>NC_069499.1:147945855-148303355 GCF_027579735.1 Bombina bombina | reverse complement strand
CCTGAAGAGGTCCAGAAGAGGCTCCAAAGTCTTCATCCTATCCGGGAAGAAGAGGCGATCCGGACCGGCAACCATCTTGATCCAAGCAGCATCTTCTATCTTCATCCGATGACGACGGGCTCCATCCTGAAGACCTCCACCGCGGACCCATCTTCTTCCGGCGACGTCCAACTGCAGAATGACGGTTCCTTTAAGGGACGTCATCCAAGATGGCGTCCCTCGAATTCCGATTGGCTGATAGGATTTTATCAGCCAATCGGAATTAAGGTAGGAATATTCTGATTGGCTGATGGAATCAGCCAATCAGAATCAAGTTCAATCCGATTGGCTGATCCAATCAGCCAATCAGATTGAGCTTGCATTCTATTGGCTGATCGGAACAGCCAATAGAATGCAAGCTCAATCTGATTGGCTGATTGGATCAGCCAATCCGATTTGAACTTGATTCTGATTGGCTGATTCCATCAGCCAATCAGAATATTCCTACCTTAATTCCGATTTGCTGATAGAATCCTATCAGCCAATCGGAATTCGAGGGACGCCATCTTGGATGACGTCCCTTAAAGGAACCGTCATTCGGCTAGTAGGCGTCGGGAGAAGAGGATGTTCCGCGTCGGAGGTCTGCAAGATGGATCCGGAAGAAAGAAGATTGAAGATGCCGTTGATAGAAGACTTCATCCGGATCATGGACCTCTTCAGCTCCCGCTTGGATGAAGACTTCATCCGGATCATGGACCTCTTCAGCTCCCGCTTGGATGAAGACTTCAGCCGGATCATGGACCTCTTCAGCCCCCCGCTTGGGCTTGGATCAGGACATCGGAGGAGCTCTTCAGGACGGATCGGTGAACCTGGCAGGGTGAAGATAAGGTAGGAAGATCTTCAGGGGCTTAGTGTTAGGTTTATTTAAGGGGGGTTTGGGTTAGATGAGGGGTATGTGGGTGGTGGGTTGTAATGTTGGGGGGGGTATTGTATTTTTTTTTTTACAGGCAAAAGAGCTGAATTCTTTGGGGCATGCCCCGCAAAGGGCCCTGTTCAGGGCTGGTAAGGTAAAAGAGCTTTGAACTGTAGTAATTTAGAATAGGGTAGGGCATTTTTTTATTTTGGGGGGGTCTTTGTTATTTTATTAGGGGATTAGAGTAGGTGTAATTAGTTTAAAATTGTTGTAATATTTTTCTTATGTTTGTAAATATTTTTTTATTTTTTGTAACTTAGTTATTTTTTTTTGTACTTTAGCTAGTTTATTTAATTGTATTTATTTGTAGCAATTGTATTTAATTAATTTATTGATAGTGTAGTGTTAGGTTAATTGTAGGTAGTTTATTTAATTAATTTATTGATAGTTTAGTGTTAGGTTTATTTGTAACTTAGGTTAGGATTTATTTTACAGGTAAATTTGTAATTATTTTAACTATTTTAGCTATTAAATAGTTCTTAACTATTTAATAGCTATTGTACCTGGTTAAAATAAATACAAAGTTACCTGTAAAATAAATATAAATCCTAAAATAGCTCTAATATAATTATATTAGGATTTATTTTACAGGTAAGTATTTATCTTTAAATAGGAATAATTTATTTACTAAGAGTTAACTTATTTCGTTAGATTTAAATTTATTTCGTTAGATTTAAATTTCATTTAGGGGGGTGTTAGCTTTAGGGGTTAATCCATTTATTAGAATAGCGGTGAGCTCCGGTCGGCAGATTAGGGGTTAATAATTGAAGTTAGGTGTCGGCGATGTTAGGGAGGGCAGATTAGGGGTTAATACTATTTATGATAGGGTTAGTGAGGCGGATTAGGGGTTAATAACTTTATTATAGTAGCGCTCAGGTCCGGTCGGCAGATTAGGGGTTAATAAGTGTAGGCAGGTGGAGGCGACGTTGTGGGGGGCAGATTAGGGGTTAATAAATATAATATAGGGGTCGGCGATGTTAGGGCAGCAGATTAGGGGTACATAGGGATAATGTAAGTAGCGGCGGTTTACGGAGTGGCAGATTAGGGGTTAATAATAATATGCAGGGGTCAGCGATAGCGGGGGCGGCAGATTAGGGGTTAATAAGTGTAAGGTTAGGGGTGTTTAGACTCGGGGTACATGTTAGAGTGTTAAGTGCAGACGTAGGAAGGGTTACCGCATAGCAAACAATGGGGCTGCGTTAGGAGCTGAACGCGGCTTTTTTGCAGGTGTTAGGTTTTTTTCAGCTCAAACAGCCCCATTGTTTCCTATGGGGGAATCGTGCACAAGCACGTTTTTGAGGCTGGCCGCGTCCGTAAGCAACTCTGGTATCGAGAGTTGAAGCTGCGTTAAAAATGCTCTACGCTCCTTTTTTGGAGCCTAACGCAGCCTTTATGTGGACTCTCGATACCAGAGTTATTTTTATGGTGCGGCCAGTAAAACGCGGGCGTTAGTTTTTCGGCTCGTTACCGACAAAACTCCAAATCTAGCCGTACATTTTCTGTACCAATTGATTTTGGGTTTGTCCGGATTTAACGTCCTACAAATAAGTATCTCTCTGTTATCTTTTTGACATTATATATGTATACAGTTACTTTATTATTTTCAATAACTTTACAAATGTTATATATTTCTATTGTATTGATGTTACACTGTTGCTAATACGTTTACTTATTGTATGTTTCTCATGTTTTGTTCCCTTGTTGTAAGTGGACAGTATAGCATGAGTCAGATATTGCCCTAGGGTATATACATGTTCAGTCATATAATTTTGTTTAGGTCACAGATGAAGGTGTGAGCTGTAATTCATCTGACCCCTCTCTCTACATGTAGCATTTTATTGCTCTTTTATGTTCCATGATTAAATAAAATATTTTTCCTTGCTCTTACCCGTGCTCCATTTTCCATTTTTTTAAGTTCCATGAAAGTAATCTGTATTTTAATGGGGAAACATTGCAGAGAGTTTCTAATTTTAAAAGGATTATCCTCCATCTTAGGTGCACATTTTCATTTACATTAGTCTTGCCAGCTTTTCAGTGGTGAGATTTAAATTGTAAGAAATGTGCTGTATTTACAGTGAAGCCTAGTTTACATATCTATTATTTGAACTGTTATTACACAGAAACCATTCTTATAGTTAGTGAAAATACATTCAATCTTTTGCCAACAGGCTTTGGATACATACCTCTACCCCACGGCTGTGATCTGAGATCACTGGGGATGTGGGCAGATTTTTGCTCAGACAGGAATCCCTATTATTTCCTGCCACTTTTCAGGACAGAGAGGGTTAGGCCACTTTTTTATAAAATATCTACCTACAGATTGCAAAAGTGGTGTAACAAAATAGGCCATTTCTCATGGCTCTTAAAATCTTTTTACCATTAGGTCTTAGTTATTGTGTATTTATAACAAATGTTGTTAAGGTTAGTAGTATATTTATCTTTACAATAAGTGTGAGCATAAATAATGTGAGACTCAGCTAATCCCACCATTAGTAATTAACCCTAGACTATGATTTTATTTATAAAATCCACTATCTCCAGCCTTGTTCTCTCTCTTTTCCCTCTGCAGTGCACTGGCATGTAAAAAAGCCACTTGCTTGCAAATTCAGTGCAGCAAGCCCTGAGCATTGAGGTGCTATATTAGTGATGACCCCTCTAATAGGTACTTTCAAATAACGACACAACTCAACATCTGGGTTACAAAGGCCGCAGCTTTTATTTAAACAATTATATTACAACCATAAATAACGGAAAATATTAAAACCCCAACTAGTGCTTGCCCCATAGCAGCCACATTTTCACCAGATAAAATTGACCTACTCCTCTCCTGAAATCAGGAGGTACCCATCCAAATGCTATTCCACCAAGCAAGCACTCCGCCAACACAGCTGCGACAATCACATCCAATCCTTAAATAAGGGAGGGAGCTTTCTTCCACACTTACCCTCTCTCTCCAACTTTTCTTGGCGCTCTTTTTGGCCACCCCCACCTCTTTTATCCCTATCCTCCAAACTCCACCTATCTCCTCCCCTTAACTCCCAACCTATCCCTCTTATGCACCTATACAGGGGTCAATAGCCCTTCCCCTGCATAGGTGCCATCCAGGGCTTCCTTGACCCCTCTAATAGGTACTTTCAAATAACGACACAACTCAAGATCTGGGTTACAAAGGCCGCAGCTTTTATTTTAACAATTATATTACAACCATAAGTAACTGAACATATTAAAACCCCAACTAGTGCTTGCCCCATAGCAGCCACATTTTCACCAGATAAAATTGACCTACTCCTCTCCTGAAATCAGCAGGTACCCATCCAAATGCTATTCCACCAAGCAAGCACTCCGCCACTGGCAAGGCCTAAGGCCGCTCCCCGCCAACCAACTCCAGAGCCTTTGAAACCCAGTCCTTCACATTGAAATTAAATAAGTGTAACCCTACCTTGTTCAAATGAACTCCGTCTTTTAAGAAGAAACATTTCCCGATACCCCTTCAAATCCAACATGCCGTATTGACAAACCACCAACCCCTTTGACGAAACTGCTCATCATCTTATTCACTTTTCTCCATGATGCATCTAATTTCTTGCCATCCCAAGCTGTCCTCCAATTTAACCTCAGTTTAATCTCAGACCACAAGATTACCTATTTAGGAAACATTACCATTAACCTCTTCAAACCCCGTTTCATCCCATCCACCAACTCCTTCTGAGATCTAGCACCCAAGTCATTCCCCCCAAGGTGCATCATTAAAATGTCCGGTGGACAGAATAACCTTGTATAAGTAATTGGTCCCACTTCATGCCTCTGATTCCAAACCAACGTATGTTGACCTAAGCCAATGAAAACCCCAGCTGGCCTCCATCCTCTCTAACCATTGCCACTTTTCTAGCCCAATATATATAAGAATGGCCAATGAGCCAACACTGAATCGGACCTGAAACGAGACAAACAACCATAACTAGACTAAAGCAAGCCTAACATATGAAACATATCTGTTGGAAACCCACTTCCCAATCTTCTTAATCCCGTCAACCCCAATCCCCAAAGCATGAGCCTCTGTAGCTGCCCCAATTCTAAAAAAATGCATCCCAAATTCCTTTGGGTTGAAACCCCCTCTCCCCAAACCTTTTTTAAAAACTGCTTGGAATTGAAAAAGTGATAATGAAGACCCTACATTGTGCACAAACAATGGGCCCCCACCCCCAGGCCTTATGCTGACAAATTCCTGCACCACTTTCACTGGGCAACATGGGCCCCCCATAGCCTTCTGGACTATCTGTATGACCTTACCCTCCTGGTCTGTTTTTGACCTTCTCAGCTACATTGACAACTTGTCTTCCTCAATCATTACATCTGACCTCTGGATAACCCTCATGTCCCTCCAGTTCTTACCGACCAGTTCCAATACCCTAAATGCCCCAAAAAAGACTATCACGAAAGCAGCTCTAAACAAAGCCCTCTCATAATACGAGCTACATATCGCCGGCAGCTGCCCCACAACCAACTGCAGGATCGAAAAAACCACCAGTCGCCTGCCATCTGAGACCACCCTACCCCTACACAGACCTCTCACCGCTAAATGGACCAGGAAATGTTTCAACATGTCCTCCCAACCCATCAGCTGAAACAAAAATTCCATAGCGGCAAGTCACCTCTTTACCATGGACCTTGAAATCCTGGCCTCCTTCCACTCCTGCATCCAATCCAACAACACCCTCACCCTTTCCTCAGATGAATTAACTGACCCGCGCCCTTGCAGCTTCATACACCATAACCCCCATACCTGGATGTATGCCCTCCATGTGCTCGGAGCTAGAGCTCCCCTCACCATGTTCATTGTGCTGAGAACGCTTTTTCCCACAGCTCCTCCGGCACTGCTCCCCAAATGCATCTGCCTCTGGGGCCAAACGATGGAACCGGTCCTACTGCAAATGGGAAAGTGCATCAGCCACCTCATTTAGCTTCCCTGGCACATGTACAGCTCTAAACAAAACATTGCATTCCATACATTTCAGTACAAATATTCTTAGCAACTAAACTACCTGGCGTGACAATGCTGACAGACTATTCAAAACCATCACTACCCCCATATTATCAGAATGGAATGTCACCCTTTTGTCCGACAACAGATGTGGCCAAACATGCAACGCCACTACCAGTGGGAACAGCTCCAGGAGGACCAGATTCTTCGTTAAACCCAACTCTACCCACCTCTCCGGCCACTGACCCATGCACCACTTACCCTTTAGATAAGCCCTGAAACCAATGGCCCCCGAAGTATCCGTAAATAAATGCAGATCTGAATCCTGTACTCCTTCCTCCTGGACCAATGCCCTCCCATTAAACTCCCTCAAGAAACCCCACAAAAAAGGTGACCTCTTTTTTCAACCGAATTCGGTGAAAAGGTTCCTTCACCCCTACCGTCGCCTGGGACAAACTCATAAACACCCTTCCCATCGGAATGATCTTACATGCGAAATTGAGCTTCCCAATCAACCACTGGAGATCCCTCAGTTTTAGCTTCTGCTTCCCCAATGCCCCTGCAATTATCTCGACCAAATCCACTATTTTGTCCTCCGGCAATCTACATTCCATCCTGACTGAATCAATTTCAATACCCAAAAATCTCAGGCATGTCATCGGGCCCTCCGTTTTCTCCCCTGCCACTGGAATGCCAAAATCCCTTGCTACTTGCATAAATGCTGCCATGAGCTCCTCACAATTCCGTGACCCATCCGGGCCCACAAATAGAAAGTCATCCAAATAATGGACCACTGTCTCCAAACCCGCCTGCTGTCTCACCACCCATTCTACAAAATGACTACATGTCTCAAAATACGAGCAGGAGATTGAACAACCCATTGGCAGGCACAAATTCATCAAACAGGCAACCTAGTAAGTGATGACATCTGGGGTGCACTGGCAACAGGCGAAATGTCACCTCAACATCAACTTTAGCTAACAACGCCCCTTTTCCAGCCGACCGAACCAATCCCACCGCCTTATCAAACGATGCGTAGGGAACTGCTGTCAACTCAGGATCAATCCCGTCATTTACAGAAGCCCCTCTTGGATATGACAGATGGTGGATCATCCTATACTGGCCCGGGGATTTTTTGGGTACTACCCCTAACGGCAAAACCCTCAGATTGGCCAATGGCAGCTCTTTAAATGGACCCGCCATCCTACCCAATGAAACCTCTTTCAGCAGCTTACCCCTTACTATCTCCGGGAATTCCTTTGCTGATTTTAGGTTACCAGACCCTCTGGACCCCGCCCCTTCCTTAAATGGAATCCAAAACCCAGAACCCATCAACAGCAGTTCCGCATCTCCCTTCCTCGAGACCCCCTTACTGTACTGGTCTAACAATGGCACCATCCTTACGACCTTCACCAACGTCCGCGCCCTGTACAGCCACGTCCCCTACCCTAGCTGGCATCCGTTCTTGCTTGAAGCACTTTGAGTATGCATGCCCTCCCCCACAACCTGAGCATTTGTTGTAAGATCTAACATATATTGTGGATCTCAACTGTGGAATTATATGAATGTATGCCTTAAACCTAGATACAGAGAGAGTGAATACAATGTATCTTATGGTTTTGGGCAGAACAAGATTACTTTTGAAAATAGATGTTCCTGATCAGTATTCTCTGAATCAGGATTGGTATGTGTTATAGAATGTATCTCTCTGAGTCTGGTGCATCGTTTAGGCTCAGACGATACTGATTCCTGAGAGCGATTTCACTCCACTCCGTATCTTTACTGTACTGTTTGAACTCACTTAAATATTCTTCTACTTGCTTTTTTCCTTGTTTAAGGGATCTCATTTTAGTTTCTGCAGTGAGTTGAGTATTTATATCCTGATAAAGAATTTCCAACTCTTTGAAGAAATCATCCAATGATGTTAGTATGGGATGATCTTGTTAAAAAAATTAGTCTGCCCACTTGCGGGGTTCTCCACGGAGGAAGGAAATAACAGTTAAAACCTTAACGCGTTCATTTGCGTAAGTTTTAGGTTTTAAACTAAAAAGCAGGTTGCAGGAATTTTCAAACTGAGAAAACATAGCCCTGTCTCCATGGAATTTATCAGGCATAGAAACTACGGGTTCTGGGGTAGTCTCTGGTGTGGGTGGTTTACCCATAGAGTCTTTTATTATATTATTGAGTGTCTCATTTTGAACCTGTAATTCTCTGAGTCCATGACTCAATTGATCCACTCTCTGGGAGAGAGCATAAACTATTTTGGGTAACTCCGCTGGATCCATTAGTAGGCTTCAGTAATATGTAAGATCTAACGTATGTTGTGGGTCTCAACTGCGGAATTATATGAATGTATGCCTTAAACCTAGATACAGAGAGAGTGAATACAATGTATCTTATGGTTTTTTATATAACCTCTTAGCCAATGTTGTTTGTTGCTAGGAGTACTTGTTAGCTAATTGAGATAATTTATATGCAGATAAGCACCTTCAGAATATTGTATGTTATTTGTAGGGCAGGTTTGTGGAAGTTGTCAGGCTGAAACCTGCGAGCGGTCTGGCTCAGAGTGAAGCGATAGGTTAGTATGAGCTGACAAGCTGAAGTCCGTATGCGGTCTGTATCAGGTTGAGCTGACAGGCTGAACTCTGTGTGCTGTCTGTATCAGGGTGAGCTGACAGGCTGAACTCCGTGTGGGGTCAGTATCAGGTTGAGCTGACAGGCTAGAGAGAACTGACAGGCAGCTTGCTTGTGACGTGACTCGCAACTGATGGGGCGTGTTCAGGTACTCACAGGGGCACTCCGGTTCTGAGAGTTGTTAGATAAACTTTGTGAGCAAAGTCCTTAACCGAAATAGTAAAGTCCAGTTGAAGACCGCAAGAGCGGTTAGAGAGAGCGACTTGGAAGGTGAAAAAGTTCTTAATGTAAGTCAGAGAAAATAGGTGCGGTAATTCGCGCTGCAATGCGCTCCAAACAATTCAGAGCAAGGTTGAAATCCTATTCCAAATTCAGGGTAGGCTTCTTCTTAGCGTCAGGTTAATCCTTCAAAAAGGTAAAGATAGTCTGGAAAGGTAATTCCTAATGTCTGTCTGTTTGCTGCTAATACAACCAAATAACATTACTGAAGCAAGGAGGAAGGGCGTGTCCAGGCATTAAATAACCTTGCTAGGTGTGAGCATAGGTAAATTTAAAGGGGCAGAGAGAAGTGAGGAAAATCCATGACATACCCCCCTCCTCAGGGTAGGTGCCCCGCAGCTACAAATCTAGGTCGATCGGGATTCCTCCTGTGGAATATGGAGACCAATTTAGGAGCATGGATGTTTGAAGAAGGTTCCCAGGAATCATTCTCAACAGTGAAACCCTTCCAACGGATTAGATATTGCAGACACCCTCGGAAAATTCGGGAATGCAGAATGGATTCGACTTCATATTCTGCATCAGAGTCCAGTAGGGTAACAGGGGAAGTGCTAATATTCACTTGTCTGGTTCCAATATGAGAAACGTGGAAAGTAGGATGGAGTCGGAAACTGGGTGGTAAGTCCAAGGTAATAGCATTTTGGTTTACTATCCTCGTGACAGGATAAGGACCAATGAAGGCAGTGATAAGTTTCTTACTCAGAGTTTTCAATTTGATGTTCTTGGTCGACAGCCATACCAGATCACCTATTTTATAGGTTGGTGGTGGACGCCTAAGGAGATTGTAGTAGTGTCTCTGATGAGCTTGTGCTGCGGCAATGTGGCTTTTGAGATCTCTAAAGAGATCCTGAAGGTCCTTAGTGAGGTCATCAACCTTGGGACAGTTTGAATCTGTTCGAGGATGAAGTTGAAAAGAAGGGTGGAATGCATAATTTGCAAAAAATGGTGTTTTGAGAGTAGTGGAACTTGAAGAATTGTTATACGCATATTCTGCCATACCTAGGGTGTGTGCCCACTGATCTTGTTGGTTGGAACAATAAGAACGTATATACTGTTCTAGCCATTGGTTTATTCTCTCCGTTTGCCCATTTGATTGGGGGTGGAATGAGGAGGAGAAACGGAGTTCTACTTGCATGGTGTCGCATAACTGTTTCCAAAATCGAGAGGTGAATTGACTACCTCTGTCAGTTACGATGGAATCTGGAAGTCCGTGTAATTTGACGATGTTATTCAAGAAGAAACCAGCGAGTTCCGATGAAGTCGGTAGCTTATGGTATGGCAGGAAATGGGCCATCTTGGTTAAATGGTCAACAACAACTAGTATGGTGTTGTAACCTTTTGACAAGGGAAGTTCGACTATAAAGTCCATTCCAATGGATTGCCAGGGTCTGTCAGGTATCTGTAATGGTAACAACAACCCAAAAGGAGGTTTCTTTTCCGTCTTGGAAACAGTACAGATGTGGCAAGTTTGGACATATTTTTGTACTGAAGTCCTAATGGAAGGCCACCAGTATGTACGTGAGAGGAGATCAAAGGTTTTATGGATTCCAAGATGTCCTGCCATTGATGAGTCATGATGTTCCTTTAATAAGTTGTCTCGTAGAGTAGGTGGGACGTAAAGACGTCCTTGATGGTAGTAGAGACCATCTTGTCCTAAAGTGAGAGCCTGTCTAGGGATAGTAGTATCATTTTGCTGTAGGACTTTGAGGACTTCTGGGTAGGTTGGTGATAATGCAATGATTTGTTCAACTGGAATGACTGTACCTGGGTTATTGAAGGATGGTGGTTTGGTATCTTTCCTGGAGAGGGCATCCGCTTTCCCGTTTTTACTACCTGGTCTGTAGGTTATATGGAAATCAAACCGAGAAAGGAATAAACTCCATCTTAGCTGTCTGGAGGATAATGTTCGGTTAGTGAGAAGGTATTCCAGGTTTTTGTGGTTCGTGTATATTAGGATCGGGAACTTACTGCCTTCTAGTAGATGTCTCCAGTGTTCCAACGAAACCTTGATCACTAACAACTCCTTTTTGCCTACAGGGTAGTTGAATTCAGCAGGTGTCATTACTCGTGAAAAATAAGCAACAGGGTGGAGTGGATCTTCAGGAGTTTTACGTTGAGAGAAAATGGAACCAAGGGCGTAGTTGGAAGCGTCTACTTCAAGCACATAGTGAGCATCAGGATCTGGGAACTTAAGAATTGGTGCTTTATTGAAAACATCCTTGAGATAGTTGAATACTGCCTGTGTTTTAGCTGTCCATATGAATGGAACATTAACACTCGTAAGAGAGGTTAGAGGCTTGGTGACAGTAGAATAGTTTTTAATAAATTTCCTATAGTAATTTGAAAACCCAAGGAATTTTTGGAGGTCCTTTTTTGAAGTGGGTGTGGGCCAGTTTATAATGGTTTCCACCTTGGAGTTATCCATCTGAATACCAGCGGGTGTGATAGTATAACCCAGGAATGTGATGTCCGAAGTATGGAAGATGCATTTTTCTAATTTAGCAAAGAGTCGGTGTTGTCTGAGGCGTGAGAGGACCCAACGGACATGTTTTTTATGTTCGATGATGTTCTTGGAGTATATCAGAATGTCGTCCAAGTATACGACAACACAGATGTCAAGAAGGTCACGGAATATATAGTTTATTAGATATTGGAATGTTGCCAGGGCGTTACAGAGCCCAAATGGCATCACCTTGTACTCGTAGAGGCCATATCTTGTTCTGAAGGCGGTGAGCCATTTGTCCCCTTTTCAGATCCTGACGAGATTATATGCTCCACGTAGGTCCAACTTGGTGTAAATGGTTGCTTGACTGAGTCGTTCGATGAGTTCTGGAATCAACGATAAAGGGTAATGGTTCTTGACTGTGCGTTTATTAAGTTCCCTATAATCAATTATAGGGCGAAGAGATTTGTCCTTATTTCTGACGAAGAATATGCCTGCACCAGCAGGGGAAGAAGAGGATTGTATGAAACCTTTCCTTAAGTTCTCGGATAGGTAAGTTTTAAGGTGGTCTAATTCAGGTTGTGAAAGGGGGTATATGTGTCCATAAGGTATAGGACAGTCATATGGCCGGTGAGGTGGAAGAATCTCGGCTTCCTTTTCACTGAACACATCTTGAAAATCTTGATAGTCAGATGGAATAGTTTTTCCTTTCGGATCGAGACAACATATCAAGGAGTGATGGAAGCAAGTGTTCTTGCAATAGTCCGAGTGAAATTCTACTTCAAGACGGTCCCAGTGTATAGTGGGTTGATGTGTTTGCAACCATTGTAGGCCAAGTACTAGAGGAAACATGGGGGAGGTTATCACATCGAAGGAGATAAACTCAATGTGTGCACCTGAAGTGGAAACTTTTATAGGAACAGTTTGGTGTGTAATAGGACCAGAACTGATAGTATTACCGTCAATAACTCTAATGGACACGGGGCTTGCTTTCAACACAGTGGGTATTTTATTTACAGTGACAAAAACAGAATCTATATAAGATGAGTGAGCTCCAGAATCGATAATGGCTTCACTGGGTAGCTGGTGTTGATCCCACTGTAAGGTAAGAGATAAGGAACAGTAAGCGACATGTTTTATGTTAGTGGTTAAGCATGTAGTTTTTCTGATGGACTTACGTCTTTTTTGTCTTTGTAGGAATGGGCAATCCTTTACAGTGTGTGCGTTGGATGCACAATACATGCATAGGTTGTTTATGCGTCTGCAGTTCCTTTCCTCTGGTTGTAAAGGTCCTTTGGTGAATCCCAAAACCATAGGTTCAGAGGGTTGAGGAACTATGGGTTTATAATAGCTGGAAGGCGGTCTAGAAGTTGTATCCATACCTTGTCTTTCAGATTTGCGCTCTCTCAACCTTCTATCTATTTGAATGCTGAGTGTGATTAGCCCTTCCAGGGACCTAGGAAGCTCAGTGCGAGCGAGTTCGTCTTTTAGTGCATCGTTTAGGCCCAGACGATACTGATTCCTGAGAGCGATTTCACTCCACTCCGTATCTTTACTGTACTGTTTGAACTCACTTAAATATTCTTCTACTTGCTTTTTTCCTTGTTTAAGGGATCTCATTTTAGTTTCTGCAGTGAGTTGAGTATTTATATCCTGATAAAGAATTGCCATCTCTTTGAAGAAATCATCCAATGATGTTAGTATGGGATGATCTTGTTCAAAAAATGAGTCTGCCCACTTGCGGGGTTCTCCACGGAGGAAGGAAATAACAGTTAAAACCTTAACGCGTTCATTTGCGTAAGTTTTAGGTTTTAAACTAAAAAGCAGGTTGCAGGAATTTTTAAACTGAGAAAACATAGCCCTGTCTCCATGGAATTTATCAGGCATAGAAACTACGGGTTCTGGGGTAGTCTCTGGTGTGGGTGGTTTACCCATAGAGTCTTTTATTATATTATTGAGAGTCTCATTTTGAACCTGTAATTCTCTGAGTCCATGACTCAATTGATCCACTCTCTGGGAGAGAGCATAAACTATTTTGGGTAACTCCCCTGGATCCATTAGTAGGCTTCAGTAATATGTAAGATCTAACGTATGTTGTGGATCTCAACTGCGGAATTATATGAATGTATGCCTTAAACCTAGATACAGAGAGAGTGAATACAATGTATCTTATGGTTTTGGGCAGAACAAGATTACTTTTGAAAATAGATGTTCCTGATCAGTATTCTCTAAATCAGGATTGGTAGGTGTTATAGAATGTATCTCTCTGAGTCTGAGTTATATAACCTCTTAGCCAATGTTGTTTGTTGCTAGGAGTACTTGTTAGCTAATTGAGATAATTTATATGAAGATAAGCACCTTCAGAATATTGTATGTTATTGGTAGGGCAGGTTTGTGGAAGTTGTCAGGCTGAAACCTGCGAGCGGTCTGGCTCAGAGTGAAGCGTTAGGTTAGTATGAGCTAACAAGCTGAAGTCCGTATGCGGTCTGTATCAGGTTGAGCTGACAGGCTGAACTCCGTGTGCGGTCTGTATCAGGGTGAGCTGACAGGCTGAACTCCGTGTGCGGTCAGTATCAGGTTGAGCTGACAGGCTAGAGAGAACTGACAGGCAGCTTGCTTGTGACATGACTCGCAACTGATGGGGCGTGTTCAGGTACTCACAGCGGCACTCCAGTTCTGAGAGTTGTTAGATAAACTTTGTGAGCAAAGTCCTTAACCGAAATAGTAAAGTCCAGTTGAAGACCGCAAGAGCGGTTAGAGAGAGCGACTTGGAAGGTAAAAAAGTTCTTAATGTAAGTCAGAGAAAATAGGTGCGGTAATTCGCGCTGCAATGCGCTCCAAACAATTCAGAGCAAGGTTGAAATCCTATTCCGAATTCAGGGTAGGCTTCTTCTTAGCGTCAGGTTAATCCTTCAAAAAGGTAAAGATAGTCTGGAAAGGTAATTCCTAACGTCTGTCTGTTTGCTGCTAATACAACCAAATAACATTACTGAAGCAAGGAGGAAGGGCGTGTCCAGGCATTAAATAACCTTGCTAGGTGTGAGCACAGGTAAATTTAAAGGGGCAGAGAGAAGTGAGGAAAATCCATGACACTTGTGCTTATACTTACATGGCCCACCGAACCGGCATTGGCCGTCATTAAACCGAAAACACAGCCCTTTTCTGAGTGCCACTGCGGCATTTGCTCCATCCCCCCCAGTACTTGCTCCTGCCCCACGAAAGGACTGTCCACCATGAAGCGGAGTCATCATCTCCAACCATATCCCCATGTCCCGGTCGTCCCACTTCATGTCCGGGCGTACTGCTATCCATTGCCGAAACTGTTCATCGTACCGCCACCATGCCATGCCACCATATGTGCGGTACGCCGCTGATATTTCATTGAAAATAACAAAACAATGCAGAGCCTTTTTCTGGGAACTTTTCTGCGGTCACACTAGCCAGGATACAAAAGGCCCGCAACCATTTTCCAAACGTCTTTGGTAGTTTCCTGTATCTCTTTTTGCATTCCTCCTCCTCCTTCTTCCCCTGCTCTGGCTTCTGGGCCTCTTTAATCTCCACAAACTGTTCCAGAGGAAGCAATGAAAAGATCTCCAAAAACTTCCTCTTCCAAATTTTCTCCTTGATCTCTTGCGTTAAATGAATGCCCAAAAGCCCGATCGTGCACAAGCACGGTCTGCTCATTGCCACTTCGGCCACCTTAATAATGCCCCCCTGACCCATTTGCCGCTGGGGGTGCTGCACTGTCCCCTGAGCTTTGGACCCCATGTTTTCCCCACACTCCAGTCATTCCACCCCTGGGAGACCTGTCTAGTCTCCTCCATGTTGGTGATATCCGCGAGGCTCTCACCCTCCTGGCATCCACTGGTGAGCGGGATCTCGCTCGCCGTCTACTGCTCCCGGCCCTGCCAGATTCTTGGACCCCACTTCTGGGGCTGTCCTCCCTTCCAGCCTGCGAAGAAAACATAAGTTCAGAACCGGCCCAACCAGGCCGTCCCGTACCCGGCCCAACCCTGCTGACCACCCTCCGCTGCCTCCTGTCCGTGCCCTGATCAGGACTCTCCTCTGACCCTCCTATGCTCCCAGCGGCACCAGGCGACCATAACTGCAGCAATTGTGCCAAAGCTCTCATATCCCCTATCTGGTCCACCGTACTTGGTCCAGCTTCCTCTACCCCTCCATTCCCCTCTTCTTCTAATTCATTGTAGGAGTCCCCCAGAAATATGGTGTCCATGTCCATGTCGTTGAAGTCCAACTCTTCAGCAGGCATTGCCTTCCTAGCAGGCCCGCCGTCACTGGTCCCGGGTCTCTCTGGAATACAAAATAAGAAGAGAGTGTGTGGGGGGGGGAGGTTGAGAGACAGCCTTACATCATTGCATTAGTCCAAACCCTCCCATTCACCACCTGACACCCCCTTTGCCCCTGATACCTGATCCCCCTCATGAGGGGGGTTGGGGGAGAGAGGGAAGGTGGAAGGCGGGGAGAGAGGGGGGGAGGGAAGGGGAGGGGGTAGAGGGAGGGGAGGGGGGAGTGGATGGCCATATTGGTTCTGCTGCTGGAAACTGGCCTGGCAGCTTTAGCTGCCCCCACCTGGGCCCACCCCCCCCCCACAACAACCCCCCATCCCAGAAGGGGGGGCAGGAGGACAAGGAGAGGGGAGTGGGCTGCAATATAGGTTCTGCTGCAGGCAATCAGCCCCCCAGCTGTGGCCGCAACCCCCAGGGCCCCTATGAGCTCCCTGCCTTCCTTTAACAAACACCCCCCACCTATCCCTATGACTCTAGCCCTTGAACCGGGGAATGGCCCTCCCCTTATCCCTCTATAATCCATGCATCTCAATAACTTTGACCCCTTACCAGGCTTACTACCCCCCCACATGGGGCTCATCAATGCCCACCTTCCTGCCCACACAAGTACCCCAAAGGTCCCATACACACACCCACCCCCCCATCCATCAATAGCCCACCCGGCACACAACTGCACCACCTGCACACCCCGGCCCAGCCAAACCTAACCTCCTTCCATATAACCTCCCCCGCTCGCTGCCACAGCTGATCTCCCAAGTCCTTCACCACCATGTCCCCGCCTCATCTCTATCCGCAGCCCCGTCCGACGGCTGCCTCTTCTCTTTTGCCAGTCTCCCCGGCCTACCACCCGCACTGCAGGTGGAGCTGCCTCCAGCTCCTCCTCCCGAAGTTGCCTCCTCAGTCAATGCTGGCCCTGCCCGGCCGCAGGCCTCACCATCGTCGAGCTCCCAGCGGGTCGACCCACAGGCCTCCCTGGCGACGTCCTTCTACCGCTTCCTTTCCTTAGGCTTAGGCCCTTCGTCACAGCCCTGCCCCCCAGCTCCGGGCTCAGTCTTTCTGGCGGTCTGGCCCTCCTGACGGGCCTGGTCCCAGGAGGCCGTGTTGCCCTGCCCCTCGTTGCCCCATCTGCTACCGGAGCTGCTCCTACTGTTCGGAGCTGCTCCATCACCCACTCTGCACCTCTGGCTTGGGCCAAGGAGTTACCGCTGCTAACAGGTCCGGAGTCACTGCCATAGTGCTATCAGGTAAGTGTGCAACAAAGCAAGCTTTTTTCCACACTTACCCTCTCTCTCCAGCTTTTCTTGGCGCTCTTTTTGGCCACCCCCACCTCTTTTATCCCTATCCTCCAAACTCCACCTATCTCCTCCCCTTAACTCCCAACCTATCCCGCTTATTCACCTATACAGGGTTCAATAGCCCTTCCCCTGCATAGGTGCCGTCCAGGCCTTCCTATAGCAGTGCATCCAACAGCATGCCCCTAGAACCAATAACTTTTCTTTTTCTGTCTGTAAATATGTTCTCCAAGCCACAGTGGCAGCTTATACAGATCAATATTATTAATAACTGCTGTGTCTATTTCATTTCTGCTTTTTAGAGTTCCCTGATGAAGTCATTTAGAATAAGCTGAAATATTAACCTATCCATTATCACAGTGGAAATAAATGTATTACAAGCACTTTTAAAAATAAAATGACAACAATACTTATGAGCTGTCATATTTTTTTTGAAGACAGATTTTTATCTATAGGTGAAAGGTAATTAAGTCCTTTACATATTATTTCTGAAGTTTTTGTTGAAAAATATCCATTCAGATAGTACTGAACGTGCAAGCTGATTTTTTTATGTAGTTTCATTTTACTCCTTTTGTCAGACAGGACAAATAAGGTTACTAAAAATGACACTTTCCATGTAGACAATATTATGACTTTACCTCAGTGTTTGTACTTGGAGCAATGTCATCACATTTTTTTTTTTTTTTTTAAATCTAGAAAAATAATAATTCAAATTATTAAGCTATGTAGCTGTGGAGTTTGACACCAGCAACCAAGTTTACATTTTTATTAAAACGAAAACATAGCTGAGAAAGCTGCTAGATACATTTTGAAAGCTGTCACAAGTAAAGCTGCCTCCTAGCTGATAATTTTACCGCCGTGTCCAGTATTTTTCAAGTTTTATGTCAATGTAAATTATAAAGAATAAATATCAAAATAAATGGTTATGGTGAGCTTTTTAAGGGTATTGTAATTTTGTTTTAGACAAATGATTATTTAAAATTAGTTTTAACAACTTTAGTTTATGTTGCATTATTATTTATGCATATGTATTTTAATTAGCATGGTCAGCTTTTTTTTGGAACGGAATGTGGCACCCCTTGCCTCAAGAAACTATCAAAGAAACTTAGGCCTGAGATTTATGATGCTGAGTGATGCAGCTCTAGAGCTCGTCATCGCAGGTCGGCTCGATAGTTAAAGGGACGGTCTACACCAGAATTTTTATTGTTTAAATAGATAGATAATCCCTTTATTACCCATTCCCCAGTTTTGCATAACCAACACTGTTATATTAATACACTTTTTATCGCTGTGATTACCTTGTATCT
Organism: Bombina bombina; assembly: GCF_027579735.1. Classification (NCBI taxonomy): domain Eukaryota; kingdom Metazoa; phylum Chordata; class Amphibia; order Anura; family Bombinatoridae; genus Bombina; species Bombina bombina. Next base: position 148,285,160 of record NC_069499.1, on the reverse strand, counting down.
AAGCCTCTGCAGACTGCCCCCTTATTTCAGTTATTTTGATAGATGTGCATTTCAGTCAATCAGTGCTGACGCCTAGGTACCTCCACGGGCGTGAGTACAATGTTATCTATATGGCAAACATGAACTAATGCCCTCTAGTTGTGAAAAAATATAAAAATGCATTCAAATAAGAGGTGGCCTTCAAAATCTAAGAAATTATCATATGAGCCTACCTAGGTTTAGCTTTCAATTAAGAATACCAAGAGAACAAAGCAAAATTGATTATAAAAGTGAATTAGAAGTTGCCCTATCTGAATTATGAAGGTTTATTTTTTAACTAGACTGTCCCTTTAAGAAGCAACAGTCATCAGACTGCTGCTTCTTAACCTATATGCCGTCTGAGTTGGTGGTTTGCAATCACCCAGGGCAAGTCTGACTGGAGTGATTGACAGCTACTTGTGCAATGCAGTGTATTGCTGCCTACAGGACATGATGCCGGGTGGACAGGTTCGTGGGAGCAAACCTTGTCTTTCCAGTTATTACTAAATCTCGGCTTTAAATTAAGAGGGACTGGAAGAAATAAGCTTACAAATGAGAAGGAGAGAATGGACCTCTAATTTGTATAATTTCTATTTGTTACAAAAGAACTAGGATTTACAGGGCCTAGATTTAGAGTTCGGCGGTAAAAGGGCTGTTAACGCTCCGCGGGTTTTTTTCTGGCCGCACCATAAATTTAACTCTGGTATCGAGAGTTCAAACAAATGCTGCGTTAGGCTCCAAAAAAGGAGCGTAGAGCATTTTTACCGCAAATGCAACTCTCGATACCAGAGTTGCTTACGGACGCGGCCGGCATCAAAAACGTGCTCGTGCACGATTCTCCCATAGGAAACAATGGGGCTGTTTGAGCTGAAAAAAAACCTAACACCTGCAAAAAAGCAGCGTTCAGCTCCTAACGCAGCCCCATTGTTTCCTATGGGGAAACACCTCCTAAGTCTGCACCTAACACCCTAACATGTACCCCGAGTCTAAACACCCCTAACCTTACACTTATTAACCCCTAATCTGCCGCCCCCGCTATCGCTGACCCCTGCATTACACTTTTAACCCCTAATCTGCCGCTCCGTAAACCGCCGCCACCTACGTTATCCCTATGTACCCCTAATCTGCTGCCCTAACATCGCCGACCCCTATGTTATATTTATTAACCCCTAATCTGCCCCCCACAACGTCGCCGACACCTACCTACACTTATTAACCCCTAATCTGCCGAGCGGACCTGAGCGCTACTATAATAAAGTTATTAACCCCTAATCCGCCTCACTAACCCTATCATAAATAGTATTAACCCCTAATCTGCCCTCCCTAACATCGCCGACACCTACCTTCAATTATTAACCCCTAATCTGCCGACCGGAGCTCACCGCTATTCTAATAAATGTATTAACCCCTAAAGCTAAGTCTAACCCTAACACTAACACCCCCCTAAGTTAAATATAATTTTTATCTAACGAAATAAATTAACTCTTATTAAATAAATAATTCCTATTTAAAGCTAAATACTTACCTGTAAAATACATCCTAATATAGCTACAATATAAATTATAATTATATTATAGCTATTTTAGGATTAATATTTATTTTACAGGCAACTTTGTAATTATTTTAACCAGGTACAATAGCTATTAAATAGTTAAGAACTATTTAATAGTTACCTAGTTAAAATAATTACAAATTTACCTGTAAAATAAATCCTAACCTAAGATATAATTAAACCTAACACTACCCTATCAATAAAATAATTAAATAAACTACCTACAATTACCTACAATTAACCTAACACTACACTATCAATAAATTAATTAAACACAATTGCTACAAATAAATAAAATTAAATAAACTATCTAAAGTACAAAAAATAAAAAAGAACTAAGTTACAGAAAATAATAAAATATTTACAAACATAATAAAAATATTACAACAATTTTAAACTAATTACACCTACTCTAAGCCCCCTAATAAAATAACAAAGCCCCCCAAAATAAAAAATTCCCTACCCTATTCTAAAATACAAATATTACAAGCTCTTTTACCTTACCAGCCCTGAACAGGGCCCTTTGCGGGGCATGCCCCAAGAATTTCAGCTCTTTTGCCTGTAAAAAAAAACATACAATACCCCCCCCCCAACATTACAACCCACCACCCACATACCCCTAATCTAACCCAAACCCCCCTTAAATAAACCTAACACTACCCCCCTGATGATCTTCCTACCTTGTCTTCACCATGCCAGGTTCACCGATCCGTCCTGGCTCCAAGATCTTCATCCAACCCAAGCGGGGGCTAGACATCCACTGAAGAAGTCCAGAAGAGGGTCCAAAGTCTTCCTCCTATCCGGCAAGAAGAGGACATCCGGACCGGCAAACATCTTCTCCAAGCGGCATCTTCTATCTTCTTCCATCCGATGACGACCGGCTCCATCTGGAAGACCTCCAGCGCGGATCCATCCTCTTCTTCCGACGACTAGACGACGAATGACGGTTCCTTTAAGGGACGTCATCCAAGATGGCGTCCCTCGAATTCCGATTGGCTGATAGGATTCTATCAGCCAATCGGAATTAAGGTAGGAATTTTCTGATTGGCTGATGGAATCAGCCAATCAGAATATAGTTCAATCCGATTGGCTGATCCAATCAGCCAATCAGATTGAGCTCGCATTCTATTGGCTGTTCCGATCAGCCAATAGAATGCTGAGCTCAATCTGATTGGCTGATTGGATCAGCCAATCGGATTGAACTATATTCTGATTGGCTGATTCCATCAGCCAATCAGAAAATTCCTACCTTAATTCCGATTGGCTGATAGAATCCTATCAGCCAATCGGAATTCGAGGGACGCCATCTTGGATGACGTCCCTTAAAGGAACCGTCATTCGTCGTCTAGTCGTCGGAAGAAGAGGATGGATCCGCGCTGGAGGTCTTCAAGATGGAGCCGGTCGTCATCGGATGGAAGAAGATAGAAGATGCCGCTTGGAGAAGATGTTTGCCGGTCCGGATGTCCTCTTCTTGCCGGATAGGAGGAAGACTTTGGACCCTCTTCTGGACTTCTTCAGTGGATGTCTAGCCCCCGCTTGGGTTGGATGAAGATCTTGGAGCCAGGACGGATCGGTGAACCTGGCATGGTGAAGACAAGGTAGGAAGATCATCAGGGGGGTAGTGTTAGGTTTATTTAAGGGGGGTTTGGGTTAGATTAGGGGTATGTGGGTGGTGGGTTGTAATGTTGGGGGGGGGGTATAGTATGTTTTTTTTTACAGGCAAAAGAGCTGAAATTCTTGGGGCATGCCCCGCAAAGGGCCCTGTTCAGGGCTGGTAAGGTAAAAGAGCTTGTAATATTTGTATTTTAGAATAGGGTAGGGAATTTTTTATTTTGGGGGGCTTTGTTATTTTATTAGGGGGCTTAGAGTAGGTGTAATTAGTTTAAAATTGTTGTAATATTTTTCTTATGTTTGTAAACATTTTATTATTTTCTGTAACTTAGTTCTTTTTTATTTTTTGTACTTTAGATAGTTTATTTAATTTTATTTATTTGTAGCAATTGTGTTTAATTAATTTATTGATAGTGTAGTGTTAGGTTAATTGTAGGTAATTGTAGGTAGTTTATTTAATTATTTTATTGATAGGGTAGTGTTAGGTTTAATTATATCTTAGGTTAGGATTTATTTTACAGGTAAATTTGTAATTATTTTAACTAGGTAACTATTAAATAGTTCTTAACTATTTAATAGCTATTGTACCTGGTTAAAATAATTACAAAGTTGCCTGTAAAATAAATATTAATCCTAAAATAGCTATAATATAATTATAATTTATATTGTAGCTATATTAGGATGTATTTTACAGGTAAGTATTTAGCTTTAAATAGGAATTATTTATTTAATAAGAGTTAATTTATTTCGTTAGATAAAAATTATATTTAACTTAGGGGGGTGTTAGTGTTAGGGTTAGACTTAGCTTTAGGGGTTAATACATTTATTAGAATAGCGGTGAGCTCCGGTCGGCAGATTAGGGGTTAATAATTGAAGGTAGGTGTCGGCGATGTTAGGGAGGGCAGATTAGGGGTTAATACTATTTATGATAGGGTTAGTGAGGCGGATTAGGGGTTAATAACTTTATTATAGTAGCGCTCAGGTCCGCTCGGCAGATTAGGGGTTAATAAGTGTAGGTAGGTGTCGGCGACGTTGTGGGGGGCAGATTAGGGGTTAATAAATATAACATAGGGGTCGGCGATGTTAGGGGTAGCAGATTAGGGGTACATAGGGATAACGTAGGTGGCGGCGATTTGCGGTCGGAAGATTAGGGGTTAATTATTTTAAGTAGCTTGCGGCGACGTTGTGGGGGGCAAGTTAGGGGTTAATAGATATAATACAGGGGTCGGCGGTGTTAGGGGCAGCAGATTAGGGGTACATAAGTATAACGTAGGTGGCGGTCGGCAGATTAGGGGTTAAAAATTTTAATCGAGTGGCGGCGATGTGGGGGGACCTCGGTTTAGGGGTACATAGGTAGTTTATGGGTGTTAGTGTACTTTAGGGTACAGTAGTTAAGAGCTTTATAAACCGGCGTTAGCCAGAAAGCTCTTAACTCCTGCTATTTTCAGGCGGCTGGAATCTTGTCGTTAGAGCTCTAACGCTCACTGCAGAAACGACTCTAAATACCAGCGTTAGAAAGATCCCATTGAAAAGATAGGCTACGCAAATGGCGTAGGGGGATCTGCGGTATGGAAAAGTCGCGGCTGAAAAGTGAGCGCTAGACCCTTTAATCACTGACTCCAAATACCAGCGGGCGCCCAAAACCAGCGTTAGGAGCCTCTAACGCTGGTTTTGACGGCTACCGCCGAACTCTAAATCTAGGCCCAGGTTTGCAAATTTGAGGAAGAAAGGAAATAATGGGGTAGATTTATGGGCGAGCTGACATGATTTGCTGTAGCGAATCCTGTCCGCTCGACCTTGATAAATGCCGACAGCATATGCTATCAGTATTTATCATTGCAAAATCATTTCTGGTGAAATGCTTGTGCAATTCGGTCCCCTGCTTACTGGCGGTTAATCGGCCGCTAGTAGGGGTCATCAATCATCCCGATAGGGTCAACTCAGGATGTTTCCAGTCCACGAAACAAATGGACTTCCAAAGCAAAACATCTGCTGCTTAATAAATGGAGCCCATTGTGTAGTCTAGTCTATTTGTGTTATAATTATATCTTAATAAAAACATTAATACATCTTTGTGATACCCATATTGTTAAATATTTTGTAATATTGTAATATTATAAGAACAGAAACATCTGATAAATAAATCTAAGGAGTTAATGCATCATGAATATTGGAAAACATCCAATAAAAATAATTGTTCTTTTGTTGCTCTAACTCTTATGGCAAACAGGAGATTAACCTTTATTACAAGAGGTGTGTAATAAAATCTCAGGATCCCTTACCACAATGCAATACTCTAAAATCAAATGCTGCTCTCAAGGAAGATGAAAGTCTATTAAAAGAGTAAACTTGTTATCTCAACTATAATGTGCACTAATAGGACTGTGGGGAGCTAATATCATTTTTGCAAGCATTTGTTCTACTTTCATATCCTGCATGAGTGCTTGGTGATGATTTGTCTATTGCCTTTTGAAGGAATACATTATTTTAGAATTATTAGAAGTTAAATGTAATCTCTCTGTGTTATTTTTTTTTAACAGGTATTTGTTTTCAGACCTAAGTCTAATACTTTTATAGAGGTTATTTAAAATATTTAACCCATTTGATGTCTAAAAAAGGTAAGGCTTTAATAGCAGTGTGTAGCTCTCTCTGACAGTCAATGGGTTAAAAGGAAATAACATAGGGGCCGATTCATCAAGGGCCGATTAGCCCCTGATGCCCCTGTTTCCGCGTGAACCTTCAGGCTTGCCAGAAACAGCAGTTATGAAGCGGCCGTCTTAAGACCGCTGCTCCTTAACTGGTCCGCTGCCTCTGAGACTGCAGACATCAATCCGCCCGGTCCTAAATGATCAGGTTGATTGACACCCCCTGCTAGCGGCCGTGAATCTGCAGGGGACAGCCTTGCACAAGCAGTTCACAAGAACATTCAGTGACGTCTGGCAGACATGATGCGCTACAGCATATCATGTCCGCCAGACATTAGTAAATTGGCCCCTTTGGCTTGAATATTGAGAAAGAAGTGGCTTGAAAATGTATTTCTATACCAAAAAAATATGAAAAAATAAAAATAAATCCAAGCAAAGTCAAACACATTCTAATGAGTATAACACATATCTGTGTGTGTGTGTGTGTGTGTGTGTATGTATGTGTGTGCATAAGACTTATTTAACATGTACAGATATATTGCTGTTTATTGAAGATACGTTTTCAGCTTCTAAATATAAAAAACAAAGCTAAAACCTATCTATCTATCTATCAATCTATCTATCTATCATCTATCTATCTTTATATAATATATTTATCATCTCTATCAATTATATACTATATTACTATTTGAATGTTGGAAAACATATAAAAGTTAGCAAATTTGCATTAAAATTAAAATTTTGTTAATCCATAACTAGAAATTTTTCAGTTATTTTTTTTAAAATATATATATATATTTCAAATATTTTCATATCTTTGGGCTCTATGTACAAAGCAGCGAGAGCTGCTCTGGAGCCCATGCAAGAAGCAGCAATCACTAGACCGCTGCTTCTTACACCCTAAGCCACCTCTGAGGTGGAGAGGGAAAATCACAGAGAGCTTGCTCTCGGTGATTGACAGCCCCTTTAGTCGTGCTACTAAAGGGGCGGGCATTACACACTGCGATGAGTGTTTAATGATACATACAGGGAAGCGGACGAACAGATCCGCTGCCCGTATGTAGCAAAGGTGGACGGACAGCTTTGCAAGTTGAGAAACTGTCCACACGCCTCTAAATACATGGAGCCCTTTGTGTATTTCTACTGGTCTGTCTGTTCATCCGTCCATCTGTCTGTCTGTCTGTCTGTCTATCTATCTCTCTGTCTGTCTTGGATCTTGCAATGAGTCAGTTTCAGAGCCACACTACTGGGAGATAGCTGGTGAGCCAATGACAAGGGTCATATGCACATAGTCACCAATTATCTAACTAGCTTGTAGTAGTGCATTTTTCCTCCTGAACCTATTTAGGTATGCTTTTCAACAAAGTCTACTAAGAGATTGAAGTACAATTGATAATAGAAGTAAATTTAAATGACTCTTAAAATGTCATGCTCTGGGCGAGATTACATATACAGCGCAGGCTTCAGCGCAAGCACTGAAGCCTGTGCCGCCCCTAATTTCAGCTTGCATATTGGGGTATTACATAAACCCCGCCAGCAGTTTATAAAGTGCCGTAAGTTGGATAAACTAGCGATGTCCAGAAATGAGAGTAAATACAAATTTCTGGAGTCGCGTTTTTTTGGCTGATCGGAACAGCCAATAGAATGCAAGCTCAGTCTGATTGGCTGATTGGATCAGATTTTTCCTACCTTAATTCCGATTGGCTGATAGAATCCTATCAGCCAATCGGAATTCGAGGGACGCCATCTTGGATGACGTCATTTAAAGGAACCTTCATTCGGCGAGTAGGCGTCGGGGAAGAAGGATGGATCCGCGTTGGCTGGAAGAAGATGGCTCCGTTCCGCTCCGGATGGATGAAGATAGAAGATGCCACTTGGATGAAGATGTCTGCCGGCCTGGATGTCCTCTTCTGCCCGGATAGGATGAAGACTTCTGCTGCTCCGGATGTCCTCTTTTGGTTCATCGGTGCCCGGCTGAGTGAACACGACTCAAGGTAAGGAGATCTTCAGGGGAGTAGTGTTAGGTTTGTTTAACAGGGGTTTGGGTTAGAGTAGGGGTATGTGGGTGGTGGGTTTTAATGTTGGGGGGTGGTATTGTGTTTTTTTTTACAGGCAAACGAGCTGATTACTTTGGGTCATGCCCTGCAAAAAGCCCTTTTAAGGGCTGGTAATAGAGCTGTTAACTTTTGTAATTTATATTAGAGAATTTTTTTTTATTTTGGGGGGCTTTGTTATTTTATTAGGTGGCTTAGAGTAGGTGTAATTAGCCTAATATTCTTGTAATCTTTTTTTATTTTGTGTAATTTAGTTTAGTTTATTTAATTGTATTTAATTGTAGGTACTTGTAGTTAATTTATTTAATTTATTTATTGATAGTGTAGTGTTAGGTTTAATTGTAACTTAGGTTAGGATTTATTTTACAGGTAATTTTGTAATTATTTTAACTAGGTAGCTATTAAATAGTTTATAACTATTTAATAGCTATTGTACCTAGTTAAAATAAAAACAAAGTTGCCTGTAAAATAAATATAAATCCTAAAATAGCTACAATATAATTATTCGTTATATTGTAGCTATATTAGGGTTTATTTTACAGGTAGGTATTTATTTTTAAATAGGAATACTTTAGTTAATAATATTTAATTTATTTAGTTAGATTAAAATTATATTTAATTTAGGGGGGTGTTAGGGTTAGGGTTAGACTTAGCTTTAGGGGTTAATATATTTATTATAGTAGCGGCGAGGTCCGGTCGGCAGATTAGGGGTTAATAAGTGTAGGTAAGGTAGCGGCGACATTGGGGGGGCAGATTAGGGGTTAATAAATATAATATACGGGTCGGCAGTGTTAGGGGCAGCAGATTAGGGGTACATAGGTATAATGTAGGTTGCGGCGGTGTACGGAGCGGCAGATTAGGGGTTAATTGTGTAATGCAGGGGTCAGCGATAGTGGGGGTGGCAGATTAGGGGTTAATACGTGTAAAGTTAGGGGTGTTTAGACTCGGGGTTCATGTTAGGGTGTTAGGTGCAGACTTAGAAACTGTTTCCCCATAGGAAACAATGGGGCTGCGTTAGGAGCTGAACGCTGCTTTTTTGCAGCTGTTAGGTTTTTTCCAGCCCAAACTGCCCCATTGTTTCCTATGGGGGAATTGTGCACGAGCACGTTTTTCCAGCTAGCCACTACCGTAAGCAACACTGGTATTAAGGTTTGAAGTGGCGGTAAATTCGGCTCAACGCTCCCTTTTTGGAGCCTAACAGAGAACTCTCAATACCAGTGTTGTTTAGAAGCAGCACTAGAAAAAAAAGACGCGTAGCTAACGCACCCCTTTGGCCGCAAAACTCTAAATCTAGGTGTATGTGTGGCGATGTGATAATGGAGTAAAATGTCTCCATTTTCTCTGCGCAAGTCCTTGAGCTGAATATGTGATACCGATTTGCCACGCGGTTCTATGTTAGCTTATGGGAGTAAAAATAGCTGCCGACGGGTGAAATATACCTGCTGCATTTTATATGCGGCACCGTATATGTAATACCAAAATCTCATAAAAATTGGCGGCGCCAGCTTTTGTAGGCGACGCCGCATATGTAATTGAACCCTCTATCTGAACCACGAAAGTCTATATGTACATACAAGTGAAAATATGGACTCTCTTAGCAAAAGTTTCAACCTCACTCATTGGATTTAATCTTAGCAATATTTTTTTTTTACTTTTCAGAGTTACAAACTACTTCAGGCAAAAATAGAGAGTCTGAAGGAGTAACTCTGTAACATTACATTACAACATGTTTCCTCAGATTAAATCCAGTGATTACTGTCTTCTAAATGATATTCTCAATATAATATAATATCTCACAATAATAACATAACACAAAGGGTTAGGTCTCTCCTATATCATAGGCATAGTGGTCCTCAATGCATATGTTTTATTCTGGCCAAAACACATCCTGGCTCAAGTTGGACACTGCCTGCTGTATTGCCCACTTCTGACAAAAAGCAGTATATGGTATCCATAAATATTTTCTTGTTTTTATTTTTTTTTTTTGCAAGAAAATTTGACCCAACCCACTATAAAACAATGGTAAACTCACATGTCTTAGATTGCTATAGACACTGTTTATACCTTTTCAAAAATACTTTCACTATTTCACTTATAGTGCTGATGGTAAACTTATACTGATATACTTATATATACAGCTTGTGGTTTCCAAGCTCAGATGGCTAATCATCACTTTATTATCAAATCAGTTATTAAAACACATAAAAACAAAGCCAACAAAGACAAGAAAAAAAGATAAAGCTGAATATTTTTTCAGTAACAATTCTAAATATGTTTAATATGTAACACATTTTTTTTTCTTTTTTCATATTCAGATTAAGCAGTGCTTTATAACAAGTTGAATATCTCTATAATAATGAGCACAATATAGTACAGTACAATACATACAGTATATGTCATACAAAGTATTCCAACATATATTCATTATCTGATATTAACCAAATCACATATGGCGCAGTATTTATTTATTTTTTTGAAAACTCCACTTAAATTTTCATTCTTGCCCTTTTCGGGTTGCATTCATATTGCAAGTTCCAAAAAAACTTATTTTGCGCTAGCGTTAACCCGAATAGTGCGAAAAAACAAACTTTTTCACGTGCGCGTGCAAGAATTCACCAATCGGGGTCTATTTATCAAGCTCCAAATGGAGCTAAGACTGCTGCTCCATAACCTGTCCGCCTGCTCTGAGGCCGCAGACAGACATCACCGAAAATCAACCCGATCCAATACGATCGGATTGATTGACACCCCCTGCAGGCGTATGCTATTGGCATTTATTGATGTGCGGCGGACATGGTTCGCTATAGCGAATCATGTCCATCCGCACAATGATAAATGAACCCCATAGAGATCAAGGGAGAAACAAAAGTGGGAAATAAACCTCACACCCGAGATCGCGCAAACTCCATTGCCTTTTCGCATTCCCCATAGAAGTCAATGGGAAAAAAAATAGTTGAAGAAACAAACAAACACAAAGGGACAGTAAACACCTTGTAATTACAAGACATTTCTGATGTGTTGCTATAGAATAACATATAAGCCAAGTCTAAACATTTTTAAAAAAAATTAACATTCTTTTTTACTGTAATTATTTTTCAATAGACTAACTCTACTCACTATCAGCTAGATAACGAGTTTTGCATTATGAGTGAAAAAGCATCTTGCAGGTATAGGTGTACCGCACTCCTTTTTGGCTGTCATGCAATGTTAGTACCGTACTTTTAAAAAAGTCCTTTTTCAACGGGACTTCCATAGCACCGGTATTACAAGTTTGCCTGGGAGGCCAAAAAGTGAGCGGTACACCCTATACTGACAAGATCCGTACCGCCATCTAAAGTCAGTAGTTTTACGTTACAAAGCTGTACCATAAAACTCATAATTAGTACACTAACACCTAAACTACCTATTAATCCATAAACCAAGGCCCTCCCGCATTGCAAACACTATAATAAATTTATTAACCCCTAATCTGCCGCTCTGGACATCGCCACCACTATTAAAATTTATTAACCCCTATTCCGCCGCTCCCTGACTTCGTTGCCACTATAATAAACCTATTAACCCCTAAACCGCCGCCCTCCCGCATCACAAACACTATTTAAAGATTATTAACCCCTAATCTGCTGTCCGCCCACACCGCCGCTATAATAAACCTATTAACCACTAAACCGCAAGCCCCCACAACGAAATATACTTAAATAAATTATTAACCCCTAAACCTCTGACCTCCCACATAACTACATAAATAATATATTAACCATTAAAACCTAACCCTAACGTAACCCTAAGCCTAAGTCTAACCCTAACCCTAACACCCCCTAACTTAAATATAATTAAAATAAATCTAAATATACTTAAACATGCTTACCTATAAAATAAAACCTAAGCTAGCTACATAATAACTAATAGTTATAATATTGTAGCTATCTTAGGTTTTATTTTTATTTCACAGGTAAGTTTGTACTTATTTTAACTAGGTAGACTAGTTAGTAAATAGTTATTAACTATTTACTAGCTACCTAGTTAAAATAAATACAAAGTTACCTGTAAAATAAAACCTAACTTGGCTTACACTAATACCTAACATTACAATAAAATAAATTAATTTAATAAAATACAACTACCTAAATTACACAAAATAAAAAGAAATTATCAAAAATAAAAACAAATTACTCCTAATCTAATAGCCCTATCAAAATAAAAAAGCCCCCCAAAATAAAAAAAACCCTAGCCTACACTAAACTGCCAATAGCCCTTAAAAGGGCCTTTTGCAGGGCATTGCACCAAAGATAACAGATCTTTTACCTGTAAAAAAATACAAACACACCCCAACAGTAAAACCAACCACCCACATAACCAAACCCCCCAAATAAAATTCTATCTAAATAAAGCTAAGCTAACCATTGCCCTGAAAAAGGAATTTGTATGGGCATTGCCCTTAAAAGGGCATTTAACCCTGATTGGAATAGCCAATAGAATGTGAGCGCAATCCTATTGGGTGATTGCAACAGCCAATAGGATTTTTTCCCCTTTAATTCCTATGGGCTGATAGAATTCTATCAGCCAATCTGAATGTAAGGGACACCATCTTGGATGACGTCACTTAAAGTGAACTACATTTTCCAGCGACGATCGGAAGAAGATGCTCCACGCCAGATGTCATAAAGATGGACTCACTCCGCACCGGATGGATGAAGATAGAAGATGCTGTCTGGATGAAGACTTCTGCCCGCTTGGATGAAGACTTCTGCCAGCTTGGATGAAGACTTCTGCCGGCTTCGATGAGGACTTCTGCCCACTTGGAAGAAGACTTCTGCCGCCTGGATGAGGATGGATGTCTGGTCTTCGAAAATTGTAAGTGGATCGTCGGGGGTTAGTGTTAGGTTTTTTTATGGGTTTATTTGGGTGGGTTTTATTTTTAGCTTAGGGTTTGGGCACCGTAAAAGAGCCAAATGCCCTTTTAATGGTTAGCTTAGTTTTTTTTAATGGTTAACTTAGTTTTATTTAGATAGAATTCTATTTGGGGGGTTTGGTTGTGTGGGTGGTGGGTTTTACTGTTGGGGGGTGTTTGTAAATTTTTTTTACAGGTAAAAGAGCTGTTATCTTTGGAGCAATGCCCTGCAAAAGGCCCGTTTAAGGGCTATTGGCATTTTAGTGTGGGCTAGGGTTTTTTATTTGGGGGGGGGCTTTTTTATTTTGATAGGGCTATTATATTAGGAGTAATTCCTTTTTATTTTGGATAATTTCGTTTTTTATTTTGTGTAATTTAGTGTTTATTTTTTTGTAATTTAGATAATTGTATTTTATTAATTTATTTTATTTTATTTTAATGTTACGTTTTAGTGTAAGGCAGGTTATGTTTTATTTTACAGGTAACTTTGTATTTATTTTAAATAGGTAGCTAGTAAATAGTTAATAACTCTTTAATAACTAGTCTACCTAGTTAAAATAAATACAAACTTACCTGTGAAATAAAAATAAAACCTAAGATAGATATAATACAACAATTAGTTATATTGTAGCTAGCTTAGGTTTTATTTTATAGGTAAGTTTGTATTTAGTTTTAAATAGGAGTTATTTAGGTAATAATTGTAAGCTTTATTTAGATTTATTTTAATTATATTTAAATTAGGGGGTGTTAGGGTTAAGGTTACGTTAGGGTTAGGGTTAGGTTTAGGGGTTAATATATTTATGACGTGTTAGTGATGTGAGAAACTAGAGGTTTAGGGGTAAATAACTTTAGTATAGTGGCGGCAACATTGGGGGCGGCAGATTAGGGGCTAATAAGTGTAGTTAGGTGGCGGCGATATTAGGGCCAGCAGATTAGGGGTTAATAAATTTATGTATTTGGCGGCAATGTTGGGGGCGGCAGATTAGAGGTTAATAACATTATGTAGGTTCCGGCGATGTCGGGGGCGGCAGATTAGGGGTGATTAGACATGTTTTTTATGTTAGGGTGTTAGGTTTAAACATAACTTTTTCTTTTCCCATAGACATCAATGGGGCTGTGTTACAGAGCTTTTGTTTCCGCGATCGCAGGTGTTAGACTTTTTTTGATGTCTATTGGGAAATCATGCACGAGCATGTAAAAGCAGCGCTTGTATTTGGGTGAGGTATGGAGCGCAACGCCAACATATCGCCCGCGCAAGCCTGCTTTTTTAAAACCTGTAATAGCAGCGCTATAGGGAGGTGAAATACCACCGCTTTTGTGGTGGCCGTTAATTTCCCTATAGCGCTCAAAACTCGTAATCTAGCTGCTTTTGCCTTATTTGGAATAGACAATCTGGGCTTTAGTCCACAGACAACAGACAACAAGGCTAGTCACTGTCAAAGAGATGGTATAATGTGCATTGTTTTGCAATTGTAAACTGAAACATTCAATTAGGGACAGATATGGAGCAGAGTTAGCCTTGAGAAGTCAGCAGGGTGCATTTCAAGGTCTGAGAATTAGAAATAGCTATTTTTTCAGAGCTAAATTACATGAAGACCAAACAAAAAAAAAAAGAAAGTTGTTTCATTACACATAACTAAACATTTTGGGCCAGATTGTTTGCACGCAGGTTAATTGAGCTCATATTATAAATTGAGCGTAAATGTGATTGCGTGAGCACAATCACGATTTATGCTAGAATGATAACTGTGACTTCAGAGCTATGGTTAACTGTTTAGCAAAACATAAAAGTTTCACAAAACATATTAAAATATATATCATAAAGTACAGTTAAACTAATAATAACACCATCTAATACAAATTATTACAACATGTTTTCCAAAAACAAGTTATAAGTGCTCAAAAAGCAGGCAAAAGACTCTAACATTGAGATACATATATATATTTATTTAAATGTCTACATATGTATACAGATGTATTTATGTATTTATATGTACACATAGATATGTATGTACACATATAAACACATACATACATACACTATATACACATATATAGAAATGTAATGGAGCCATTTACAGTTAAGTAGATAAAAAAAATGAAAAAAAAAAAAACATATTTATGCAATATTCATATTTAATAAAGGTGTTAACTATGTATTTCCTGTAAATATTTAACATTCCAATGTTATTCACATAGCAGAATATGTTCTATGTATTTTTAAAGCATTATTCCTATATATACATATATATATATTGTGACAGAGAACAGGGAATTGAGAGTGATCAGGGGGTCGATCCGATAAAAATCGTCGCCCGCAAAAGCCGGCGACGCCAATATTTACGCTGGTTTGGTATCACATATACGGCGTAACCTAGAAGTTACGCCCGTATATTTCTGCCGTCGCCCGTAGTTTTTTGGGCCATAGGCAGGTATACCAAACCAGCGCAGTTTGGTATCCAATATGCAGCGTAAGGACTTACGTGGCGAAAATGGAGAAATCTTACTCCATTTTCACCTCGCCACAAAAAGCAGCCGTAAGAAGCCTTACACTGACTATTGGAGTCCCGTAACTCCCTAAACTAGCTAGAAAATAAACCTAACACCTAACGCATGCGCAATGTCTATCTACCTGTCACCCGTGATCTGCTAAATAAAACCTAACACCTAACGCATGCGCAATGTCTATCTACCTGTCCACCCGCGATCTGCTAAATAAACCTAACACCTAACGCAGGCGCAATGTCTATCTACCTGTCAACCGCGATCCACCCCCCCCGAAATCCCTAATAAAGTTATTAACCCCTAAACCGCCGCTCCTGGACCCCCGCCGCCATCTACATAAACTAACCCCCCTACTGTGAGCCCCTAAAACCGCCGCCATCTACCTTATCTATCCCCTAATCTGACCCCTTACACCGCCGCCACCTATATAAAAATTATTAACCCCTAATCTAATCCCCCTATACCGCCGCCAGCTATATTAATATTATTAACCCCTAATGTAAGCCCCTTACACCGCCGCCATCTCTATTAAAATTATTAACCCCTAATTTAATCTACCTACCGCGCCGCCAGCTATATTATCTATATTAACCCTAAGTATATTATAGTTAATATAGTTATTACATTATATATATTAACTATATTAACCCTAATTATATTAGGGTTAATATAGTTAATATAGTTACTATAGTATTTATATTAACTATATTAACTCTATCTAACCCTAACACCCCTAACTAAATTTATATTAAATTAATCTAATTCATATTATAAACTAAAATATTCCTATTTAAATCTAAATACTTACCTATAAAATAAACCCTAAGATAGCTACAATATAATTAATAATTACATTGTAGCTATGTTAGGGTTAATATTTATTTTACAGGTAAATTGTTAATTATTTTAACTAGGTATAATAGCTATTAAATAGTTATTAACTATTTAATATCTACCTAGTTAAAATAATTACCCAATTACCTGTAAAATAAATCCTAACCTAAGTTACAAATACACCTACACTATCAATAAATTAAATAAACTACAAATATCTATCTAAAAATACAATTAAATTAACTAAACTAAATTAAAAAAAAAAACAAACACTAAATTACAAAAAATAAAAAAAAAGATTACAAGATTTTTAAGCTAATTACACCTATTCTAAGCCCCCTAATAAAATAATAAAGCCCCCCAAAATAAAAAAAAATTCCCTGCCCTATTCTAAATTAAAAAAAGTTCAAAGCTCTTTACCTTACCAGCCCTTAAAAGGGCCTTTTGTGGAGCATGCCCCAAAGAATTCAGCTCTTTTGCATTTAAAAACATATACAATACCCCCCCCATTACAACCCACCACCCACATACCCCTATTCTAAACCCACCCAAACCCCCCTTAAAAAATCCTAACACTACCCCCCTGAAGATCTCCCTACCTTGTCTTCACCACACCGGGCCGAACTCCTCATCCGATCCGGGCGATGTCTTGCTCCAAGCGGCAAAGAAGAATTCTTCCTCCGGCGATGTCTTCCTCCAAGCAATAAAGAAGAATTCTTCCTCCCGGCAACGTCTTCCTCCAAGCGGCAGCAAAGTCTTCTTCCTTCCGGCAGCATCTTCCATGAAGCGGCATCTTCAATCTTCTTTCTTTCGGAGCATCCATCCCGGCCGACGACTGAACGACGATCAGATTGAACTTGAATCTGAATGGCTGATTCAATCAGCCAATCAGATTTTTCTACCTTAATTCCGATTGGCTGATAGAATCCTATCAGCCAATCGGAATTCGACGGACGCCATCTTGGATGACGTCATTTAAAGGAACCTCATTCGTCGGGAAGTCGTCGTGCCGGAAGGATGCTCCGTGGCGGAGGAGCGAAGTAAGAAGATTGAAGATGCCGATTTGCTTGAAGACGTCGCCGATGGAAGAAGACTCTCTGCCGCTTGCTTCAAGACATCGCCCGGATGGAAGAAGACTTCACTGCCGCTTGCTGGAACACATCGCCCTGATCGGATCAGGAGTTCTGCCCGGCGGGGTGAATACAAGGTAGGGAGATCTTCAGGGGGGGTAGTGTTAGGTTGATTTAAGGGGGGTTTGGGTTAGATTAGGGGTATGTGGGTGGTGGGTTGTAATGTTGGGGGGTGGTATTGTGTTTTTTTTTGGAGGCAAAAGAGCAGTTTTCTTTGGGGCATGCCCCCACAAAAGGCCCTTTTAAGGGCTGGTAAGGTAAAAGAGCTTTGAACTTGTTTTAATTTAGAATAGGGTAGGGATTTTTTTTTATTTTTGGGGGGCTTTATTATTTTATTAGGGGGCTTAGAATAGGTGTAATTAGCTTAAAAATCTTGTAATCTTTTTTTTATTTTTTGTAATTTAGTGCTTTTTTTTTTTTTGTAATTTAGTTTAGTTTATTTAATTGTATTTTTAGATAGATAGTTGTAGTTTATTTAATTTATTGATAGTGTAGGTGTATTTGTAACTTACCTTAGGATTTATTTTACAGGTAATTGGGTAATTATTTTAACTAGGTAGCTATTAAATAGTTAATAACTATTTAATAGCTATTATACCTAGTTAAAATAATTAACAATTTACCTGTAAAATAAATATAAACCCTAAAATAGCTATAATGTAATTATTAATTACATTGTAGCTATCTTAGGGTTTATTTTATAGGTAAGTATAAAGATTTAAATAGGAATATTTTAATTAATAATATTAATATTAGATTTATTTTAATAAGAGTTTAGTTAGGATGTTAGAATTAGATAGGGTTATTATACTTAATATATATATAATATAATAACGATATTAACTATATTAACCCTAATATAATTAGGGTTAATATAGTTATTATATATAATATAATAACTATATTAACTATATTAACCCTAATATAATTAGGGTTAATATAGTTAATATAGTTGGTGGCGGTGTAGGGGGATTAGATTAGGGGTTAATACATTTATTATAGGTGGCCGCGGTGTAGGGGGATGTAGATTGTAGGCAAAAGAGCAGTTTACTTTGTGACAAAGCCCAGCCAAAAGCCCTTTTAAGGGCTGGCAAAAGAGCTGTTACTTTGGGGCAATGCCACGCAAAAAGCCCTTTTCAGGGCTATTTGTAGGGTTAGACTTAGGTTTAGTGGTAGGGATAGTTTAGTATTTTAGGGGTTAAATAATTTAATATAGATGGCGGCGGGGTAGGGGGATTAGATTAGGGGTTAATAATTTTAAAATAGCGGTGGGGTAGGGGCTCACTTTAGGGGGTAGGTAAGGTAGATGGCGGCGGTGTTAGGGGCTCACTTTAGGGGGTTATAGATTTAATATAGCTGGCGGCGGTTTAGGGGTTAATAACTTTATTAGGTAGCGGCGGTTTAGGGGTTAATACATATTTTATTGTTAGGATAGTGAGGGGGGATAGCGGATAGAGGGTTAGACGTGTCGGGCTATGTTAGGGAGGCGTGTTAGACGTGTCAGGCAATGTTAGGGAGGCGTTTTAGACAGTGCGGGTGATTTAGACTTTAGTCAGGTTTTGTAGGCGCCGGCAGTTTCTAACGTGCCGCAAGTCACTGGCGACGCCAGAAATTTGTACTTGCGCATATTTCTGGACATCGTTGGTTTGTCAGACTTACAGCACGTTAGCATCTGACGGCGACATATATGGGATAGCTCGAGTTGCGAGCTGAAACTGCGGGCGACGCGGGTTCCCTCGCTTGCGCCGCAAACTGCGATCTATATCGGATCGCGCCCCAGGTGTATATTTCTCCTACTATGTTGAAATGTGTATTCAGTTTTTAAACCACAGGGAAATGTGTTGTATAAAATGTGGCTAGGAATTAAGCTACTGTGTTTTGGGTCCCGGGGTGGAACACTGGAGAGAGGGTGGGCCAGTGTTTCATTCCTCAGTTTTCTATAGCTGAGAGAAAGGAGGGTAATTTATTCTCCAGCTACTAGGTGGAGAGAGAGAGAGACACCAGTGTTTCTGACTTGGAGAGAGACACACATTGCAGCTGAACTGATAAAAGCTGATAAAAGTGAGTTTGCTAAAAACATCATGTTTTGTTTAGTTTACCCTGTTTCAGTAACTGATGTGAACTTATGTTAGTAAGAGCTCAAACTGAGCTAGCCTTTTGTTTGTTTGTAGTATTAAGCGTGTTAAACTGCTATAAGCACAAATTGCTGTTATCTGCACTTGGACAGTGAAAATAAAACTGACTGTTTAAATGTATCAAAGCGGTGTCATTTATAACCTAAAGTACCGTGCTATTTCCTTTAAATCAAGAACCAGAAGTGGGTGCTGGATTACACTATGTAAAGTTATATATTGTACCAAAATAACTTCAGATATATGTAGAAATAAGTATTTATGAATAAACAGAACAAATGTTTCTATGTGAAGAACATTGGAATGTGCAATATTCATATTTTCATGTCGGGTTAGTACATATGAGAATATGCGGTTGGGTTAGCGCATATGTGAATATCCGATTGGGTTAACAAGCGAGTAGCCGCACGTATATTTACTTCGCTATTTTTACTCCCATAAACTAACATAGAACCGGCGTCGCAAGTCGGTATCACATATTCAGCGCAAGGAATTATGAGGTGAAAATAGAGAAATTTTACTCCATTTTCACCTCGCCACACATAGGCAGATGCAGCAAGCCTTGCGCTGAATATGAAACTACCATAACTGCCTAGAAGTATTAACAAACACCTAACGCATGCGCAATATCTACCTGTCAACAGCCATCCCCCCACCACAATAACTAAATAAAATGTATTAACCCCTAATCTGCCAACCCCCACATTGCAAAGTACCTAATAAAGTAATTATCCCCTAATACGCCATCCCCCCACAACGCAATATACCTATTAAAACTATTAACCCTTAATCCGCCATCCCCCCACAACACAATATACCTATTAAAACTATTAACCCCTAATCTGCCAACCCCCACATTGCAAAGTACATAATAAAGTTATTAACCTCTAATCAGCCACCCACCCAAAATGAAAATGATCTAATTATACTATTAACCCCTAATCTACAAACCCCCACAACGCAATCTACCTACTAAAACTATTAACCCCTAAACCACCCTCCCCCACAACGCAAAGTATTAATCTAATCACTAAGCCTCCTAACCTAACACCCCCTAAATTAACCCCAATTACATAAAATAAAAAAGACTACTTTACTAATAAATTCATTAAAAACTACCAAAATAAAAAAAATCCTATCTTTAAAAAAAAAAAAAAAATCCTAACATCACATTATAAAAACCCTAACATTAAATAAAAAAAAAATCTAACATGACAAAAAATAAAAAATAAATAAAAAATTACATAAAAAATAAACAAAATTATCCAAAATTTAAACCTATTCTTATACCCCGATTAAACAAAAAAACCACCCCAAAATAAAATACCCCTTAATCTAAGAATAAACTACAAATAGTCTTGAAAAGGGCCTTTTGTAGGGCATTGATATGAAGCAATAAGCTATTTGACCTTAAAAAAAAAAAACCTACCCACCCAAACACTCCAAAAATAACAAAGACCTACCCTAAAAAAAACCAAGCTACCCATTGCCCCTAAAGGGGCATTTGTATGGGCATTGCCCTTAAAAGCTCTTTCGTGCCTATTAAAAATAAAAAAAATCCTCAATCTAAAAAAAACCCACCCAAAAAATAAAAAAAACCAAACTCTAACCCCGACATAGGTACTCACCATTCCTAAAATCCAATGGCGAAGGTCTTCTTCCATGCGGCTCCATCTTCATCCATCATGGGATCCTCTTTCTTCTTGCCGGAGGTACGGAGCGGTCTTCACCGATGCATGGATCTGGAGCGCTGGTCCTCCTCAGCAGCGGCGGTCTTCAGGACGTGGTGGTCCTCTTCATGCGATTGTCCGCTGCACACTGAAGATTGAATGCAAGGTACCCCCTTTTATATTGGGGTACCTTGCATTCCTATTGGCTGAAATTTTCAAATCAGCCAATAGGATGAGAGCTACTGAAATCCTATTGGCTGATTTGAACAGATTTTTTATTTTCGTAATTTTGAATTAATTTTTTCTGGGAGATAGTCTTTTTTATTTTATGTAATTGGGGTTAACTTAGGGGGTGTTAGGTTAGGGTGATTAGTGACTAGATTAATACTTTGCGTTGTGGGGGGATGGCGGTTTAGGGGTTAATAGGTTAATTAGGTAGATTGCGTTGTTTGGGGTTAGCAGTTTAGGCATTAATAGTTTTAATAGGCAGATTGCGTTGTGGGGGTTGGCTGATTAGAGGTTAATAGTGTAATTAGATACTTTGCAATGTTGGAGGATGGCAGATTAGGGGTTAATACATTTATTAGGTACTTTGTGATGTGGGGGGTTGGCGGTTTAGGGGTTAATCACTTTTATTATTAGTTGGAGGGGATGGCGCATATACAGGTTTTGACGTGTCGGGTTTATTTTTGGGAGGCGGGTTAGATTTTATGGGTGATTTAAACCCAGTATATGAACTGCGGCGGCAGTTCATATACTGCCGTAAGTAACTGGCGACTCCAGAAATTTCTATTTCCGCACATTTCTGAAAATCGCCAGTTTATCTGACTTACGGCAGTATCTGATCTGCTGCAGTTGCGCAGAAACCTAAGCTGTATATATAATCTCACCCCAAGTCTCTGGATAAAGAGAGATATAACCCCCTAAGTAAAACATGAAAAGGTAATATGGGATAGATTTCAAGTGGCACGCTAAATTTTGCACAAGCATTGTCAGATTTTAGCACACAAAAAAAGAATAGCGTGCATATTAGAAGATGAAAGTAAACACAATCTCGTTTTACTCTTGCCAGGTTCCCGCAAATGTAACCCTTGTAGAACGTCAAAAAGATTGGACTAAAATACAACATAAATACATTTTAAAATACAGTTACACTCATATAAAAACTATCTGATAAAAATGATTCAAATAAATATTTTAAAAAATTAAGGGCTCAACGGTTTATGTTATATAATAAGATGTTTGACTTCAAAGGGTACTAACATATACTTGTCGAAGTATGTGTATGCATGGAGAGAGGGAGAGAGAGAGAGAATATATATAACTCATTGTGTAGTCCATTTACAAATTTAGACAGAAGACTTGCTTTCCCACAGAAAACCTCTAAATACATTGCTTCCAATGCAGCAAAGGATTTTGGGTACGGTATGCAAATGAGGTTCACAATGACTCACTTTTTTACTTTAGCCTGCTTTTAGGCAGACTTCCCTTTATGCCATAGCATCACTGTATATATCATAGGATTAGGCATTGATGTTTGGTGACCACTACAGAGCAGGAAGGGCAGGAGTTGGAGTGTTGGCAGCAGACTTACTGAACTAGGTAGGTTTCACAGCATATAAACCTCAAAAACTCTGCTCCAATGGAGGAGGAGGACAAACACCTGCCTAGAGCCCCTTGGACCCATCTGGCTAACAGTTTCTTTAGGATAAAGCATTGATAGATGATGACCACCACAGAGCAGGAAGGGCAGGTGGAGGAGTGGCAGTAAAAGCAGCCAGCAGCAGACTTCCTGAACTAGGTAGGCCTCACAGTACATAAACCTGAAAATTACACCCCATGGGAGAAGGAGGACAAACACATGCCTAGACCTCTTGGACACAACAGGCAGCAGTTCCATGAGGGTTAGGCATTGACGGATAATGATCAACACAGAACAGGAAGGGCAGAAGTGGAAAAAGCAGCAGCAAACTGCAGACGTACTGAACAAGGTAGCCCTCACAGTACATACACCTCAGAATATAACTCCAAAAGAGGTGGAGGAAAAAGACCTGCCTAGACCCTCTTAAACATAGCGGCCAGTAGTTCCCTAAGCATTAAAAAGATTCATGTATGATGACCATTAGACTTATGTCTAATGGTCTAACAAAATTAATATCTGAATGAACGCACAAACAAAATTAAAGAAGATTAAAACATGTTGATGAAAATTGACAGTATTCATTTGTTTTCTATATTTTTTTAAGGGGTTAATACTTCCCTTAACACTCTTTGCAAAGCATGCATCTTCTTCTTGCCAGAGCCCAAGCCGCGTTAACGCTTAAAGGGACATGAAACCCAAAATAGATAGAGAATACAATTTCAAACAACTTTCCAAATTACTTCTATTATTTAATTTGCTTCTTTCTCTTGTTATCCTTTGCTGAAATGTTTATCTAAGAAAGTTCACGTGCAGCAGAGAACCTAGGTTCTAGCTGTTGATTGGTGGCTGCATATATATATATATACCGATTGTCCTTGGCTCACCCATATGTTCAGTTAGAAACCAGTAGTGCACAGCTGCGCCTTCAACAAATGATACCAAGAGAATAAAACAAATTAGATAATAGAAATAAATTAGAAAGTTGTTTAAAATTGTATTCTCTATCTGAATCATGAAAAAAAAATTTTGGGTTTCATGTCCCTTTAACCCTGCTGTTAGCACGGCCGGGGCTCTGGCAAGAAGAGAATCGGGTTATCGTGCTCTACAGAGCACGTTTAGGTAAGTATGGTAGCTACAGGTGAACTTTTTACCTGTAGCTTTGAAACATTTGCATTAGTTTTAATGAACGCAAATGTAAATGTTTAACTAAAATACAGAATTCATTTTGTTTTAATACATAATAGTGTAGCCACTGAATATTTGGGGAAACTAATTTCCCTGAATATTTGGAACAAAAATTTTGTCCAGACCAAAAATTTCTCAGCTGTACATCTGTAATGACCAATTCATAACAGAAAGGGCAGGAGCAAGAGGGAGTTATTTCAAAATCAATTGGTGACAAAACTAAGAGGAGGGTAACATAGCTTTGGAATGTTAAATTTGAGAAATTAGATTTGCTCTATTTGTAAATGTGCTGAGGGTTCAGTATATTGCCCTGCAACTCTCCTATTCTTGGTGGACATGGGATTGCATGTTACAGCTAATGCTAAAGATGACCCTGCTTCTGCTGCCACAACTGCCGCTGGTTCTTTAAAAAGGTGCAGACAATCGCCTTGAAAATTATATTAGACTCTGTGAAGCAGTGTGCTTGTACCATTCCACTTATTAGACAAGTAAAAGCAGACATGGGCTCTGCACTGGTAGTGATGGTGCCAGTGCTACTACTGTTGGGGGTGGTGATGGAGGCAGAAGGCGGAAACATAGTAAACTCTGACTAACAATTTTATGACAGAATAATATAATTTAATATTATTAGCTACAAGTTTGTTTGTTTTTTATGCCCCCACTGCAGTAACAAATACCGTTTTAATTAGATGAGGGGTACCCTGTACTATGATATATGTAATACTGATGTTTACAGGTAACAGTATAACAGTATAGGCAACAGACATGCACTGTGTACAATATAGCCAGCTACTGAGAAATCCTATCATATAAAAGGCCATGTGTGTTTGTGCGAAGCTGTCATGCGCAGTAGAGACAGCACGAGGACAAACGCACCTGGCCTTACACAAACTAACCTGATCTGCTGTTCAGAGGGTGTGGGAGGGGCCAGACAGAGTGGGCAGGACCGGGGTGTGACGGGGCATAATGCGGGCGTGGTGGGGTCATAGCCAGGTGGAGTGTGAGCGTGGAGGGGCGTGGTCTGTAGAGAGAGTGCACAAAAGATGCGGAAGACAGAGCAAAAGAGAGGGACAAGAGAAAGCAAAAGAGGGGGGAGAGAGCACAAAAGGGGATGACAGAGAGCAAAAGAGTGGGGAGTAAGAGCACAAAAGAGTGGGGGCAGAAGGAGCACAAAAGAGAGGGGGCAGAACAAGCACAAAAGAGAGGGGGGAGAAAGAGAGCACAAAAGAGAAGGGGGGGAGAAAGAGAGTACAAAAGAGAGGGGGGGGAAAGAAGGCACACAAGAGAGGGGGGGGGGAAAGAGGGCACAAAAGAGGGGGGGAAAGAGGGCAAGAGGTGGGACCGCTGGTACTGCAAAAAATAGCCCGTGTACACAGGCTTTAGGACTAGTTATTATTATAAATTATTATTGTTATATAATGAAATGGTATGCTATGTTACTACTATTGTGCTTTAGAGAGCCTATAGCACATTCCAGTAGTAGTGATGGTGCTGGTGGCACTGTTGGGGTTGGTGATGGTGTCGGCAGCTTTAATAATATAATACATGTTGCAGCAGAAAATATTTTGTTTTGGACAAATCATTCAACTAATATTCTGAAAAAAATAGTTTTTCAGAATATTCGTTTGCTGTTCTATTCAGTATTCGTATAGTTTAAAACAAAATGAATACTGAATTTTCATTAACATTTACATTAGTTTGTGTTAAATGTTACCTATAGGCTTAAACTTTACCTATAGCTAGCTGGGAAGCTGTGCAAGATCTGACCCTACTTCACAGATTCCAAGCTGGTGCTAATAGAGATCCTAAGGGCGCATATTACAAGTGGAGTGCAAACATTTGCTCACTCGCTTTTTGCAATAGTTTGCATTCAGTTGAGCTCGCATTATCACTTGATTGTAAACAATGATCGCAATCGCCATTTACTCTAGAATTATTACCTGCAACTTCGAAGCTGTGAGTAACTGATTTGGCAAAACATGAAAGTGTCACAAAGCACATCAAAATACATTACAAAGTACAATTTCACTCATAAAAATACTATCTAATAAAAATTATTCAAAAAAAACTGCAAAAAAAAGTTATAAGTGATCAAAGAGATGAGCTTTAACATTAAAGGGATACTGAACCAAAATGTTTTCTTTCATGATTCAGATAGAGCATCGCAATTTTAAGCAACTTTCTAATTTACTGTATTATAATTTATTTTTTGTTCTCTTGCTATCTTTATTTGAAAAAGAAGGCATCTAAGCTAAGGAGTAGGGATGGGCGAATGTGTAAATTTTCAAATTCCATTGTTAGAACTAATGTTATTACCAAAATTTGAATTACAAATATGAATGTTGATAACGAAATTTCTTAAAAATTCTATTTTTGAATGTTAATTACAGTTTCAAATGTCACTTTCGATTTGAATGTGTTATACTTCGATTTCAAACTGTCACTTTCGAATTCGAATGTATATATTCAATTTTTTATGAACATTTAAAATCAAAATGGATTGCATTATTTCTAATATGACTCTGAAAATCAAATATAACATTCGAAAACATTTGAATGAAATCGAATATTCAAAATGTATCTTTTTAACATATCATAGTACACAAATCTAAAAGAAAATCTAGTCTACAAATATAAATTAGACGCTAGTCAGTCAGCATCACTGGCTGCCCATGCCATTCAATTAGTACCCCAGATACAAGTCAGGACTAGCACAGTAAAACACAACCCACACTACATTACAAGTACAACATCTCTATGATGAACATCAGTACTTTATCCGAAAAGAAAAATTTAGTGATGGCACTACTAAGAATTGTGTGTTGGGGAAGGGCTTGTAATGGTGCTCAATTGGCCTTGTAAATTATGATATGAGCCTAAGGTGCTGTGTATGAACGAACACTTAAAGGGACACTGTACCCAAAAAATGTATTTCGTGATTTAGATAGAGCATGAAATTTTAAGCAACTTTCTAATTTACTCCTATTATCAAATTTTCTTTATTCTCTTGGTATCTTTATTTGAAATGCAAGAATGTAAGTTTAGATGCCGGCCCATTTCTGGTGAACAACCTGGGTTGTCCTTGCTGATTGGTAGATAAATTCATCCACCAATAAAAAAGAGCTATCCATAGTTCTGAAGCAAGAAAAATTGATAATAGGAATAAATTAGAAAGTTTCTTAAAATTACATGCTCTATCTGAATCACGAAAGAAAAATTTTGGGTTCAGTGTCCCTTTAAGTAATTACAACTAGATTGTTGTAGAGAAAGATACACAAATAGCACTCTTTTCCCCTTGGTGTATTATAGCTGTGTGGAGTGTTTACCGCAAATTAAAATCAACATGTGCTACAAGACTGGCTTATATAAGGAGAGCTCTGGAGATGTCTCACCAGATTGGCGTGATATATTATACTTGTCTGAGTATTCTAATATTTCACAGGAGATCTTTTATTATTTACTCCTGTAAGGTCGTTGTTAAACTTCAAAGACAATTTTATTGGGTCTGAAAAGTATCGAGTAGGTTACTTATATCCAGTGTGGAAATTGAAAAATAAATCTTTATTCCATTGATTGATATTCGGTTATTGTATTTGTCTATTCCCAATATAATATATTGTTTTAATCTTAGTATCCTATATAAGCAATGGACCTAATCAATTGTTACAAGCAACTATAAGTTTGTTGTTGGTCAGTTTAAATTAAACTGTTAATCAAAACCGTATGTATTGTTTTGATAATCCATAAACTGCACATAAATTTTAACACCTGTAATGGTTGCTGACTATTTCTTACACTATCGCAGGGGGATTACCAAGTGTAATATCTAATTAGCTTAATTCAAACCGAATTAGGGACAAACATACTTGTGCTATATTAGAAAAATAATTGCACTTATAAGGACGTAGCTATACCAATACACAAGTTGTGTTTTGCTGTGGATAGTCGTGTTAGGCAGTAAAAACTATATAAGTATATAGTGTATTAATCAGTGACAGAAAAGAAAGACACACTGCTACCAAAACGATGCAAAGTCCACGTTGAATGAACATTAAATAGTATTGGATATCAAATGTGCATAAATACGCTGTTTAATATGGTAACCTCTATACGTTATAAATATACTGTTATTCCTTGATTCTGTATTTTATTGTTATATTACTTTGCCCTTTAGTTGCAGTTACTTGCTGCTGTAGTAACTTGGTAATGATTTGGTCACATTGTATTTGAAAGGTTTGCAACCCTCTAGTTTGCAATTGTTTGCTGCTGTGATAAATTGTGACAATTCATTATATTACATTCACAACATGGCAATCTGAGTTGGGTGAAAAGATCAAAGATGTATATTCATAATGCTATTAACCTGTATAAAAGTAATATATTAATATTACATCAACAGTGTATAAACGGAACCAGAAAGACCTTATCAGTCACTGTCCGTTGGGTTGTGTATTCGATGCTCAGCCCCATCTAACAAATTCTGAGTATGCACGCGTGTCAGGCTCAGATATCAATTATTGCAGTCTAGATCTACATTAACCGTTAAAAATGAAAGGTCCCATATACCCTTTCCCCAAACATGTTTAGCGGCAAACTCTGGCTTTTTCAAAGGCCCTTTCGTTCACATCGTTTTGGTAGCACTGTTCGTTTCTGTCCTGATTAATACACTATTATATAGTTTTTTACTGCCTAACACGACTATCACAGCAAAACACAACTTGTGTATTGGTATACGCTACGTCTTATAAGTGCAAATTATTTTTCTAATATAGCACAAGTATGTTTGTCCCTAATTCGGTTTGAATTTAAGATAATTAGATATTACAATTGGGTAATCCCCTGCGATAGTGTAAGGAATAGTCAGCAACCATTACAGGTGTTAAAATTTATTTGCAGTTTATGGATTATCAAAACAATACATACGGTTTTTGATTAACAGTTTAATTTAAACTGACCAACAACAAACTTATAGTTGCTTGTAACAATTGATTAGGTCCATTGCTTATATAGGATACTAAGATTAAAACAATATATTATATTGGGAATAGACAAATACAATAACCGAATATCAATTCAATGGAATAACAGAGTTATTTTTCAATTTCCACACTGGATATAAGTAACCTACTACTTTTCAGACCCAATAAAATTGTCTTTGAAGTTTAACAACGACCTTACAGGAGTAAATAATAAAAGATCTCCTGTGAAATATTAGAATACTCAGACAAGTATAATATATCACGCCAATCTGGTGAGACATCTCCAGAGCTCTCCTTATATAAGCCAGTCTTGTAGCACATGTTAATTTTAAAGCACCCAATTTTAAAGTATACCTAATAAAGTTGTAATTTTAATTTAATTTGCGGTAAACACTCCACACAGCTATAATACACCAAGGGGAAAAGAGTGCTATTTGTGTATATTTCTCTATAACAATCTAGTTGTAATTACTTAAGAGAACATCAGTACTTCTCAACCACAGTCCTCAAGTAAACCTAGGCTGGAGCACAGGTAAAATAATCAGTAACCATGGTAACTAACCTGGCTCTCACCATAGGTACTGATTATTTTACCAGTGCTCTAGTTAAGACATCATGAAAATATGGCCTGTTAGGGCCACTTCTGGTTAAGAAACATTAATGTAGAATAGAATTACAAAATTACTATGAATATAAAGATTAAATTCTTAGAAAAAAAAAACAAATAAATAAATGCACAAAGTACAAGCAGGTAGCCACCTATCACTATCACCTGAATTTTTGCCTAGAAAAAATAATAGACCGCATATTACCTCTCCAAAAATATATGAAATTGAATGAAGATGAAGGTAAAAAATGTGTCTTCTCATGGTGTGCAGTCCACCCTCCACAGTTGTGTCCACACAAAAATAAAAAATAAAAGATGCCACAGGAGCAATAGTAGTATATAGAAAAAAATCAGTATCAAAATATTCCAACACGACCACCAAACCAGTACGTTCCTCCAAATCTAAATCTGTCAAATGAAATTTTAACAACTACAACTATAACATTTACATATGGGAGGGAATAAGTTGATTTGAATATTTAAATTTGAATATAAAATAATTCTAATATTTATAAGATAACTGAATTATAAAAACTAATTTGAATATTACATTACAAAAAGAAAATTGTAGCTTAGAAATATTTCGAAATTAAAATAGAATTTGAATATTACATAACAAAATCAAATTTGATATATTGGAATATTACATTTCGAAATTGAATGTGAAATATAGATATCGAATAAAATACAAATCCAACCCTTCTATTATTAGAACGAATATTTTCGAATGTAATTGAAAAATTAAAAAATCAACATTTGAAAATCGAATGTTAGAACGTTATGTAAACATTCTAAATTCGATTCGAACGAATCTATAAAAATTTGTTTTAAATTTTTAATGTTTAGAAACATTCGCCCATCCCTACTACGGAGCCAGCCAATTTTTTGGTTGAGACCTCTGGACAGCACTTCTTTATTAGTGGGTGAATGTATCCACTAATCAGCAAGAACAACCACAAGCCTTTTTTCAATGGTATTCTGGTTTGAGTACCATTGAAAAAGGCTTGTGTCAGAGCCGAAACGTCTGGTTTCTTTTTGCACCATTAAAACGGATTGTTTATGAAAACCTGTGTGCCTGCTTTTCTTGGATCCTCTGTAACACGGAGACCGTCCGTTGGATTCAGCTCATTTGTTCTACTATATATATATATATATATATATATATATATATATATATATATATATATATATATATATATATATATAGACATCTAATATATGCATTGGAGCCCTTTGCAGATAAGTTGATGAAAACATGAAAAATCATATTTATGCAATATTCATATTTAATAAAGGTTTTGACTATGTATTTAATGTAAATATTGCTCATTCCAATGTTCCGTAGATAGCAGAATATGTCCTATGTATTTTAAAAGAGATATTACTATATATACAGTATATATATATATATATATATATATATATATATATATATATATATATATATATATATATATATATATATATTGGCGTTTTGTTTTAAACCTCATTGCAGGCCCGCAACTGAATTATGTATTTTTACATGTTACCTACATGGCTTTTAAAATTTTGTCAAATAAAGTTTTGTTTTTTAAAGAAAATATATTTTTTGCCTTTTTCTGGAGCTGCGGATGATAGAGTGTGTTTACTATATATATATATATATATATATATATATATATATATATATATATATATATATATGTGTGTGTATGTATGTGTGCGTGTGTATACTGTATATATATATATATATATATATATATATATCTGTATATATATATATCTCTGTATATATCTATACCTATATACAATCATGAGTCTGTGTGTATGTGTATATATATATATATATAGTACCAAAATACCATCAGATATATGTAGAAATATGTATTTATGAATAAATAGAACATATTCTTCAATGTGCAGAACATTGGAATGTGAAATATTCATATTTTCATGTCTGGTTAAAGCACATTAGAATACGCGGTTGAGTTAGCACATATGTGAATATGAGTTCGGGTTAGCGTGCGAGTAGGGTTTTTTTTCCACTTTTTTTTCAATTGACTTCTATGGGGGAATAGGTTATTGCACGCACAATATTCTTATTGTGCTAGAAGTAAGCTGTTTGTGCGTGTTGGGGGTAGCACAAGAGCTTAACATTTTTTACTTACAACTCATAATACAAGCGCAACTTGATGCACGCAAAATGTTTACTTCTAAAGCAACTAGCACTCTAGCGTAAGTGCTAAATAGCACTTCACTTGTAATCTGGCCCATAATTTAAAGGGTAACAAACATATAGAATTTTGGAATATATATAAAATCCTTTTCGCTCATCATTTTGCCTGTCTGTTGTACATACATTATAACATAGGTTTGCGCGTTAACTTGAATGTTCAGTTTAATTTTATCTCTTTCAATTGATATTAAGTTTCAAACATTATTCTTCACAGCTTGATCTGTGATGTTCTGTTCAATGAATGTCTTTCTACTTGCTATAATTAAACATTGTGGAATGTTCTATAACTCAGTTCCTGCTGTAAAACTAAGGTTGCCCTGCATTACTATTCTGAAAAGCTTTTAAAAATTAATTTGCACTGCTTTAGAACTTGAGACTTTGTCTTTACATTAAAAGGCAAAAATATGCAACCCTGGATTTCTTTATGACCCTGAATTGAATTTTAATGGTAATATAAGTGTGGTTTGTCAGATTACCTATTATCGCCTTAGCAACATTGCCCTCCTTAGACCTTAGCTGAATTGTATTGCCATAGAAATTTGAATACATTTCTCAATTATATCTCATGTTAAGAATTTTAATTTTCTTTTCCGTTGGGCTCTATTCATTTGCTATCTTCAGGATTCAGTTATAAATTATTTTGCTTGAGTGAATACTGAGACGGGGACTTCTATATTCTTCATTGATGACCTTAGCGCTTTCCTTGTAATGTACCTCATCTTTCATGACCGTATTAATATTTACCAGAACTTAACATCTGGCATGGACAATTCATCATATAGGTTTATTTATAATGCAAGAAATATTTTCAGACATTGAGTATGTTTATTTTTGAATATCATACTTATAACCTTTTCTCTGAGGATACTGCACTCTATAATTCCTTAAAAAGGAGAAATACATGCATGAGAAATAAGCACACCATAGACAAACTTAAGTGCTTTGAGAAAGCTTACAGCCAATTTGAGTGATGAATTAGTAAAGCATTTGGTAAATTTTGCTCATGGCTGACTATTATTAAAAGAAGCATTTAGATATATGAGCACTAGTCTTAAATGGAGATTATGTTTTCATTTTTTTGCTCTGTGTAAAGAGGCATTTTTATATCTAATATATATATATATATATATATATATATATATATATTATTTATTTATTTTTCATTTTATTGAGCGATTGAAAAATAAACAAACGGGTATCTTGATGCAAGAAAAACAAGTGTACATTCAATGTGAGCTAAGACAGTAAATTTACATATAAGCAAATGAATCTCATGAGCCCAAGAGAGTGAAATATGACCATATATCCAACTGTCTAAGTGATACCTATGGGATAATACAAAACTAAAACAAATTTCAATCCTCGATTTCCTACCTCCTGAGAACATGTAAGGCCACTTTTGGACCTCCAGTAAACTTAACATGAAGCATAATATGAGGATACTATGGCATCTATTTATCAAGCCGTCAACTTACCTGCATTCAACGGCACCAATACAATCGCCAAAGATCGCCTAACATTGCTGCCGCGGACCTGAATACGCTCTCCAAAATTATAAAAAAAGCTGTCGAAAAGCTGCGCACCAAGTACGGTGCGATGAGCAGCGGACTGTTGTTAACTAACAGTCATCGATCTCGCTGCTTTTCGGCTTTTTTAAAGCTTTCTTGGTACCCTGTCACTAAACACCCACACTATACTATACAGTTTACCCCCTAAACTGCCGCTCCCGGAGCCCACCACAACAAAATAAATTGTTTAACCCTTAAATTGCCGCTCCCGGAGCCCATCGCAACTAAATAGATTGTTTAACCCCTAAACCGCCGCCCCCGGAGTCCACCGCCACCTACATTATACTTATTAACCCCTAATCTGCCCCCTACACCGCCACCACTATATTAAATTTATTAACCCCTAATCTGCCCTCCCTACACCGCTGCCACTATATTAAATTTATTAACCCCTAATCTTCCCCCCTTACACTGCCGCCACTATATTAACTTTATTAACCCCCAATCTGCCCCCCTACACCGCTGCCACTATATTAAATTTATTAACCCCTAATCTGCCCCCCCTACACTGCTGCCACTATATTAAATGTATTAACCCCTAATCTGCCCCCTACACCATCGCCACTATATTAAAGTAAGTACAAAAATAAAACACTAAATTACAGAAAATAATAAAATAATTACAAGTTTTTTTTAACTAATTACACCTAATCTAATCCTCCTAACAAAATAAAAAAGCCCCCCAAAATATAAAAAGCCCTACCCTACACTAAATTACAAATAGCCCTAAAAAAGGGTCTTTTGCGGGGCATTGTCCCAAAGTAATCAGCTCTTTTACCTATAAAAAAAAATTACAACCCCCCTCAACATTAAAACCCACCACCCACCCAACCAACCCTACTCTAAAACCCACCCAATCCCCCCTTAAAAACCTAACACTAACCCCTTGAAGATCACCCTACCTTGACATGTCTTCACTCAACCGGGCCAAAGTCCTCAACCAAGCCGGGCAAAGAGGTCCTCCAGACGGGCAGAAGTCTTCATCCAAGCTGGGCAGAAGAGGTCCTCCAGATGGACAGAAGTATTCATCCAGGCGGCATCTTCTATCTTCATCCATCCGGCGTGGAGCGGGTCCATCTTCAAGACATCCAACGCGGAGCATCCTCTTCATCCAGAGTCTTCTTCAACAATGAGGGGTCCTTTAAGTGATGTCATCCAAGATGGCGTCCCTTCAATTCTGATTGACTGAATTCTATCAGCCAATCGGAATTGAAGGGACGACCATCTTGGATGACATCACTTAAAGGAACCGCCAATGTTGAAGAAGACTCCGGATGAAGAGGATGCTCCGCTACGGATGTCTTGAACATGGACCCGCTCCGCACCGGATGGATGAAGATAGAAGATGCCGTCTGGATGAAGACTTCTGCCCATCTGGAGGGCCTCTTCTGCCTAGCTTGGATGAAGACTTCTGTCCGTCTGGAGGACCACTTGGCCCGGCTTTGTTGAGGACTTTGGCCCGGTTGGGTGAAGATGTCTCAAGGTAGGGTGATCTTCAAGGGGTTAGTGTTCGTTTTTTTTAAGGGAGGATTGGGTGGGTTTTAGAGTAGGATTGGTTGGGTGGGTGGTGGGTTTTAATGTTGGGGTGGGGTTGTAATTTTTTTTTTACAGGTAAAAGAGCTGATTACTTTGGGGCAATGCCCTACAAAAGGCCCCTTTAAGGGCTATTTGTAATTTAGTGTAGGGTAGGGCTTTTTTTGGGGGGGGGGGGGTTTATTTTGTTAGGGGGATTAGAGTAGGTGTAATTAGTTTAAAAATCGTGTAATTATTTTATTATTCTCTGTAATTTAGTGGGTTTTTTTTTTTGTACTTTAGATAATTTTATTTAATTTTATTTAATTGTAGTTAATTTAGGTAATTCATTCGTTATAGTGGTAGTGTTAGGTGTAATTGTAACTTAGGTTAGGTTTTATTTTACAGGTTTATTTGTATTTATTTTAACTAGGTAGTTATTAAATAGTTAATAACTATTTAATAACTATTGTACCTAGTAAAAATAAATACAAAGTTGGCTGTAAAATAAAAATAAACCCTAAGATAGCTACAATGTAACTATTAGTTATATTGTAGCTATCTTAGGGTTTATTTTATAGGTAAGTATTTAGTTTTAAATAGAAATGATTTATTTAATGCTAGGAATATTTATTTAGATTTATTTAAATTATATTTAAGTTATGGGGTGTTAGGGTTAGACTTAGGTTTAGGGGTTAATAAATTTAATATAGTGGTGGCGGTGTAGGGGGGGCAGATTAGAGGTTAATAAATTTAATGTAGTGGCGGCGGTGTAGTGGGGGCAGATTAGGGGTTAATAAATTTAATATAGTGGAGGCAGTGTGGGGGGCAGATTAGGGGTTAATAAGTATAATGTAGGTGGTGGCAGTGTAGGGGGGGCAGATTAGGGGTTAATAAGTATAATGTAGGTGGCAGTGGGCTCCGGGAGTGGCGGTTTAGGGGTTAAACACTTTATTTCGTTGCGGCGGGCTCTGGGAGCGGCAGTTTAGGGGTTAATAAGTATAATGTAGGTGACGGCGGTGTCGGGGCGGCAGATTAGGGGTTAATAAGTATAATGTAGGTGGCGGCAGATTAGTTATCATCTATAGGGGACTGATATACAATGAACAAGATATAAGGGAGAGTGTAACAGAATATATCATACATTTATAAAAATGGACAGCGAGTGTAATGGGTTTGGACATATATTTCAGCATATCTGAAAGGGAAATCAGATATGTTTCATTTGGGATTTAAGGAATAAAAACCTACAATCGTAAAATACCTTGACAGCATAATCTCATATGGTGAATGAACCTAGTGGTTATTAGGGTAATCTAATATTTTTTTAATGAACATTACTATACTTAAAGGGACATTCTACACAAAAATATGCCATGCGTATGAACGAGCAGCATTTAAAATAGGTCATGATTATCTTATTTACTGGAATTATTTTTTTGTTTTGCCTGAAAATTGTAAAGTAAAAGCTGCTACAATTTGAACAGAATCTAATATTCAGTGTTGGCTGTATACTTCATCTTATGGTCACTGGCTGATAGGAACAAGTCCAATAGCTCTATTGGAGGTGAATAATATGTATCTGAGGGCCTAAAAAGAACATTTTGATTTATTTTGCACAGGAACTGGCATTTTTAAAATGCTCTCTCAAAAATAAAACAAATTAAAAAATGTATTACTTATCTTTAGCAAGGCACAGTGAAAATTCACATAATAAGAATAAAAATTACATACACCGTTTTAAAAATTAAAATTTCCAAATAAACTTTAACATTCTTTATATTTGTGTGGGTAAATTGTAAAGATAGATTTCCTATCAGACCCTTGATCCTGTGCTTCCATTTTGCATCAGTGGATTTTTTTGTAGAGTGCCCTGCTGACAGTAGCAATTTTTTACTTGAATCTCCATTTGCAGCCTCTCTGCATGAGAGACTTATTAAAGTCTTCTCTTGAACTTCTTTCTTAGCTACCCTCGTACAGTAACATGTCAGACTGTGTACAACTTATCCCTAGTGGCACCTAGGAAGTTGCTATCTCCCTGCACTGCAGTGGATGGCCTGTGTGGGAGGTGCTGTAAGCTACTGAAGCTACTGCTTCAGGTCCACATGTAAAGGGTTTGAGTTTTCTTGTAATAATTAAATACTAAATTTGTGTGTCTGGTTATCTCTACTAAGAAATTCTGGTATGTTGTGTCATATTCTTACAGGACATTTTACTACAGGAAAACACTTTGAAATAAATGTTGACTTTAATACAATTATTGATGTGTTATACAATATTATTTATGATCTCTGCTCACTGTAATATATTGGCAGGACTAAATATGATGTTAGGTCTCACTTTTTCACAAGCATATCTTCATTTATATTAAATTTCATTAAAAAAGTAAAATCCTATAAAAGTGGTTGTCAGAATAAGGATCATGTCAAATAACTAACGCCTAGATTTAGAGTTCTGCGGTAGCCGTCAAAACCAGCGTTAGAGGCTCCTAATGCTGGTTTTTACCGCCCGCTGGTATTTAGAGTCAGTCATTAAAGGGTCTAACGCTCACTTTCCATACCGCAGATCCCCTTACGTCAATTGCGTATCCTATCTTTTCAATGGGATCTTTCTAACGCCGGTATTTAGAGTCTTGGCTGAAGTGAGCGTTAGAAATCTAACGACAAAACTCCAGCCGCAGAAAAAAAACAGGAGTTAAGAGCTTTCTGGGCTAACGCCGGTTCATAAAGCTCTTAATTACTGTGGTCTAAAGTACACTAACACCCATAAACTACCTATGCACCCCTAAACCGAGGTCCCCCCCACATCGCCGCCACTATAATAATTTTTTTAACCCCTAA
Organism: Bombina bombina; assembly: GCF_027579735.1. Classification (NCBI taxonomy): domain Eukaryota; kingdom Metazoa; phylum Chordata; class Amphibia; order Anura; family Bombinatoridae; genus Bombina; species Bombina bombina. Next base: position 148,247,570 of record NC_069499.1, on the reverse strand, counting down.
TCTGCCGACCACACACCGCCGCCACCTACGTTATACATATGTACCCCTAATCTGCTGCCCCTAACACAGCCGATCCCTATATTATATTTATTAACCCCTAATCTGCCCCCCTCAACGTCGCCGACACCTACCTACACTTATTAACCCCTAATCTGCCGACTGGACCTCGCCGCTACTATAATAAAGTTATTAACCCCTAATCCGCCTCACTCCCGCCTCAATAACCCTATAATAAATAGTATTAACCCCTAATCTGCCCTCCCTAACCTCACCGACACCTAACTTCAAGTATTAACCCCTAATCTGCTGACCGGACCTCGCCGCTACTCTAATAAATGTATTAACCCCTAAAGCTAAGTCTAACCCTAACAATAACACCCCCCTAAATTAGAAATATAATTTAAATCTAACGAAATAAATTAACTCTTATTAAATAAATTATTCCTATTTAAAGCTAAATACTTACCTGTAAAATAAACCCTAATATAGCTACAATATAATGAATAATTATATTGTAGCTATTTTAGGATTTATATTTATTTTACAGGCAACTTTGTAATTATTTTAACCAGGTACAATAGCTATTAAATAGTTAATAACTATTTAATAGCTACCTAGTTAAAATAATTACAAAATTACCTGTAAAATAAATACTAACCTAAGTTACAATTAAACCTAACACTACACTATCAATAAATTACTTAAATAAACTACCTACAATTATCTACAATTAAACCTAACACTACACTATCAATAAATTAATTAAATAAAATACCTACAAATAAATACAATTAAATAAACTAACTAAAGTACAAAAAATAAAAAAGAACTAAGTTACAAAAAATAAAAAAATATTTACAAACATTAGAAAAATATTACAACAATTTTAAACTAATTACACCTACTCTAAGCCCCCTAATAAAATAACAAAGCCCCCCAAAATAAAAAAATGCCCTACCCTATTCTAAAATTAAAATAGAAAAGCTCTTTCACCTTACCAGCCCTAAAAGGGTCTTTTGCAGGGCATGCCCCAAAGAATTCAGCTCTTTTGCCTGGAAAAAAAACATACAATACCCCCCCAACATTACAACCCACCACCCACATACCCCTAATCTAACGCAAACCCCACTTAAATAAACCTAACACTAAGCCCCTGATGATCTTCCTACCTTATCTTCACCAAACCGGGTACCACCGATCGGTCCAGGCTCCGATGTCTTGATCCAAGCCCAAGCGGGGGACTGAAGACATCCATCCTCCAGCTGAAGTCTTGATCCAAGTGGCGGCTGAAGAAGTCCATCTTCAGGCAGAAGTCTTTATCCTATCCGGGCAGAAGAGGACATCCGTACCGGCAAACATCTTCATCCAAGCGGAATCTTCTATGTTCTTCCATCCGATGACGAGCGGCTCCATCTTGAAGACCTCCGGCGCGGATCCATCCTCTTCTTCCGACGACCGAATGAAGGTTCCTTTAAGGGAAGTCATCCAAGATGGCGTCCCTCGAATTCCGATTGGCTGATAGGATTCTATCAGCTAATCCGAATTAAGGTAGGAAAATTCTGATTGGCTGATGGAATCAGCAAATCAGATTCAAGTTCAATCCGATTGGCTGATCATATCAGCCAATCAGATTGAGCTTGCATTCTATTGGCTGTTCCGATCAGCCAATAGATTGTGAGCTCAATCTGATTGGCTGATCCAATCAGCCAATTGGATTGAACTTGAATCTGATTGGCTGATTCCATCAGCCAATCAGAATTTTCCTACCTTAATTCCGATTGGCTGATAGAATCCTATCAGCCAATCGGAATTCGAGGGACGCCATCTTGGATGACGTCCCTTAAAGAAACCTTCATTCGTCGTCTAGTCGTCGGAAGAAGAGCATGGATCCGCGCTGGAGGTCTTCAAGATGAGCCGCTCGTCATCGGATGGAAGAACATAGAAGATGCCGCCTGGATGAAGATGTTTGCCGGTCCAGATGTCCTCTTCTGCCCGGATAGGATGAAGACTTCTGCCCGAAGATGGACTTCTTCAGCCGCCGCTTGGATCAAGACTTCAGCCAGATGATGGATGTCTTCAGCCCCCCGCTTGGGCTTGGATCAAGACATCAGAGCCAGGACGGATCGGTGATACCCGGTGTGGTGAAGATAAGGTAGGAAGATCTTCAGGGGCTTAGTGTTAGGTTTATTTAAGGGGGGTTTGGGTTAGATTAGGGGTATGTGGGTGGTGGGTTGTAATGTTGGGGGGGTATTGTATGTTTTTTTTTTAGGCAAAAAAGCAGAATTCTTTGGGGCATGCCCTGCAAATGGCCCTTTTAAGGGCTGGTAAGGTAAAAGAGCTTTTCTATTTTAATTTTAGAATAGGGTAGGGCATTTTTTTATTTTGGGGGACTTTGTTATTTTATTAGGGGGCTTAGAGTAGGTGTAATTAGTTTAAAATTGTTGTAATATTTTTCTAATGTTTGTAAATATTTTTTTATTTTTTGTAACTTAGTTCTTTTTTATTTTTTGTACTTTAGTTAGTTTATTTAATTGTATTTATTTTTAGGTATTGTATTTAATTAATTTATTGATAGTGTAGTGTTAGGTTTAATTGTAGATAATTGTAGGTATTTTATTTAAGTAATTTATTGATAGTGTAGTGTTAGGTTTAATTGTAACTTAGGTTAAGATTTATTTTACAGGTAATTTTGTAATTATTTTAACTAGGGAGCTATTAAATAGTTATTAACTATTTAATAGCTATTGTACCTGGTTAAAATAAATACAAAGTTGCCTGTAAAATAAATATTAATCCTAAAATAGCTACAATATAATTATTCGTTATATTGTAGCTATATTAGGGTTTATTTTACAGGTAAGTATTTATCTTTAAATAGGAATAATTTATTTAATAAGAATTATTTTATTTCGTTAGAATAAAATTATATTTAACTTAGGGGGGTGTTAGTGTTAGGGTTAGACTTAGCTTTAGGGGTTAATACATTTATTATAGTAGCGGTGAGGTTCGGTCAGCAGATTAGGGGTTAATACTTGAAGTTAGGTGTCGGCGATGTTAGGGAGGGCAGATTAGGGGTTAATACTATTTCTTATAGGGTTATTGAGGCGGGAGTGAGGCGGATTAGGGGTTAATACATTTATTATAGTAGCGGTGAGGTCCGGTCGGCAGATTAGGGGTTACTTATTGTAGGTAACTGGCGGCGACGTTGTGGGGGGCAGATTAGGGGTTAATAAATATAATATAGGGGTCGGCGGTGTTAGGGGCAGCAGATTAGGGGTACATAGGTATAATATAGGTTGCGGCGGTGTACGGAGCTAGAGATTAGGGGTTAAAAAAATATGCAGGGGTCAGCGATAGCGGGGGCGGCATATTAGGGGTTAATAAGTGTAAGGTTAGGGGTGTTTAGACTCGGGGTACATGTTAGGGTGTTAGGTGCAGACATAGGAATTGTTTCCCCATAGGAAACAATGGGGCCGCGTTAGGAGCTGAACGCTGCTTTTTTGCAGGTGTTAGGTTTTTTTTCAGCTCAAACTGTCCCATTGTTTCCTATGGGGGAATCGTGCATGAGCACGTTTTTTAAGCTGGCCGCGTCCGTAAGCACCGCTGGTATTTAGAGTTGCAGTGTTGGTAAATTAAGCTCTACGCTCCCTTTTTGGAGCCTAACGCAGCCCTTCTGTGAACTCTAAATACCAGCGGTATTTAAAAGGTGCGGCCAGAAAAAAGCATGCGTAGCTAACTCACCCCTTCTAACGCAAAACTCCAAATCTAGGCCTAATTTTCTCTTTACTGGAAAGTATTGAAGTGAGCCTTTTTTTCACAATGTTCCAGCTGTAGAGAATAGGACAGGTCAATGGATAACTTTCTACTATTTCTGAATTCCTTAAACAACCTTTTCAAAAAGCATTTTCAGAAGAGTCACCTTCTAGACTCTATGCCCCAGGACATTGCCCTTTCTTAACCACCCCATTCCTCTTGTACTACTGTGAACTATCAGAACTCAATAGTGGGGCTCCTCTTATAACTCTTTCTAATTATAGTGCAGCTTCTGTTACATGTCAGGCATGACACATTCTCTGTCTTTCCTGGTCTTGATATGAGTCTGAAGCACTCCCAGTCCCATTCCTCTCTGTCAATATGGCTCAGCCAATGCCACTGGTTTGATCCCTCTTACTTAGGCTGTAACAAGCCCAGAACCTCTCACTAAAAGAACCAATCTCACCCCAGCTGTTACACTGGAACAGCTCCCATATCAGGATAGCTAGATCCAAGTTGGAAAGTAATCTTCCCATTTCATTTACTTTCTTTGGTGCCCCAACTAGCGAGTAGGCGACAGATGTGTAATTAATTATTTAAATATAATGTGACTGATGCATGGAGACACATTTTCTAAAATAATGCTTGTTTTTGCAAACTTTTAAATTTATTTTAAATTGTATGGTGAGTTTGAGTCTTTTCAAATTTTTAATTGAAGACATTTTGTAATCATTCACATAGTAGGCTGGAAAAGTAAATTGAAGCATTGAATTTAGTAACATGTAAATCACCCATTAGCAGCAACAACATCCAAAAATGATTTCCTGTAACTGTTTATAAGACTTACATAAAGTTGATAATTATTTTTGGACCATTCCTCCCTACAAATCTGTTTCAGTTCATCAATATTTCTTAAATTGCAAAGCCCTCTTTGAGTCATGCTACAGAAACTCATTTGGGTTGAGGTCAGGACTCTTAATTCATAATTCCAAAACACAAACCTTATTTTTCAGTCATTTTGTAGTTGATTTCTGTGTGTAGTTTGAATAATCATCTTGTTTCATCACCCAACCTCTCCTAAGCTTGAGGCCATGGATTGCTGCCCTTAAATTATCCTGTAAAATGTATTGATACAATTTTTAATTCCTAGTTTCCTCAATAATTACAAGGCTACCTGGCCCTGAAGCAGCAAGACAGCCCCATACCATGATGCTCCCTCTACCATGATTAAATTTCAATGAGGCTTTGGTGTTGGTGTGAAGTAAAACTTTATTCTACACACATAGCATTGTGCATTTTTGCCAACATTTTAACTTTTGACTCATCTATCCACAGCATATTTTCCCAGAAGCATTGTGGAACATCTAGATCATGGTTTTGGCAGTTATCGACCCTCCAGATGTTATGGACTACTTCTCCCATGATGCTTTGCCAACATTATGGCTGAAAGAGCATTATGGGAGATGAAGTCCAAAAAATCTGGAGGGACAATAATTGCACACCCCTGATCTAGATGGTATTGGACAAACCTTAGAAGTGCCTCATTCTTTTTTTTTTTTGGTTTTGTTTAAGCAATGGTTTCCATGGGGTCATTCCATACCTATCATGCCATTCTTTTTTAGTGCTTTTCTGACAGTGGGCAATTGAACAAAGATCTTTGGAGTTTTAATAGTTGTCTAGAGGTCTTTTGCTGATACCCTTGGGATCTTTCTCACCTCTTTAAGGATTGCCAATTGTGCTCTTGGAGTGGTCTTTGCAGGACATCCACTTTTAGGGAACTGATCATCAGTTCTATGTTTTCTCCATTTATGGGCTGATGATCACGCAGGTCTTTAATAATGCTTTTGTAACTTTTTCCAGTTTTGTTTCTCTCTACAATGCATCTTCTATAGTTCTGGGAAAATTCTTGGGATCAAGGTATGGTTAATACTTACCAATCTTTCTTGAATAAAATAAACATATTTGTCAGTAAATATGCTTTGTGTTCCTTTATTTAAAGGACTGGGCACCTGTGCATCTCACACTTCCAATCTCATCTTCTTAATTGAAACACCCTACTTCAAATAGTTTTTATAGTAAATTTGTAATGTTGTGCATTTGCAGAGATTTACAGCTCTCAAAGTTCACATCTGTCTAAGTGACCATCTTCAAGTGACAGCACTAAGAATTATATATACAAATTACACGGAACACTGGACAGAGTGCTATTTACTTGCTTCTACTAAGCCTAACATCTGCTGAACATAACCCTGCTCTTTCTCATTTAATTTCAGGTATATTTTTTTTACCCACTAAAACCTGTCTATTCCTGGATTATTTTTACATTCTTTTAAATTTGTTTTGCTATGTCTATTTCACTCCTGAAACCACTGTCTATTCATAGACCATTTTTACATTGTTTTAAATCTGTTTCCCTGAAACCATTGTCTATTCCTGATCTGCTCTAATCATGTTCCCAGAATGTGTAATTATTTAAACTATAACTTTGATAAATTAATTAAATAAAACCCACCCAATTTGGTCAACTTGCATCTATCCCCCTGATTTTGGTCTAAATGTTACTTTTCTTACCTGGACATAATTTATATCCTAGTCTGCATTCAACAAATGTAGTAAAGTTAGTTTTCTGCAGAGGGTTGTAAATTTAAGATCAGCTAAGGGGGAACATTTGCTTGGGTGATCATCTGCAGAGAATTCCTTCTCTCTAAGCTCCCGTCTCTAGCTCTACTCCAATTTCTGACTTTTTCTATCTCAGTCGATTGCATCACTCTCTCCTTTCACCCACAGGGGCCTATCTATCAAGCCTTGAATGGAGCTTGATGCCCTGTGTTTCTGGTGAGCCTGCAGGCTCGCCAGAAACACCAGTTATGAAGCAGCGGTCTAAAGAACGCTGCTCCATAACCTGTCCACCTGCTCTGAGCAGGCGGATAGACATCGCCGCAATTCAACACGATCAAGTACGATCGGGTTGATTGACACCCCCCTGCTGGCGGCCCATTGGCCGCGATTCTGCATGGGGCGGCGTTGCACCAGCAGATCTTGTGAGCTGCTGGTGCAATGCTGAATACAGAGAGCTTATTGCTCTCCATATTCAGCGAGGTCTGGCGGACCTGATCCGCACTGTCGGATCAGGTCCGCCAGACTTTGATAAATATAGGCCACAGTCTGTTGACTCTGAGTTAACCTTTACTCAAGTATTGTATATCCTGCATACCCTACATCCAATCACTTTCTTCATCCTGCTGAAACCACCTACACAACGTTTCCAATGTTTCCCTTTTTAAGCACTGACAACACAAAGCAAATAATCAATTTCCTTGTAATTTCCTGACTTGATAACTGCAATAACCTACTCACTGGCCTTCATTTCCCCCGCCTCTCCCACCTTAAATCCATCCTAATGCCTCTGAAAGGCTAATCTACCTTTCCCATCACTCTGTATCTGCCACACCTCTCTGAGTCCCTTCAGTGGCTCCCCATTTACAGCAGGATTACATTTAAAATTCTCACCCTGATCTACAAGACCCTTACCAGTGCCACACTGCAGTACCTATCCTCATTAATCAACAAATATACTTCAGTCCACCCACTAAGCTCCAACAATGACCTGCTACTTGCATCTTTGATTATCACCTTGTCCCATGCTTGACTGCAAAACTTCTCTCATGCAGCACCTACCCTCTTGAATGTTCTCCCTCATGCTGTCAGACTTTTCCCTAATCTGCATTCTTTTAAATGCTCAATTAAAAACATTGTGTTTATTTTTCAGGGAAGACTACCACCCAACTCAGTAACAAATTAATTCCACTTACCCAATAATTGCCTTAATCTAATTCTCTGTGTTAACATCAATCTCACTCTTGCAGTCCTTGCCTCCTATTTCTCACCCCCCTATTCCGTATAGATTGTAACTTCCTAGTGGAATAGGGCCCTCAATTCCTCCTGTGTTTGTTTGCCAAATTTTGACTTGTCTCTTACAAGTTTTTTTTTAACATTATTTTATATAATTGAATTGTACCCATGGACAACACTGCAGAATATGTTGGTGCTTTATAAATAAAGTATAATAATAGTAATAATAATAATAAATGTATTAACAGATTCTATTCAATAAAAATTATTGTATGAGTATTGTATGAGTCATTAATTTAGTCAGTTTGTGCTAGTCTATAATTGACTTAGATGAACATCAGACATCGTTTTATGTAGAATCAATGCAGAAATCCAGGTAATTCCAAAAGGTTTGCAAACTTTTTCTTGCAACTATACATGTTTTTATTTATTAATGTTATTTTTTCCTCCAGTAATACCATAATGCCTCATTCAGAGAACAAGAAATATGTGCAATTAAAATGTATGTTTCTCAAATTGAATTTTGCATGCAACAATTGAAAATTGCCTTGATTATATGTATTAATGTGGGAAACAAGACTAAAAAAACATTAACACAGTTGTTCAAAAGAAACAGATTTTACCCCCCAAAAAGTTAAAGGGATAGTATACACCAATTTTCATATAACTGCATGTAATAAACACTATAATAAAGAAGAATATGCACAGATACTGATGTAAAAATCCAGTATAAAATGTTTTAAAAACATACTTAGAAGTTCCCAATTTAAAAACTTTTTTGATGAGGTTAGGTTGGGACACCCACTGAATTGGCTGAGAAAGCAGACACTACCTCCCACCACTGTATATAAAAGACCCTTTTCACAAACAGGAGCAAGCTAGAGTCTATAGACATCAGTACACATCTAAAACTTTGGAGCTTGGTTAGGAGTCTAAAAATCAGCACAATGTTATTTTTGCAAAAACACCCCACAATGGGCTATAAAAATGGAACCTCTGCAAAATATTATGCAAAGAAACATCCAGTGTAACATGTCCAGTGTAACATGTCCTTTTAAAGCTCTAAAGAAAAAGAAAAAAATGTTTAAAAAAAAAAAAACCTGTGAAAACATAATTAAAAATGAATCCATCTGACTAATTGGGTCTATGTTATATAATGGGTTTAGTAATTTCAATTAGATTGGAAAATATTTTATTTGATAACCCAGCAAAGAGTCATGTGTAGCTAATATAAATTCCTGGTAAGACCTCACTTTGAGTATGGAGTGCAGTTCTGGGGACCGATCACAAAAAAAGATATTGCAGAACTAGAAAAAGTTCAAAGAAGGGCCACAAAGCTAATAAGGGGGTTGGAAAATTTAAGCTATGTGGAGAGGCTAGCCAAACTGGGTCTGTTTTCTCTAGAAAAAAAGGTGCTTGAGAGGTAACATGATTACTTTCTATAAATATATTCAAGGCCCATATACAGAGAGGGCAGATACTCTGTTAATTCCAAGAAAATTGATTGTGACAAGAGGTCACAATTTAAGGTTGGAGGAAAGGAGATTTAATCTTCTGCAACGGAAACGCTTTTTCACTGTAAGAGAAATACAATTGTGGAACTCATTACCAAAGGCAGTAGCAAATGCCAATACCTTAGATACATTTAAAAATTGTTTGGATACATTTCTGGCTAGAAACTAAATTCATGCATATGATTGCTTGTATTAAATGGGTCACCTTTTAGTGGGATTAATTTAAGCTCAACTGGAGCTTTTTTGTTGTTGTTGTAAGTATATTAGATTTGTATAGGTTGAACTTGATGGACTTTTTTCAATCTTCAATCTTTTGTCAAAGTATAGAGTTTATCCTCCTGATATTTGGCACTTGTATTGATATTAATTTGCATAAATGCTAAGAGATTATAAAAATTGACAACCCAGGATATAAAAAGTGCTTTAATGGGATTTTGTTTGGTAAACCACAGTGTGATAATAGTTCAGTGTTTAAATTTATTTTAAAAACAAAATAGTGTTAGGGTATATAAAGGGATTTAGGGCTTGAAGCCGAGTGTAGAATTATACACTAAATATAAAGAAAGTTGTTTAAAATGTAACAATTTATTAATTAAACAACAAATATTGATCTAAATTTGGGTAGATGAATAGGGAATGTCACATCCAATCCTTTTAGCAAAATTCAACCCAACACTAGGTTAAAAACAAAAACAGAACAGGGCCAGGTAGCTAAGGGAGTGCGTGAGTAGGGATAATAAGTGCTATAGGAGTATAGGGTTAACAGTAGTTTTTAATCGTTCAACACAGGCATTCCTATGCGCTCAAAGGCATCCTCCTGTCTGCAAGCTTCGTGGGGGTTACCCAGCCAGCTGATTTCTAACTAATATCACTATAACTATTTCACCAGCACACCACACAGGAAACTTAATAGTTAAGTGAAATTCAAAAAACGGACCATAATCATGTGTCCTATCTCTATTTTAAGTATTAAAGGGACAGTCAAGTATAAATTAAACTTTCATTATTCAGATAGGACTTTTAATTTTAATTGACTTTCCAATTTACTTTTATCATCAAATTTGCTTTTTTCTCTTGGTATTCTTAGTTTAAACTAAACATAGGTAGGCTCATATGCTAATTTCTAAGCCTTTGAGGGCTGCCTCTTATCACATGCTTTTTAAATCTCTTTTCAACACAAAGAGACAGAAAGTACACGTGGGCTATATAGATAACACTGTGTTCAGGCACAGAAAGTTATTTAAGATCTAGCACAATACAATGCTAAATTTAATACAATAGATAATAAACAGTCACAGTCATGTGATCAGGGGGCTGGAAGAAGGTTCCTAGATACAAGGTAATCACAAAGGTAAAAAGTATATTAATAAAACTGTGTTGGTTATGCAAAACTGGGGAATGGGTAATAAAGGGATTATCTATCTTTTAAAACAATAACAATTCTATGGTTGACTGTCCCTTTAACTATGAACTAGTTACAACCAAGTTTCTTTTTAACAGTACTATATTGTAATGTAATCACTGTGTATCACACCAACATTGATTTAACACTCTACCCCTTTAGCTCCGCCCACCGACGCATTTCATCACTGTAAAACGTGACTTCGTCAGGGTGTTAGAGCTGGCCAAACCAAACAGCATGGCTTATGTACACTGATCGTTGTCATAGTAACCACATTTTGTTTGCGGAAGTGTTAGCTGCACAAAGAGGCATGTTAATCATTCTAATCAGAAGGGAAGTATAAGCATCTTAGTAGTATTATACATATTACACAAGAAATGCAAGAAAATGTGTTAACAGAAAAGAAAGGAGATCCTTTTCCGAACTCCAAGTGAATAGTGCAGCACATCTGTATGAGACACTACCATCTATTATTAACCGATATAATAAAATGAATGATTAGCCATTACAAAAAGTTCTATCATATGAATCTATAAATTTTAAAAAATTCACTCATTTTTAATTTAAGTTATCTCTGCAATGTTATCTCCAGGGTCATCACAGCATCGATATAATATCCCATCTAAAAATTCTAGAAATTATAGAGCTGTTAGAACAACATAATAAGATATGGAGAATCTTTGAGAAATACTGGCATATCTTTGAGAAAAATAAAGATCTTAAGGAGATATTACCATCTAAACCGTTGATAGCTAATAGACGTTCATGCAATCTTAAAGACATTCTAACACACAGCCATTTTCTAACGCCTGTTAGTGTGGATAACACTTCCGCAAACAAAATATGGTTACTATGACAACTATCAGTGTACATAAGCCATGCTGTTTGGCTTGGCCAGTCCTATTACCCTGACGAAGTAATGTTTTACAGTGACAAAATGCGTCGGTGGGCGGGGCTAAAGGGGCAGCGTGTTAAATCGATGTTGGTGTGAAACACACAGTGATTACGTTACAATATAGTATTGTTAAAAAGAAACTTAGTTGTAACTAGTTTATAGTTAATACTTACAATAGAGATAGGACACACGATTATGGTCCGTTTTTTAAATTTCACTTAGCTATTAAGTTTCCTGTGTGGTGTGCTGGTGAAATAGTTATAGGAATATTAGTTAGAAATCGGCTGACTGGGTAACCCCCACAAAGCTTGTAGGCAGGACGCCTTTGAGCACATAGGAATGCCTGTGTTGAACGATTGAAAATGACTGTTAACCCCATACTCCTATAGCACTTATTATCCCGCATCCCCCTTAGCTACCTATCCCTGTTCTGTTTTTGTTTTTAACCTAGTGTTGGGTTGAATTTAGCTCCACCCAACTTTAGATCAATGTTGTTTGTTGTTTTATTAATAAAGTGTTACATTTTATATATATTTTACAATGCATAACATATATGCTTTGAATTTGCAGTGGAAGGATAGGGTGAATTGGTGGGGATCGTGGAATAGCATACATATTTATATTTTAAGTACTGAGCCTTTGACTCCCAATAATGTCACTAATTGCTTTATATGTAGGCATGGAGGCATTGGATGGCACGTGACTGCATTGGCTGGGGGTACTTACTGTTACTGTTCATGGGACACAGACAATTACATGCATTCTGTTATCTATACAAGATAGTTGGGGGGGGGGGGGTCTTAAATATAGAATTAGATTCTTCTACAGATCATGGGGTTATTCCAGTGTCCATAATACAATGGAATTAATATTACATTCTATCCCTTCACTTTACTATAGCTGTAGGAGTTCATCAGGTATTAGTAGAAAGTGAAATAAGTTGATTTAATTTTAGTTACTTTATACTTGCACCAAGTTGATCTGGGGAGATTAAAGTGTCCGCTAGTATATAGTATACAGTATACACTGTTCCCTACAAATGTATGTACCAGGGTTTACCAAGTGTAGCAGATATTAATAACAGTAATTCATTTTATTCCTAAAAATTAAGTTTATTGGATTAAAGGGACAGTAAAAAAACTCAAGCTTTTTATATAAAATATTCAAAATAATTAGCTAATACTGTTACTCAGGCTGATAGTAATTATGTAACAATGTGCTGATGGTCACTGATAATTATGTATCAAAAATTAAAAAAGAAAAGAGGAGTTAACAGATCCTTAATGTGAATGTAAAGTTTGAAGAATCAGTGCCTGTTTTTTAAAAACAATACTAAAAACAGGGGCACTTTCATTCATCAAACTTTACATTTCACTCATTTTGTTAAAATATTTACATTTTAATCTTGAAAGCCGCTCCAGCGCTTCCCCCGCCCGTCGCAAGCCTCTTCATATGTCAAAAATTATGAATCCGGCTTCCTCCAATCACGGCATTGTGTCAGGCAATAATTCCCCTGGGGGGGAAGCCATGATTGGAGGATGCCGTATTCGTCATAGCTGACGTATGAAGTGACGAGCGGCAGGAGGGGGAATCACTGGAGCGGCTTTCAAGATTAAAAGTTAAGGCCTAGATTTGGAGTTTTGTCGGTAACGACCCGCATAGCTAACGCTGGCTTTTTTCTGGCCGCACCATAAAAATAACTCTGGTATTGAGAGTCCACAAAAAGGCTGCGTTAGGCTCCAAAAAAGGAGCGTAGAGCATTTTTAACGTAGCTTCAACTCTCGATACCAGAGTTGCTTACGCAAGCGGCCAGCCTCAAAAACGTGCTCGTGCACGATTCCCCCATAGGAAACAATGGGGCTGTTTGAGCTGAAAAAAAACCTAACACCTGCAAAAAAGCCGCGTTCAGCTCTTAACGCAGCCCCATTGTTTGCTATGGGGAAACACTTCCTACGTCTGCACCTAACACCCTAACATGTACCCCGAGTCTAAACACCCCTAACCTTACACTTATTAACCCCTAATCTGCCGCCCCCGCTATCGCTGACCCCTGCATATTATTTTTAACCCCTAATCTGCCGCTCCGTAAACCACCGCTATTTACATTATCCTTATGTACCCCTAATCTGCTGCCCCTAACACCGCCGACCCCTATATTATATTTATTAACCCCTAATCTGCCCCCCACAACGTCGCCTCCACCTAACTACACTTATTAACCCCTAATCTGCCGAGCGGACCTGAGCGCTACTATAATAAAGTTATTAACCCCTAATCCACCTCACTAACCCTATAATAAATAGTATTAACCCCTAATCTGCCCTCCCTAACATCGCCGACACCTAACTTCAAACATTAACCCCTAATCTGCCGACCAGAGCTCACCGCTACTATAATAAATGTATTAACCCCTAAAGCTAAGTCTAACCCTAACACTAACACCCCCCTAAGTTAAATATAATTTTTATCTAACGAAATTAATTAACTCTTATTAAATAAATTATTCCTATTTAAAGCTAAATACTTACCTGTAAAATAAATCCTAATATAGCTACAATATAAATTATAATTACATTGTAGCTATTTTAGGATTAATATTTATTTTACAGGCAACTTTGTAATTATTTTAACCAGGTACAATAGCTATTAAATAGTTAAGAACTATTTAATAGTTACCTAGTTAAAATAATAACAAAATTACCTGTAAAAAAAATCCTAACCTAAGTTACAATTAAACCTAACACTATACTATCATTAAATTAATTAAATAAAATACCTACAATTACCTACAATTAAACCTAACACTACACTATCAATAAATAAATTAAATACAATTCCTACAAATAACTACAATGAAATAAACTAACTAAAGTACAAAAAATAAAAAAGAACTAAGTTACAAAAAATAAAAAAATATTTACAAACATAAGAAAAATATTACAACAATTTTAAACTAATTACACCTACTCTAAGCCCCCTAATAAAATAACAAAGCCCCCCAAAATAAAAAAATGCCCTACCCTATTCTAAATTACTACATTTCAAAGCTCTTTTATCTTACCAGCCCTGAACAGGGCCCTTTGCGGGGCATGCCCCAAGAAATTCAGCTCTTTTGCCTGTAAAAAAAAAACATACAATACCCCCCCCCAACATTACAACCCACCACCCACATACCCCTAATCTAACCCAAACCCCCCTTAAATAGACCTAAAACTAAGCCCCTGAAGATCTTCCTACCTTGTCTTCACCCTACCAGGTTCACCGATCCGTCCTGAAGAGCTCCTCCGATGTCCTGATCCAAGCCCAAGCGGTGGGCTGAAGAGGTCCATGATCCGGCTGAAGTCTTCATCCAAGCGGGAGCTGAAGAGGTCCATGATCTGGCTGAAGTCTTCATCCAAGCGGGAGCTGAAGAGGTCCATGATCCGGATGAAGTCTTCTATCAACGGCATCTTCAATCTTCTTTTTCCGGATCCATCTTGCAGACCTCCGACGCGGAACATCCTCTTCTCCCGATGCCTACTAGCCGAATGACGGTTCCTTTAAGGGACGTCATCCAAGATGGCGTCCCTCGAATTCCGATTGGCTGATAGGATTCTATCAGCCAATCGGAATTAAGGTAGGAATATTCTGATTGGCTGATGGAATCAGCCAATCAGAATCAAGTCCAATCCGATTGGCTGATTCGATCGGCCAATCAGATTGAGCTTGCATTCTATTGGCTGTTCCGATCAGCCAATAGAATGTGAGCTCAATCTGATTGGCTGATTGGATCAGCCAATCGGATTGATCTTGATTCTGATTGGCTGATTCCATCAGCCAATCAGAATATTCCTACCTTAATTCCGATTGGCTGATAGAATCCTATCAGCCAATCGGAATTCGAGGGACGCCATCTTGGATGATGTCCCTTAAGGGAACCGTCATTCGGCTAGTAGGCGTCGGGAGAAGAGGATGTTCCGCGTCGGAGGTCTGCAAGATGGATCCGGAAGAAAGAAGATTGAAGATGCCGTTGATAGAAGACTTCATCCGGATCATGGACCTCTTCAGCTCCCGCTTGGATGAAGACTTCAGCCGGATCATGGACCTCTTCAGCCCACCGCATGGGCTTGGATCAGGACATCGGAGGAGCTCTTCAGGACGGATCGGTGAACCTGGTAGGGTGAAGACAAGGTAGGAAGATCTTCAGGGGCTTAGTGTTAGGTTTATTTAAGGGGGGTTTGGGTTAGATTAGGGGTATGTGGGTGGTGGGTTGTAATGTTGGGGGGGGGGTTATTGTATGTTTTTTTTACAGGCAAAAGAGCTGAATTTCTTGGGGCATGCCCCGCAAAGGGCCCTGTTCAGGGCTGGTAAGGTAAAAGAGCTTTGAAATGTAGTAATTTAGAATAGGGTAGGGGATTTTGTTATTTTGGGGGTCTTTGTTATTTTATTAGGGGACTTAGTGTAGGTGTAATTAGTTTAAAATTGTTGTAATATTTTTCTTATGTTTGTAAATATTTTTTTATTTTTTGTAACTTAGTTCTTTTTTATTTTTTGTACTTTAGTTAGTTTATTTCATTGTAGTTATTTGTAGGAATTGTATTTAATTTATTTATTGATAGTGTAGTGTTAGGTTTAATTGTAGGTAATTGTAGGTATTTTATTTAATTAATTTAATGATAGTATAATTAAATAATTACAAAGTTGCCTGTAAAATAAATATTAATCCTAAAATAGCTACAATGTAATTATAATGTATATTGTAGCTATATTAGGATTTATTTTACAGGTAAGTATTTAGCTTTAAATAGGAATAATTTATTTAATAAGAGTTAATTAATTTCGTTAGATAAAAATTATATTTAACTTAGGGGGGTGTTAGTGTTAGGGTTAGACTTAGCTTTAGGGGTTAATACATTTATTATAGTAGCGGTGAGCTCCAGTCGGCAGATTAGGGGTTAATGTTTGAAGTTAGGTGTCGGCGATGTTAGGGAGGGCAGATTAGGGGTTAATACTATTTATTATAGGGTTAGTGATGCGGATTAGGGGTTAATAACTTTATAATAGTAGCGGTGCGGTCCGCTCGGCAGATTAGGGGTTAATAAGTGTAGGCAGGTGGAGGCAACGTTGTGGGGGGCAGATTAGGGGTTAATAAATATAATATAGGGGTCGGCGGTGTTAGGGGCAGCAGATTAGGGGTACATAGCTATAATGTAGGTGGCGGCGCTTTGCGGTCGGCAGATTAGGGGTTAATTATTGTAGGTAGCTGGCGGCGACGTTGTGGGGGGCAGGTTAGGGGTTAATAAATATAATACAGGGGTCGGCGGTGTTAGGGGCAGCAGATTAGGGGTACATAAGTATAACGTAGGTGGCGGTCGGCAGATTAGGGGTTAAAAAAATGTAATCGAGTGGCGGCGATGTGGGGGGGCCTCAGTTTAGGGGTACATAGGTAGTTTATGGGTGTTAGTGTACTTTAGAGTACAGTAGTTAAGAGCTTTATGAACCGGCGTTAGCCCAGAAAGCTCTTAACTACTGACTTTTTTCCTGCAGCTGGAGTTTTGTCGTTAGATGTCTAACGCTCACTTCAGCCACGACTCTAAATACCGGAGTTAGAAAGATCCCATTGAAAAGATAGGATACGCAATTTACGTAAGGGGATCTGCGGTATGGAAAAGTCGCGGCTGAAAAGTGAGCGTTAGACCCTATTTTGAGTGACTCCAAATACCGGAGTTAGCCTAAAACCAGCGTTAGGAGCCTCTAACGCTGGTTTTCACGGCTAACGCCAAACTCCAAATCTAGGCCTAAGTATTTAAACAAAACAAGTGAAATGTAAAGTTTGATGAATAAAAGTGCCCCTGTTTTTAATAGGATTTTTAAAAAACAGGCACTGATTCATAAAACTTGACATTCACTTTAACTACTAAAGAGTGACCTCTTTAGTAGTTAAGGTAAGTCCAATGTGTACAAGCACAAAGGTAACCCCCACCACTGGGGTTGCAAATTTTTTGCAGGTGTGCAAGCTAACGGACTGGCACCACGGTATGGAAAAATTTAACTGTTCCAAAAGTAGTATGGCAGCACCACCAATTTAATATAAAAAGGTTACTTTATTAAGCCAACATAAAACAGACAACATTTCGGATTTTCATCTTTAATCATGTCTAATGTGCATACATTTAAAATCAACCTTAAATAGGCTATAACCACGCCCCCACATACACCTCCACCTGTCTTAACCCTTACCTGTACAAAATCATATCAATTTCTAAAGATAGTGCCATCTAGTGGCCAAAACATATGTTGTTTAAACACATAGTAAAAAGTATCCCTTAGATCCAATTTTTTGGGATCATTTGTATAACATAATTACCATAAATCCTAAAGGAATGGTTATCTATTCATTACAAACATACCCCCCTATCCATTTCCCTATTCCTCCCATTTGGGGTCATAGTCCCTAACTCATGTATCCAGTATAGCTCCATATTCTTTAAAATGTTTGTTCTATTTCCTCCTCTTCTGGGTATTCTAACATGCTCCAGTACCTTAAACTTGAGCTGGTTTATTTGATGTCCAGCCATAATAAAATGATTGGACACAGGGGCCTCCAAATTACCTATTCTGATATTACTCTTGTGCTGGTTGATGCGTTCACACACCTTGCGAGTAGTCTCGCCAACATACCCCAGCCCACAAGGACACTTAATTAAATAAACCGCATACTTTGTATTTCAGGTATAATGATCTCTTAATCTATATTTTTTACCTTACGAGGATGGGTACATATTGGGCCTTTTATGATGCTATTGCAATTTTGACAACCAAGGAAGGGAAAACATCCCACATTTTTATCACCAATGTAACTTTGGTTAACATTCTTTTTTGGACCAACATCTGCCTTTACCAATGTGTCGTTAAGGTGTTTACCACTTCTGAATGCAGTCATAGGGGGACTTATAAACTCCTTCACATCTGTGTTTGACATCTGTAAAACATGCCAATGCATTCGCAGAACCTTTTGTATCTGGCTACTCCAAGGGGAATATTCATTAACAAAAATCATTTTGGGTGTTCCCTTAACCTTTATTTTGTCTTAGAGAAGGGTGGTCCTAGGAATTTTCAATACATCTTTCATTCCCTGTTCAATTATATCTGCCGGGTATCCCCTCTGTTTGAAGCATTCACACATTTCCAAAAGTCTATCTTTAATTAATTTCTCATCAGAGACAATCCATCTCACACGCATGAATTGGCTTCTGGGTAAACTCTTCACCAGAGCAGGAGGATGTGCACTTTCAAATTGCAACATATTGTTGCAGTCTGTTTGTTTCTTATAAAGATCTACAGCCAACATACCATAATTTTTTGTACACAGTAGTGTCCAAAAAATCAATTCTTTCTTCACTCATATTTAATTTAAACTTTAATATGCTGTGTGGTACAATTTAGATCCCTAACAAAATGCTCCAGGGTTCCAATGTCACTCAACCATATGCTAAAAATATAATCTATATAGCACCACCATGTGGCGCCATATAGATGAAACAACTGATGACTATAAACAAAACATTCTTCAAATGTATTCATGAAAATATTGGCATAGGTTGGGGCGACATTGGAACCCATATCTGTACCCTGCAATTGCAAATAAAAATTATCTTGGAACAGAAAAAATTGCAACTAAGGACAATACACAAGAGATCCAAAACAAATGTCCTCTGTCTCTCACTTATATCCAAATCTTGTACTAAACACCTTTTGACAGCACCCATACCTGCCTCGTGTGTAATTGAGGTGTATAGACTTGTCACGTCAAGGCTTAATAGAATACCCTTGTTATCTAATATCAGATTTTGGACTTTATTTACAAAGTCCCCTGTAACTTTAAAATACGAGGTGGAGCAGACAAATGGCCTAAGTATTTTATCAACATATATGGATGCTTTAGAAAGTTTAGAGCCCACCCCTGCCAATATAGGATGGCCAGGAGGCCTTTCCATGTCCTTGTGGACTTTGAGGAGTGTGTACAGGACAGGTATAGTGTCTTCTGTTTTTAGAATAAACCTGGCTGTCTTGCTATCAATTAATCCATTTTTTTGAGCTCTAACCACGCATATCTCAAGCTCTTTTTGATTTTATACATTGGATTAGATGGTAGCAATTGATATACATTTTTATCAGCCAGCTGTCCCACAATCTCTTGAATATTATACTCTTTTCTTACAATGACAAGGGCTCCACCCTTGTCCACCTCTTTAAAAATAGGTTTATTATATTCCTTAAGGCTCTTTAAATTGCCCCTATCATCCCTATTAAAGTTATTCACTGTATATGCATGTTTAGAACAATTCCTTTCAACCCTTTTGCATAAATTATCAATGTCATGTTCCACTAGTTGGATAAAGGTACTAACACCTAGGTTCACCTGTTGTGGCGTAAAGTTACTTTTATTTTTCAAACCCAGTGCTTTTAACTTAAATCTATTGTGTGACTTTGAAATACAGGTAACATCATAAATATTCCCAGCATTTACCCCTGAAAAATTACATTTTAATTTTAGAGATCTGTGAAAACGCTGTAAGTCTCTCCTTAATTCAAATGTGTTCAGTCTCTGTTGTACCGGCCAAAATTAGAGTCCTTTAGAAAGAGTTATCTGTTTATCTGGTGCTAGAGGATAAGTACTCAAATTAAGCACTACTGACCGTACTTGCTGCGGGTCATTACACAGTAAACACTCTGGCCTCTGCCCCTCTGGCGGTTCCTGCTTCGTCCACCTCTTCCGGTGTCTCCTACCACCCTGCTGGTGTCGCTGCCTCCTTCCAGGTCGGAGTCCCCTGACCCTGATTCGGATGTTTGGCTCCATGAGCCTGCATAGGCATTCCGTGTGTCATGGCGTCTGGTGCCGGAAGTAGTCTCCCATGTACTTCCGGTCCAGCCATTCAACCCCCATAAACAGTTTTGGATAAGTAATCGTTCTCATCACGTCTCCATTTGCTCTTTTTATGCTCTTGGATTTAATTTCTCAACTCCAGGATCTGTTTGTCAATCGTGCCGATATACTGTTTTAAGGCATTCGGAGATAGATTGGACTGTAAGTCTTTCTTGAGACCCTCCAACTGAATCTTCTGCTTATCCAGCTCTAATTTTACATGTTCAACTGTTAACACAATCAAATCAAAGGAGCACTTGTAAGAATTCTCTCAAACTTTTGGCAATAATCCAGATTCTCCTTCATCAATGTGGGGCACACATTCGTGTGCAAACCTCTAGGAATGCATTAAACCCTGTGGTACTCCGCCAGGGTGACCGCATGTAGCTCAAAGTATTTTTTTTTTCAGGTGTTCAAAATATTTATTCACTGTATGTGATGGTGTAGTCTTCAGGAATTCCCTGGAACCATGGATTAATGTGGTAATTACAGTCTCTGTATAGCATAAAGTATGCGGCTCAACATCTTGTACTGGTTTGTTCCTCCATATTACCTTGTGCTCAGAACAGGCGGAGAGAAATACAGGTAAGCCCAATGTGTACAAGCACCAAGGTAACCCCCACCACTGGGGTTGCAAATTTTTTGCAGGTGTGCAAGTTAAGCACCACGGTCTGGAAACATTGAACTGTTCCAAAAGTAGTATAGCAGCACCACCCATTTAATATAAAAAGATTACTTTATTAAGCCAACATAAAACAGACAACATTTCGGATTTTCATCCTTAATCATGTCTAATGTGCATACATTTAAAATCAACCTTAAATAGACTATAACCACGCCCCCACATACACCTTCACCTGTCTTAACCCTTGCCTGTACAAAATCACATCAATTTCTAAAGATAGTGCCCTCTAGTGGCCAAAACATATGTTGTTTAAACACATAGAAAAATGTTGTGATACTTTTTATATAAAATGTTTGGTTATGCATAATGGAATAACTCTGCAATATATTTTGCCCTTGTTTTAATATAACTTAGCCCTGATAGTTGAGAAATTTCTAATTCTCAGAATTTGAAATGCACCCTGTTGATTCTTCAAAGCTAACCCTACAACTCTTATTGGATATAACTGATAATGACTTCAAAACACTTAATACTAACATTATGAATGTTGCTAGCCTTGTTATCTGTAGACTAAATCCCAGATTGGCTCTTCCAAATTAGGGAAATGTTGTAGTTTGGCTATTAAACAACTGCAGTAAAAAGGATGTTATTTTGTTTTTGAAGCTTTAAGACTTGACTGATATGTTGTTCTATAGCAGCACTAAATATATTTCTAGTAATTACAAGGTGTTTACCATCCCTTTAAGTGCCTGTGGCTTTGTAGATTGTAGATTACTAAATTATTATTTTTTTATCAATGCATAATATAGGTTCCTTTAAATATGGTAGAGCTGTTAATAAGGGGGATGGGGAATTTTATTTGCAAAGAGATATATATTAAAATAAAAATACTGTCATCAACATATGTTAATCCTTAGATAAGTAATTTTGATGTTATTACATATTTTACATTTTTCTGAACAATCTTTACATCAAATCCTTTACCATAGATTTCCCCACCATTTCGATTGGATTTTGTTTTCTTCATTTACCACCTTTCAGTAGATAAATACTTTAGCAAAATATTCTTAAATATACTTAAAAATAAAAATGTAGCAATAATCGTTAAGGTGTTCGACATTTGCTGAAAAGGGATTTCCTCTTGCATTTTATTCAATTCCTTTGAATATTTTTGAATCAAATATAGATATTTATATGTATTATATAATATTAAAGGTCATTCCTGGTATGCTCCATTTTTTTGCAGATCATGTTAATAGACTTCATTTGAACATGTTTATTATATAAATGGAATTTCCGATATATGGTGTCATTCTACATAATATTGGAGGATAGTGTCCAATAAATTATTATTTAAACCCAAACCTCACCTCAGTTTTAAACATTTAAGAGAGGCCAACTAATTAATACAGGAATGCCGCAATAAAAAAACAAACAAATACATATTCATACTCTTTTCTTTCTGCTATAAGTACTTAACACACCTTTGAGCTTTACATCTTACTCATGTGTCCAAAGAAACACTTTTCCTTGAAGAAATATATCTGATAAGCTTTTTTTAGGCAGGTATGACCTATAGTAACTCTGCTCAAACTTACATATCACTGCAAAAAAAAAAAAAAAAAAATCTATCTATCTACCATCTATCTATCTATCTATCTATCTATCTTTCTAGCCATCTATTAATCAACTATCTATCTATCTATCTATCTATCTATCTATCTATTATTCAGTCTATCAATCAATCAATTATCTATCTATCATCTTTCTATCCATCCCATATCTAGTGAAAGGTTGTACCAATCAGTTTAAGAAGTCTCCAAATTAAAACAAAAATATGAAAACAAAGCTCTAAAAGACAACAGGAAATCAACAAAATTTGTTAAAATAGCCCAAACACTTACTTTCAAATACCATTGCATTAATTAACTTAAAGCAATATAGCATTTATAATGTGGTCTATCAAGATTAGGAAATGATGTGCAGTAGGCAAAATAATATCTGTCATTTCCTTAAGGGCCAGATGTGAACAGATTTCTTAAATCAAATGTTAGGAAATAGGGAATGATAAGGCTAATTTTAATTTAGTAATGAGAGGAAGTTATCAATAACAAAATGGTTTTACAACATCTATGTTCTGGTGATAGCAATGTAATTAGATTTGAAATCAAAAGATGCATTTGAAAAAAAAAAAATGCAATTAAGAAGATAAAAATTCAGGCATTAGAATATGCAGTTTTGTGATTAAATGAACTATAAAAGGTTAATTGGGAGCATACAATGAAGAAAAACTATTAACAGAAAGCTGGAAATATCTAAAACTTTAGCTGGAAATTTACATAATGAAGTTTCTGTTATATGCATTGATTCAGATAAGGAAAAGTATCTGTATATGTCACAGAGAAGAATTTATTATGTGTAATTTGTCTTTAGTAAATAGCTAAAAGAGATATAAAGCAATAGCAAATTAAAAATAAATAATATAGAGATATTACACTCAATTATTGAACAGCAATAAAATATATGTAAATACAAGTACATTTTCCCTGATCAACCTAAAAAGAAACTAAATGATATCAGTGTTTCTTTTATTGTATTTTTATCAAATGTATATCTGTGATCTGAAACAGCTTTGTGATTTAACAGAAATAAATAACCTTAAAGTGATGGTACGACAGTATAATTAGCCAGTATAATAAAAAAAATTATTATCTTGCTATGAAAAAATGTCAATGAAATGACTATGTATCATTGTTAAATGTCTTTAAACTGAATAAAAGGTAACACTGGATGTAATGAGTATTACTTTGTACTTTACTTTGTCCTTAATATGCTAAAAGTGTTAAATTTTCATTTTTTTTTTTAAATTCACAAGAGAACTTGCAGATTCAGCGGACCTCACAGTTACCTTTCAAGTTTTATTGTATCTCAGTGTTGTGAGGGCAGGGAATCGAATGCCAACAGCAGGTGGTTGGGAAAGAATCAAAGTAAAAAAAAATCATATTACAAATGCATAATCAGGAAACAGAAATAGTCAAAGTTGGTTGTAATCAAATGGAAAAAAGTCTGTCAAAATATC
Source organism: Bombina bombina (assembly GCF_027579735.1). Classification (NCBI taxonomy): domain Eukaryota; kingdom Metazoa; phylum Chordata; class Amphibia; order Anura; family Bombinatoridae; genus Bombina; species Bombina bombina. The sequence goes on along the minus strand of NC_069499.1, from coordinate 148,223,545 downwards.
TGATATAAGGTGGCAGTCTGCAGAGGTTGAGATACAAGTTAAGAGGTTAAAAAGTTTATTAATATAACAGTGTTGGTTATGCACAACTGGGGAATGGGTAATAAAGGGATTATCTATCTTTTTAAACAATAACCATTCTGGAGAAGAATGTCCCTTTAATTGAAAACATATTCCAAATTAATATTATTGAATAAGTTTAAAAAAATAAATATATTAAGAAGTCATTATCAATATTCACTGTAATTTACGCTCCTCATATTTTCTATGGGGAGCGTAAAGCGTTAATTATCAGTTATATTAGAAGTTGAAAGTTAATGTGAATGTGCATGCGCATTTATAGATCACATTTTTTACCCGACTTTAAAGGTCACGTAAAGAGTTTGTCTAGGTGAAATAATTACACTAAACACACTATTAAAGGGACAGTCAACTCCAAAAAAAAAACTTTCATGATTTTAAAAGGGAATGTAATTTTAAACAACTTTCCAATTTTACTTTTATCACCAATTTTGTTTTGTTCTCTTGGTATTCTTAGTTGAAAGCTAAACCTAGGAGGTTCATATGCTAATTTCTTAGGCCTTGAAGACTGCCTCAGATCTGAATGCATTTTGACCACTAGAGGGCATTAGTTCATGTGTTTTATATAGATAACATTGAGCTCATGCACGTGCAGTTACCCTTGAGTGAGCACTGAATAGCTAAAATGCAAGTCTGTCAAAAGAACTGAAATAAGGGGGCAGTTTGCAGAAGCATAGATACAAGGTAATCACAGAGGTAAAAAGTATATTTCTATAACAATGTTGGTTATGCAAAACTCGCCAGAAACAGCAGTTATGAAGCAGCGGTCACAAAGACTGCTGCTCCATAACCTGCCCGTCTGCTCTGACCAGGCGGACAGACATCGCAGGAGATCAACCCGATCGAGTACGATTGGGTTGATTGACACCCCCCTGCTGGCGGCCGATTGGCCGCGAGTCTGCAGGGGGCGGCGTTGCACCAGCAGCTCTTGTGAGCTGCTGGTGCAATGCTGAATACGGCGAGCGTATTGCTCTCCGTATTCAGCGAGGTCTGTCGGACCTGATCCGCACTGTCAGATCAGGTCAGACAGACCTTGATAAATATGCCCCTATATATTTAATCTTTAACATATACATACTATAAAGATAATTACATACACATATGTTAATGTGTCTAATCAATGTCTAGTCAATTTATCACAAAATCACATAATAGATCACATATTGCATAAACTTTAAAAATACATATGTTCATGGTAGTGTGAACGGGTTTAAATCCCATTCAGAATTAACCCCATAGGGAAAAAAATTTTTCATTTCATAAATCCTTTCTGCCTCTTTTTTTAAACGTTTATTTTCAAATTCCCCTCCATGCCAATATTTTCTGACTTTACAGATCCCCCAGTATTTTAGGTCCTTTATGCAATTATTGGGGACCTTTTCTAAATGTGCTTATAATCTTGTTTCTTCATTCTTTCTCACAGCTACATTGCAAAAGATAAACTATACCTTTATATGTGCATATTATAGTTTCATTAATTATGTATGTTTTGCCTGTATTTGTAGATGTGTAGCTTTTGATCTTGCTACTATGTGTGCAAGCTTTACAGCTATAGCATGGGAAGAAACCTATTTTTTTCCACTCAAATCTGCCTCTTTTAATGCTTTCTCTTTACTTCTAAACTCACTCAGTGCTAACATATTTTTCATATTGTTCATTTTCTATATATAACTGTAGGTCTAACAGTGATATTATTTCCAAAAATGGGGTCTGATTTGATCAGGTGCCAATGTTTGTTTAGTATTCTTTCCATCTCTTTATGTTGGTAATTGTAACTGGTGATGAAAGGAACTTTGATTTTATTTTCATTAGTTTGTCTACTTGGATTATGTTCATGTCTAGTTAGGGCCTCTTTATGTTCCATTTCTCTAACCTCTGTGATAGTTTTCTCTAATTTTCTAGTATCATATCCTCTTTCTTGAAACCTACCCTCTAGTAATTGTATTTGTGTGTCAAAGTCTAATACCTTAGAGCAATTTCTTCTTATCAATAAACATTGACCTTTTGGTATGTTCTCTATCCATCTTTTTAGATGACAACTCTTAGCATGCACATAATTGTTGGCATCTACGTCCTTAAAATGAATTTTGGGGGTGGCAATTTAGGGGTTTATAGTGTGTTTAGGTACTTTGAAATGTGGGGGGATGGCGGTTTAGGGTTTAATGGTTGGTTTAGGTACTTTGCCATGTGGGGGGATGGTGTTTTAGGGGTTAATAGTTTATTGTGGTAGTTTGTGATGTGGGGGGGGTGTAGCTTTAGAGGTTAAAGGGACAGTCAACACCAGAATTATTGTTTTTTAAAAAGAAAGAGAATCCCTTTATTACCCATTCCCCAGTTTTGTATAACCAACACTGTTATAGAAATACACTTTTAACCTCTGTGATTACCTTGTATCAATGCTTTTGCAAATTGTCCCCTTATTTCAGTTCTTTTGTCAGACTTGAATTTTAGCTATTCAGTGCTCACTCCAGGGTAACTTCACGTGCATGAGCTCAATGTTATCTATATGAAACACATGAACTAATGCCCACTAGTGGTCAAAATGCATTCAGATTAGAGGCAGTCTTCAAGGCCTAAGAAATTAGCATATGAACCTCCTAGGTTTAGCTTTCAACTAAGAATACCAAGAGAACAAAACAAAATTGGGGATAAAAGTAAAATTGGAAAGTTGTTTAAAATTACATTCCCTGAGGGGCGGAGCCAGCCATCGTTTGATATGGCTGCAAATTGTTGAAGCTCCATAATCACAAGCACACCCTCAGCATGTCTGAAGCCAACATTAAGTGTTACTAACATTACCAGAGTAGCAATCAAGCACACACGACCCGGTGTACAAGAAGACACAGCTCCGGTCTGTCTACGATTAGGTGGAGCGGAGTTACAGAGGGGAATGTGAGCGGCAGCCCTAGGCCGTGTCTAATGACACAGAGAGCGGACACAGCAGCAGACATGGATTAAACAAGAAATGGAGGCAAGTAAAGTGTAGCGACAGTATATCCCTCTTCCCACCGATTTACCCCACAGCCCTATTCATAACATTTTAACTGCTTGAGAGGCAGTGAGCAATTTCAGGGGTGAAGAGGAAGGGAATCGATCACGGCTTGCTCTATATTACACTCTACATAATAGTGATACACGGAGGTGGGGATACCGCCATAAGTATGCATCACAGGGCATTTTAACGCTCTTATAACTAGCTAAATGCATACAGACGGTGGCCTCTAAAAGCACATAACATTGTGAAGGGGCAAATATAATAAGAGGATCGACAAGCTCAAGGAAAAGGTCTGAAATAAATATAAGGGGCTTACAAAGAGCATCATTGTAAGCATTTAGATGCCTTATAGCAATCACTGCTTAAATTGATCTGACAAGCTGACAATCACATTATAAGGCAGTTTCTAGCACGAGTCAACAAGACACTGAGGTTCCTGATTCATTAACGGAACACAGGAAGTAACCACCATTATCTGTATTTGCAGCGCTATAATACAACAAAATGGCTTCTAAAGGGCTGACTAAACATGACAAACCAAATAAAAATCCTGTAACCCCAGCTACTAAAATGAATAATTTTAAAGTACTTGAAACTACAGAAGCATCTATATCCCCTTCACAAGAACAGGATAATACACAGTCTGATGCAGAATCCTCAGATGTCAGCAAGGGAACCACTCACGAGGGCAGACATAGATAACCTCCCCACGAAAGCAGACTTTGCCTCTCTTATAACGCAGGTTGGAAAAATGATTAAGGATGGCCTCAAAGAAGTCAAGAAAGATATTTCTGAATTGGGGGAGAGAGTGGTTCACATAGAGGATGATTTAGAACATATCCAACAAGATGCATATCGGCACAATATAACTCTGGAAGCACAAGACTCAATCATTCAGCAAATGCAGCTTCACTTGGAAGACTTAGACAATCGAGGGTGACGAAATAATATTAGGATCCGAGGAGTGTCAGAGAAAACCACAATACAACAAATACCACAATACTTGCAGGGGTTATTCCAGTTCCTTTTACAAACATCGGAATCACCTAGCATGCACATTGAAAGAGCACACAGAGCCCTCAGGCCGAAACCACCTGACAGTAAACCACCCAGAGACATCATATTAAAATTTCAGTCATTTCCTGACAAAGAGAAAATAATGGAAGCCTCCAGGAAACTAAGACAAATTTCTTATGAAGGTGACAACATTTATGCAGACTTAAGCTCCATCACTCTGAACAGAAGGAGGGAAGCTAGATACCTGACACTACACCTGCAAGAATTGAAAATACCGTATAGGTGGGGCTTCCCATTCTGCATTAAAGTAATGCAGGGTTCTTCCATAGCAATATACAAAACCCCAGAAGATCTGAAAGAATTTTGCAGACAGCTAAACATACCAGAACCTTCTCTGCCCAGATTAGATGGCACCACATCACAGAAAGCATCAAATACCCCCGCTGATCCAAAACCCCAAAGGTCTGCCTGGAATAAAATCAATAGGAAAAGACCACAACCAACTTCCTGCATTGCTGATACAGATTCACTCCAGACATGAAGCTGGAACATGACATAGGAGCCTGCTATGCTGACTTTATGATAGTCTTATACACAGAGGATTCTCTCCGTTGGTAACTATGCCCATGAACACATGTCCTCTTTTAATATGGAATAACTAAAATACTAGAAGTTTGAGTTTAATGTCTTGTTGCCCGCAATAGACTACGAGTTTGTCTTTTCATTTACTATGTTTTATCTGTGTTTGCTCGCACATTGTTTATAAATGTTAAAAAAGAAAAAAATATTATGCACTATGATTATACTGTTATAGGGAGTTACCGATACTTTCATGTTCGTCATCTTAAACGGACAGGAGAGTATCCCCTACGGTTACAAATATTGTATATGCTTATATGCAATTATTAAGTTTGTGTTTTTTTGTTCAATCTTTTACTGTTGTTTTAGTTATAGTAGTAGAAATGATAGTCTATGGCAATTTCAGGTACACTAGAACAAGTCAAAGGTTAAAAAGAGCAGTGCATGAGATGTTGAATGGGTTCCTCCACATTAAAACTCACACTAATGACGTATACAGACGACAATATAACCCCACACAAACTCAATTTTAGACACTAGGTATGTCAACATCATAATTCAGAATGCCAAGGGCCTGAATTCCCCAACCAAGAGGTCAGTAGCCCTTAATTGGTTTGCTAAGCAAAAGGGGGAAATAGTGTTCGTCCAGGAGACTCACTTTAAGCAAATTCTCGTCCAAGCATTATCCTGTAGGGCACTTCTGCTCACATTCGGATAAGAAAAGGAATGGAGTGGGTATTCTCCTACATAAGACCATTCATTTGCAAAATGTTAACACATATGCTGATACAGAAGGGAGATATATAATTTTGGTGGGTGATCTGTACAATAGACCAATAACATTGGCAAATGCGTATGCTCCAAATAGGGGACAAGCTAAATTTTTCAAAATACTTATAGGGAAACTCCTAGAGGTGTCAAAAGGAAATACATTCTTGGCAGGCGATTTTAATGTGGTACTAAACCCCAAACTAGATAGCTCCCAAGCCAAGAGTTATTTATCTAACTGCACCATTAGAACAATAACACATTGTTTAAGACCCTCGTCACTTATAGATATCTGGAGAGTTCAACATCCAGCCCAAAAAACGTACTCGTTCTTCTCGAATCCAAATAAATCTCACTCTAGACTGGACTATATTTGTATAGACCAATTAGGTCTAACACTAGCAAAAGACTCTGATATCATACTGACACCTTGGCCAGATCACTCAGCAGTTACATTAAAGTTGGGGTGGCCAAACAGACCAATTAAAGACTTCTGTTGGAGGTTAGATGATACCCTTTTGCTACAATCCCATGTCTCTAATAGAATATCGCAAACACTAACTGAATATTTTAGATATAACCAAATCCCTCACTCTAATCCCACTATAGTATGGGAAGCCCACAAAGCAGTCATACGGGGGGAATTCATCAAGCAGAAAGCGCTCCTTAATAAATCATATAACCAGGAATATGTACAGTTAACTCAGCAACTCAATGAGGCTGAAAAACTCCATATGGATAACCCTGACTCCCCAGACAGTTTGAATAATCTCAAAATAGCAAGGCAGAAACTGAATAACTTATTAACCTGAGAAACACATAAACAAGCCTTTTACCTAAAAAAACTATACTTCACTGAAGGAAATAGAGCGGGGCCATTACTAGCTAGAGCACTTAAGAAAAAAACACTTGAGAATTATATACATAAAATGCTAGATGAGTCAAACAATGAAATATATGACTACAGAGAGATAGCGAATATCTTTAGTAAATATTACAAAACATTATATAACCTCCCATCAAATGAGGATTCGCGCTCGCAGACTCGATTTGAGGAATATATCGAAAAAATACATTTGCCCACTATCCCAGAGACATTAGCAAAGCACATGGAGGAGCCTATACTAGAACAGGAGGTAGCTGCAGCCATAAAAAGCCTTCCCTCTTAGAAAAGCCCAGGCCCAGATGGACTTACAAACATGTATTATAAAAAATTTCAACAATCTTTAATCCCCCACTTAACAAAAGTATTTAATGACCTTGACAAGGAGAACCACTTATCGCCTCTGCTTTTAGATGCTCATATAATGGTCCTTCATAAGGAGGGTAAACCTATGACGAATCCCAGCAGTTATAGACCCATCTCATTACGCAATAGTGACATCAAGATCTACACCAAGATATTAGCGTTAAGAATAAATTCGGTGTTGCCGTCAATAATACACTTAGACCAGGCAGGCTTTGTTCCGCACAGGGAGGCCAGAGACAACACAATTAGAACAGTACACTTAATAGACTACGTAACAACACATAATATACCAATGGCCCTGGTCTCCACTGATGCGTAAAAAGCATTCGATAAGGTGGCATGGCCCTTTCTCAGAGGTGCTTTACAGGGGTTTGGGTTTGGCAGCACCATGATCAATAGAATATTCCAACTATACACGTCTCCGTCAGCCAAAGTTAAGGTTAATGGAGTCCTTTCTCAAGGATTTCAGATCAATAATGGTACAAGGCAAGGGTGCCCACTTTCACCAATTTTATTTGTATTAGTAATGGAAGTTTTAGCCTCCCAGATCCGTGCTAACCCAGATATTTTAGGTGTACAGATAGGGCCGAATCAGTACAAATTATCGTTGTTTGCGGATGACGTACTACTAACTCTAACTTCTCCCAAGCGCTCACTTCCTGTTCTCTTGAATGGAATTTGACCAATTTGGAGTCTTATCCAATTTTTCAATCAACCAAAAAAAATCAGAGATCATGAGTGTGTCTATGACACGGGCAGAATCTCAATACCTTAAAACTATATGCCCATATAAAGCACAGCACTCACAACTGAAATACTTAGGAGTATATCTAACACCAAGGGTATCACATTTATTCGAAGCAATATAGCACAAAAGTAACAGTCGCACCACAATATCCTTAATCAGAAGTGTCTTTATTTCCACATAGTGGGAGCCAGGAAAACAGAACAATGTTTCGGGCTATACACCCTTAGTCATGTTCATAACTTATTCATCTCACTTAATCACCTTAAATACCTACAAACAGGTAAAACCACACCTTTTTTACTTAACCATTTGTAAGACAAAAAATCACAACATAGTGACCTCTAGTGGTTTACACCTATATAAAACAATTACATTTAAAAAAAAAAAATTAGTATATATGCAAAGTTAAAAAATCTAAACAGATGTAGTAGCAAAGATATTATTAACAGAATTCAAAAGACAATGAAAAATAAAAAACCTCTCACAACTCTTGATGTTATTTTATCTCTTAAAGAAATACACTCAAATCCAATTCTCTATTCATTCCATTGGGGACTAATGTATTTAATTTATTTATCCAGAAAGCTTCACATTTTTTTAGAAGCAATTCTCTATTGCCACTATGCCTAGGGCTCTGTACATGATCTATTATTTGAAAACGCAATTGTGCAATTGTATGGTTGCAACTCAAAAAATGATAAGCTACCGGTGCATTCAGATTTTTTGTTCTTATGTTGGATTTATGTTGGACAATCCTGTCTCTGACCTTCTGGGTCGTCTCAGCAATATAAATCAGCCCACAGGGACATTTAATTAAATAAATCACAAAATTTGCATTGCAGTTAAAATAGCCCCTGATCCTGAACTTCTCACCCGTTAGGGGATGTATAAAAAATCTCCTTTTATCATGTTGTTACACTTTGAACAATTGAGACAGGGGAAGCAACCATTATTTTCTAAAGTAATAAAACCTTGTTTAGATTTTTTCTTGGACCCAACATCTGCTTTAATCAATTTGTCCCTAAGACTAGGTAATCTAGTATATGCTGGCATTGGGGGCTATTGAAAAGCTAATACTTCTGGATTACATTCCTTCAGGACATGCCAATGTCTACAAATTATTTTTTGTATTGCTGCACTGTGGGCACTGAATTCTGAAACAAACACCAATCTATTAGGGTCCTTTTTCTTTTGTAAATTTTTAATATTAACCCTATCCTTTGGTGATTGTAACACCTTTTTTATAGTTTCCTGTATCCTATGATAAGGATATCCTCGCTCAACAAATCTCCACCCCATCTCTTCTAACCTTTGCAAGGCCAAACTTTCATCCTTAACAATGCGTTTAACCCTAAGCATCTGGCTATATGGTAATGACTTAATCAGGGAGGGTGCATGAGCACTAGTAAAGTGTAGAAGGCTGTTCCTGTCTGTTTTTTTCCTATACAAATCTGTTTTTAACAAAGAACCATCCTTATACACTTTAGTGTCCAAACAAATTGATAGATTCTTCACTCCAAGATCGGGTAAACTTGATACATCTAGATGCCATATTGAGATCTGCAACAAACTGCTGCAGGGAGCCAACGTCGCCCCACCAAATACCAAATATGTCATCTATGTAGTGCCACCAGGTGGCGCCACACTGATGAAATAATCTATTCTCATAGACAAACTTTTCCTCGAATATACTCATAAAAATATTGGCATAGGTGGGAGCGACGTTGGACCCCATAGCAGTACCCTGTTTTTGTACAAAATAGGAGTCTTCAAAAAGAAAATAATTACAGTATAATATAATTTCCATCAATTCAATAATAAATTGTTGTTGCATAACTGTAAATTTGTTACTTCTTGCCATAATAAACTTAATAGTATCTAACCCACTAGTGTGGGGTATGGCAGTATACAGACTCACAATGTCTAAGCTATACAGGATACATTTATCCATATTACCAGGCAAGCTCTCAATCATAGATAGAAAATCATCTGTATCTTTAATATAAGACATTGCTTGTGCTACAAATGGTCTTAAGAGCTTGTCTAGGTAAATGGATATATTAGTGCAGATAGAATCAGTGCCTGCTACAATGGGACGTCCTGGTGGGGTCCCGAGATTTTTGTGGACTTTTGGGAGTGTATACAGTACTGGAATAGTATATTCATCGTTAATAAGAATTTTTTTAGTTTCATTGTCAATAAGCCCATTCAGAAAGGCTATCTCTACACACCTTTTTATATCACACATGATTTTGGAAGAGGGATCAAATGTTAAAGCCATATAAACATCAGCCTTAGACAGCTGGCCTTTTATTTCACCAATATAATATTCCCTGTCCAAAATCTCTGTGGCTCCGCCTTTATCGGCCTGTTTGCAAATCAATACTTTGTTTTCAACCAGTGATTTTAAAGCGAAACTGTCTTTTTTAGACATATTAGATGCAAATCATTCTTTGTGTTGTTTTTTCTTCAAAGCATCTAAATCATGTCTAACCAGTTTCATATATACATCAATACTTGAATCATATGCTGCTGGAACAAATACACTTTTATTTTTTAACCCAATATTCTTAATGATTAACTCGTTATCATCCACCTTAGTTTGTTTAGTAAACATTTCTCTATTATCAGCGTTAGAAAAGAAGTACTTTAACTTAAGGCTTCTATTAAATTTGTATAGATCTTGTTCTAATTTAAACCAATTACAGCCCTCTTGTTTACAAAAAGCCAGTCCCTTCTCCAATACTTTACTTTGATCTTCAGTAAGCTGTGTACCAGAAATGTTTATTACTAACGTCTTTTCCCCTGCCGGGTCCTCCTCTGTATGTCTTGGATTGGCTGGCTGTTTGTCGGGATTGTGGCTATGTTTCCTGCTGCCACGTCTCTTCCGACATCTGATTCCCCCAATGAGGACTCAGTAGTCACATCAGAGTTGCTCGCCTCCTTCTGGGCTCTCCGTTCCCGTCAGCGTGTAAACCCGGAAGTAGTATTCCTCATACTTCCGGTTGGGTCACGGGTCTACCCGTAAACTGCTCCGGTCTGATAATCATGCTCATCTCGATTAAATTTAACCCTCTTCTTATTCTCTTCTTATTCTCCAGTTCCTTCTTCATTTCGTTAACAAATGGTTAAGTAAAAAAGGTGTGGTTTTACCTGTTTGTAGGTATTTAAGGTTATTAAGTGAGATGAATAAGTTATGAACATGACTAAGGGTGTATAGCCCGAAACGTTGTTCTGTTTTCCTGGCTCCCACTATGTGGAAATAAAGACACTTCTGATTAAGGATATTGTGGTGCGACTGCTACTTTTGTGCTATATTACTTAGAGGACCTTTGCAGTGATCCTATTGCAGTATGCACACAGCTGAGGGTTAAAGTGCTGGATATTGAACTGTTTTTCCTCATTTATTCGAAGCAAACTATAAACCATTACAAACCGCAATATCGCACGCACTTCAAAATTGGAGAGATAAACCACTGTCGTGGTGGGGTAGAACCCAAGCAATAAAAAAGACTATTCTCCCAAAAATATTATACATCATTCAAACGGTACCCATCGCCTTACCCAAGTTATATATTTCACAACTACAGAGTAATATTAACTCATTTATTTGGGGTAAGATAAAACCACGTATAAACGCATTTACTTTATATAGATCAGTTAGAGAGGGAGGCCTAGGTGTCTCGAAGGTGGAGTCATACTACCATGCCACAGCATTACAACACATACTCTACTGGCATCTGAAAACAGACGCAAAGGCATGGGTATCCCTGGCCCCAAAACCCATCTCTATATGTTGGATAGGCAAGGGCCTTAGACCCACAGTCTGTCACACATCTCCTATATATAGGCATATATTTGAGACATGGGATTGTCTAATCCAGAAATTCCCTAAGATCTCCTCACCCCAGTCCCCGCTTACTCCCATTTCGCCTAACATGGAGCGCACGGGAGGCTATGAACCCTTACAGAACACTAAAGTCATGTGGGAATTACCAGAGTCAATACCATTTATTAACTTATTAGATAATCACGTGCTCAAGTCTAGACAGGGAATGATAAATATATTGAATGGCGTGTTTGCATCTTGGCTAAAATACTCCCAACTTTCCCATTTTTTGCATAACATTCACTTTAAAAATGACCTAACAAGACCCATTACCCCTTTTGAAAACCTGTGCATTGTGACCTCCCCTGTTAGGGGCACCCTCTCTATTGCAAAAAAAGCATTGGAAAGTGCCATACAGGCTCCACTTCCAGCATACACCTCACACTGGCAGCAAGATCTAGACAGATAGATGAAGAGAATTGGAGGAAAATCTTTAATAGCACCTATAAATCTTCAACATCCACTAGAATAATTGAGATGAATTTCAAAATCCTGATGCGTTTATAGGCTTCATAGAATATACCCGGCCTCAGCAGCATCATGCTGGAGGGGCTGTGGAGAAATAGGAACCATGGCGCACATATGGTGGCGCTGCCCTAAGCTTACCCCCTTCTGGAAATCGGTTGAACAAGCTTTGCAAATGCTGGGGGGCACAGAATTCACATTAACACCGATAGTGGCCCTTTTGAATCACCCATCGAATTGTAGATGTAAAATACGTCAAAATGTAATACAAATATGTCTGAATAGCACTAAACTGGAAGTCAACCCAAATTCCATCAATCCAGCAATGGATAAAAAAAATAGAAGACACTATAACCTTAGAGAAATATGGTTACTATAGGAGAGGCCAACTAAATATGTTTCTAGATATAAAATTATATTGGGAAACAATAATGAAATCTATAGATACAGATGTACTAAACTCTTAGTGATAGGCGACGTCACATATGTGTAGCCACAAAAAGATACAACAACAAGACTGGACAAATAGACTCACAAATACTCATATGGTATTTTACACAATTTCTCTCGAATCCAACTTGGCACTGATATGCTTATAGACTACCTGCATTGAATTTAAGAATCTACTTGTTTACCTGTTTACTAGTTTTTTGTTACCAAGGTTACTGCTGAATTGTTAAAAATGGTTTATACGGTTTATATAACCCTTTGATAGTCTTGCAACATTTGTCCTGTAAAGGGTATCAACCCACATGCATCCAACTTTTCCATGAAGTGCTTTTTAAAAACAGCAAAGACTTTGAGGCCCTTGAAGCTAAGGCCCAGTAGGACTACAATACGATTTCTAATAGAAGCATTGTTGGTGCAAGGAAAGACTGTTTGTTAATTACTTTTCTCCTATATAGAGATGACAAATGTAAAGAATATATGTGTTATTGGATAAACTATCTGTCAAACTTTAAATATGTCAATAGTGTATGGAAAACCAATAAAAATTATTATAAAAAAAAAATGCATTCACTATTAAAATCATGACATTTTTTTTTGGACTTGACTGTCCCTTTAATAGTGTGTTTAGTGTAACTATTTCACCTAGACAAACTCTTTACGTGACCTTTAAAGTCGGGTAAAAAATTTGATCTGTAAATGCGCATGCACATTCACATTTACTTTCAACTTCTAATATAACTGATAATTAACACTTTACGCTCCCCATAGAAAATATGGGGAGCGTAATTACAATGAATTCGTGCAAACAAATTTGCAGTAATTTTAATAGTGCTCCACTTGTAATATTGATTTAAGTGCTAAAAATACCATAACCTTGTGATCGCTATTAGGCTCCTAGCACTATCGATAGTGATCCACTTGTAATCTAGCCCAGTGTGTTTAATCACAGAACTGGTTGTTACTTGTAATTATTCAAATTAAGTCATTGACGAGAGGATACAAGGTACCATCAACTCTCTGAGCAGAATGCTGAGCACTGAACAAAAAAAAAGTCTGATTATTAAGTAAATATTGATAATGGATTCTTAATATATTTATTTTTTTAAACTTAGTCAATAATATTAATTTGGAATATGTTTTCAATTAAAGGGACATTCTTCTCCAGAAGGGTTATTGTTTAAAAATATAGATAATCCCTGTATTACCCATTCCCCAGTTGTGCATAACATTGTTATATAAATAAACTTTTTAACCTCTGTGATTAACTTGTATCTCAACCTCTGCAGACTGCCACCTTATATCAGATATTTTGACAGACTTGCATTTTTTCCATTTGATTACAACCAACTTTGACTATTTCTGTTTCCTGATTATGCATTTGTAATATGATTTTTTTTACTTTGGTTCTTTCCCAACCACCTGCTGTTGGCCTTCGATTCCCTGCCCTCACAACACTGAGATACAATAAAACTTGAAAGGTAACTGTGAGGTCCACTTGTAATATTGGATTTAAGCGCTAAAAATACCACATCGCAATTAGGCTCCTAGCACTATCGATAGTGATCCACTTGTAATCTAGCCCAGTGTGTTTAATCACAGAACTGGTTGTTACTTGTAATTATTCAAATTAAGTCATTGACGAGAGGATACAAGGTACCATCAACTCTATGAGCAGAATGGTGAGCACTGAACATATTTAGATATGAATTAAATGTGCATGCACAGCTGTAAGCAATGTTTAAATAAACAAAGGTTAAAAAAAGTCTGATTATTAAGTAAATATTGATAATGGCTTCCTATGTCATTATTATTCATATCTCCAAAAAACTTTATGATGCTTTCTTCATCACCTTTCCAAATTAGTATGATGTCATCTATATACCGTTTAAAAGCAACCAAGTCATGCCTCTAGATAAAGTCTATTTTCCAATTTACCCATAAACACATTAGCATAACTGGGGGCAAACATCATGCCCATAGCTGTACCTCTATATACCATTTAAACGCATGAGGTTTGCACCCAAGTCATGCCTCTAGATAAAGTCTGTTTCTAATTTACTCATAAACACATTAGCATAACTGGGTGCAAACATCATGCCCATAGCTGTACCTCTTGTTTGGCGGTATACTTTGCCATTAAATGCAAAGACATCATTGGTTAGAATAAATTGTATACCTTCTAAAATGAAATAATTCAAAAGTACCTGCTGTTGGTTCTCTCCTTTCAATGACCACTTGATTGCCTCCATACCTTTTAATGTGGTCTATGCTTGTATACAATTAACATACATCACATGATGCCAAAATATAATTTTCACACCATTGGATTTCGTCTAATGATGTTATAGCTTCAGTGGTATACTTTAAATAGGATGGCCGTTTCTGAACATATTTTTGTAGCTGTAGATCTATATACTGTGATAAATTTGAACTTACTGAGTCTATACCAGAAATAATCGGCCGTCCGGGTGGATTTATTGCATCTTTGTGGATTTTAGGTAAAAAAATAAAATATGGCCATTTTGGGGTGTTTTGGATATATATTGTCTTATTCTTTTTTATTGATTAATTGTGATTGTATGATATATAATAATAGTATTTAAATTTTTAGACACATTAACATACGTGTATGTAATTATCTTTATAGTATGTATATGTTAAAGATTAAATATATTGTCTAAGATATACCATCCATAAAATTTCAACCTTTATATTATATAGAGTTAAAGGGGCAGTAAACACCAGAATTATTGTTGTTTAAAAAGATAATCCCTTTATTACCCATTCCCCAGTTTTGCATAACCAACACAGTCATAATAATAAACTTTTTACCTCTGTGATTACATTGTATCTAAGCCTCTGCAAACTGCCCCCTTATTTCAGTTCTTTTGACAGACTTGCATTTTTAGCCAATCAGTGCTTCACGTGCCTGAGCTCAATGTTATCTATAAGAAACACATGAACTAACACCCTCTAGTGGTGAAAAACTGTCAAAATGCTTTCAGATTAGAGGCGGCCTTCAAGGTCTAAGAAATTAGCATATGAACCTCCTTGGTTTAACTTTCAACTAAAAATACCTACAGAACAAAGCAAAATTGGTAATTAAAGTAAATTGGAAAGTTGTTTAAAATTGCATGCCCTAACTTATTGCCTAAAAAATATTTTGCAAAGGATCTGCCTCCAAAGGTTTAGTGTGTGCAAGAATATAGGGTTAAATTATCTTATTTTTCCCTTTGTTATCCTACCTTTTTATGGCTTTCATGATAAGTGCTAAACTTCTATGAAAAAGTATCAAATTTCAATGCAATTTTGAGGTTCTAGCTGAACTATTTTTTAACACTAGCCCAAAGTACATTGATTTCTTCAAATATTTAAAAAAGTGAAGACTACTAATGTAATGATGAAAATGTTATGTATAATTTTTGTTATGTTCTTTCTGGGAAGTCTAGATACCTAGAGATACGATTCTCATAAAGTTATATATCATACATAGTGGATCGCTGTCACTATTTGCAAATAATGCAATAGAATTACTTGTGATCTTAAAGAAACACTCACATAGTAAACCTATAAGTTAAGTGGCACAACATTTGTTCTATATTCTCTAAAAATTCTTTGTCCCTATCTCATATTAGTACATTTTAGTTCTAGTGTATTAATCACTGCATTTTCTGCTATGGGGGTTATTCCCCCAAAGCGGACTTACCTATCTGACTGTACACTCTTTATATAACTAATCACACACAGTCACTATGACACAGTGCCCAATAAAAATCAACGTTGGGCTAATTTAAGCACTTAGCACTTTATTAACCCAGAATAAATAGGAAAATTTCCTTGATTCGTACTGGTTTGTTGTACTTTACAAATGGGTTCTATTCTCCTTTCACTACTTCTCGTGTATGTTCACTAAACACTTCTATCACGGTTTTTCTTCACCGTCACGGTTTCACTTTCACCACTAGTTCCCCCACCTTTTTTTTTTCTCTCCTTCTTTCTCTCTTGGAATCTTATCGATCGCCACCTTCTCGGGGGGACTTATAAATAATTCACATTGTAGACACTCAAAGCTGTCTTCTTAATTTTTCTCTTACTTTCGCCATCACAATTCAAAACTCGGTACATGGATAAATTCCTTCTTAACTCTGTTAGGATGCCTTCTCCAGCTAAGCCTGCTAGACACAGGGACAGGAAACCTAAGGGTACTCAGGACACAGTCATTGACATTCAATCAGTCATATCAAATATAGCAATGCCTGAAGTAATCAATATACAAAATTTAGTTGCCAGCATTTCAGAGGCCCTCTCTCCTAAATTTGATGTATTAAGATCAGAAATTAAGCAAGATATTCTCTTATTAACTCAAGAAATCAGGCAATTGTATAATAGGCTACAAGAAATAGAGCAAAGAGTGTCAGATTTGGAGGACCTAACAGTAACACACAGCTCTAAACTTGAAACCACAAGCAGCAACATACAATTTTTTTTATCATAGACTAGAAGATCTAGAAAATCGTAGTAGAAGAAATAATATCAGAATAATAGGTCTTCCAGAAGATAAGCAATATGAAAATTTAGGTACTTTTATATCAGATATACTAACTACGGCTCTTAAAATACCACCTACTTATCATCAGATCTTAGTTGAAAGAGCGCATAGATTAGGCACACCGCAATAATAGGCCCAGACCTGTAATAGCAAAATTATTAAATTATCAAGATAAGATTACCCTACTTCAACATTTTTGTAAAAATCAGCCAATTATTATTGGAGGTGCCACGATTCTTATCTTTCAAGATTTCTCAGCTGAAACAGCTTCTAAAAGAAGAGATCTGGCCACTATCTGCTCTAAGTTTATAAAATATGGTTATAGAGCTACTATAACCTACCCTTCTAAACTTAAAGTTGTAGTGAAGGAGGTAACGCATTTTTTTGATGAAGCTCAAGTGGCTGAAAACTTCTTCACAACACTGGATTTACCAGCTCTTAATGTTTTAGTACCTACATATAGAATTCAGGTCCTGAAATTGGGAAGACCCCCTGGATTGGGGCTTATGGGTTTGGGTTGTTGTGTTCTCTTTTTTTTTCTCCTCTCTCCCTCTCCCTCTCTCTTAATATAAATGGCACACAAAATAGATACATTTAAGATAGTCTCTTGGAATGTAGGGGGAATTTCAACTCATTTTCAACAATATTGGCCCAGCTAAGGAAAGTCCAAACAGAAATAGGATTCATACAGGAAACTCATTTAAATCTAGAGGAATCTTGCAAACGGGGGGCCTCATGGGTCAAGGAAGTATTCCCCTCACCAAGTTTGGGGAAAAGGAGGGGGGTGGCTATACTAATAGGGAAAAGGATCCAATTGGAGATTGTGCACTATGAGGCCGACTCGGGGGACGATATTTTCTGTTGAAGGTAAAAATTACCCAAAAGATTGACACGCTGTGCAATATATATGGTCCCAATACATTTGACTCAGAGTTTTGGAATTTTATCCAATCTAAACTCCTCTTATATAGTGAAGGTCATTTGATCCTTAGAGGGGACTTCAATATGGCACCGCAATGTCCATTAGATAGACTTCGAAAAAATATTAAACAGTTAAAGCAAAAAAAAGATAATTTGGAATCTAAATTGTTTAATAAAATTAAACAAAATCTGGCAATTCGGGATATTTGGAGAAGCCAAAACCCTGATACTCAGGACTATACGTGTCTTTCTAAAGCGCATAAACACTCTCTCGGATTGATCTATTTTTAATTGATGAATGCCTTTGCACATCAAGGGCAAAAGCAGGAATAATGCCAATTTTACTATCTGATCATGGGCTCATCTCTCTTGAAATCCAGCTTAAACAACGAAAACTCAAATTATCACCATATTATCTGACTTCTGACCTGAAATTCAAAACATGGCTCAGGACTAAATATGAGAAATACGTTCATTTTAACCATGATTATATAGATTACCTCAAAATATTCTGGGAAACTGCAAAAGCAGTGCTCAGAAGAGAAATCACCATGCCATTTTATTCAAGAAGATGATGTCAAGAGAAAAGGAAATGCGGAAAGTGTTGACCAATTCGTATAATCAATTTTTGCTTGATAAAAACCCTTTGAACTGGGCAAAATATGTACGTGCCAAAAATTCCAGGGATACTTTTGTAATGGCCCAAGAAACACAAAAAGAATTGAGGACTCAAGCCAAAATGTACAGATACGGCAACAAATCTGGAAAATTGTTAGCTAGAATGGTTAAAAATGAGAAAAAACAATCAAATATAGAAGAACTTCAATACAATGGGAAGCAATTACTGAAATCAGAGGATATTTCTGATGCATTCTCAGAATATTTTCAAGAACTGTATACTTATAAAGGATATGACACAGAGAAATCTTCTGAATTCTGGAGTAAAATTGCTTACCCCACATTAGCAGACGAAGCAATTGACAGCCTTAACTCTCCCATTACTAAGGAAGAGGTTGAGAAAATTATTTCTAAGCTATCTACCAATAAAGCAGCAGGACCAGATGGGCTACCCAATGAGTTTTACAAGATTTTATCTGCAGAAATTGCTCCCCATTTGACTAACCTATACAATGATATTTATGTCAATGGCAAATCGGTTACACCCGTTTTTCTCTTCCTCTTTCACAACCTTGTTACTTAAGGGAGGGAAAGATCTGACGCAAAAGGAATCGTATAGGCCAATAGTCCTCCTAAACTCAGATTATAAGATCTTAACTTCAATCTTAGCATCCAGGCTACAGGCAATTCTTGCAAAAATAATTCACACAGATCAAGCCGGGTTCTTAAATAAACGTAACTTAACAGCAAAAATCAGAGGTTTTGGACACAATGGAATATCTTGAGAATTCACCAGTATCTGAGGCGGGGGGAGAGGACCCATCTGATCATGCTATTCTGTCAATTGACGCAGAAAAAGCCTTCGACTCTGTTATCTTCAAACACTTAAGTACATCTCTAATGAAATTTGGGGTCAGAGGCAAATTTCCCAAATTTATAGAAAATCTATATAAATAAACCTTACTGTATATGAGATTGATAGTAAATAGCATCATCTCCTCTCCAATTTCTCTCCACTTCTTTTTGATATTGCTATTGAACCTTTAGCAATTATGCTAAGGCAGAGTCTGGATGGTATAAAGGTCCAAAATCATGAGATAAAAATTGGACTATATGCGGATGATATACTTTTATACTTATCTAATACTAAAGTAAATATCCCTAAACTTCTTCAGATAACTGATCACTTTGGTTCTTTTTCAGGATACAAAGTGAACGCAACAAAATCAGAAATACTTTGGATTCGGAAAAACAGATATTCGTGTTCAAATATTTTGTTTAAAACAATCACAGAATCCTTTAAATACTTAGGGATCCACATCCTAATTAAATCAGGGGACTTATATAAATTTAATATACCCCCAATAATAAAACATATCAAGGAGAAACTTAAAAACTGGCAAGATTTACCACTGTCAATCTCTGGCCGAGTAGCACTATTCAAAATGGCTCTTCCGAAACTGCTTTATGTTCTTCAGAATATTCCATTAATTTTGTTAGAAAAGGATGTTTGTCTTATTAATAGTTCACTTGGACAATTTCTTTGGCAGGGGAAAAGATCCAGGATCTCTCTTAAACTTTCTCTGCCAATTGAATTTGGAGGGCTGGCACTGCCAGATATAAGATCGTATAATCTTAGATTTCTAGCCCGCATAGTAACTGACTGGATCTTTTCTAAAAATGATGTCTTAAACAACGTGCTTGAAATAAACATATGTAACCCATATCTTCCAACAGCATTGATCCATTAAACTCCAAAGGAACTACCAGTAGAAATCAAGGGACTTAAAACTATTTCTAACCCACTTAAGGCATGGTGGAAAATATCTAACTCCCTTTCAATAAATAGCAAAATATCATATTACCTTCCCCTAATAGGGAATCCGAAATTTCAACCAGGTCTAAACTCTGAAGTTTTTAGAAGATGGCATAAGAATGGCCTAAATAAGTTACTTCATTTAGTAGATAAAGACAGAAAATGTGTTAAAACATTTGAGGAATCGAAATGGTGAAACGCGTTGATGGGCACACTCTAAACAAGTGTTATGACTTTTGCTAAACACTCTCTTGAGGTATCTGATAAAAAATCTCTGTGCAGAGTATATATCCAGATACGGAGTTCTATGCAACATCTTATGGTCCAGTAAAGGTACGTTTCCATTTGCAACCACAATCATGTGGCACTGAGGAACCAATTTTCTAATCCAGCGGAAAGCTACACTGAATTGTTGGGGTCCATGGAAAGGACAGAGGGTACGGCTAAGCTCAGGGAGCTATTGTCAGGCAATGGACTACCAGCGAGTGGATAAACTTACCTAGAAAGGTAAAAATTACCCAACAGAGAAACGGCCAATTGTGGATACTAACCTGCCTGAAAAAAAGTTAAAAAAACAAAACACAGCACAGCTGAAAACAGCTGAAAGTTTTAAAGGGCCAATTTGATTGTTTTTTACCAATGCACCTTAATTATTTTACATATATGTGGGTCTACTGAAAGACTGTTTTTCAAATATACATGCCCCCAACTTGAATAAACTTTTTAACTTTTTGACCGGTCAAATAGAAGACTTTTTACATTACTCTTGAAACTTAATTGTTCTACAAACCTATAAACAGCTGGAATTAGCATGGAGCTCACTTTTGGATCAGAATATCATTGAACCAAAAACCCTACAATATTCAGTAAATAAAATAGCAAAGGCTACACTTTCTGCAACTTGGCGGAAAGCGCATATTAAGCTCCTTCACAGAGCATACTTCACCCCGCAGAGAGGACTTAGGGTCTGCAATCTAGAGTTTAATAAATGCCCTAAATGTTCTCTTCCAGCGGCCGACTTGGAGCATATGATCTGGCAATGCCCAAAAATAAGACATCTATGGTATAAATTAGAATTCTGGTTAAAGAGGGTATTGAAAATCTCCCCACTCACCCTATCCATATACCAGATCATACTGTGTTTAAGGAATGAAGACAAATATCATACTAATGAAAAATTAGTGTCTTTAACTATCCTGGCCACTAGATATCTAATATGTAAAAAATGGAAAATGCGATCAGTGCCAAGTATCTCTGAAGTTAGGAACTGTTTGACAAAACAGTGCATATTAGAACAAAGAGATACAAATATAGATAATGAATCTGATATCAGAATTTTTTTAATAAATGGGCAGCGTTTATCAAAACACTTCCTGACAGAGAAATAGATTATATGATTTTCCCATTTCAAAATTCGGAGATAGTCCTGCTAGGAATTTGGTAGGTAGGGGGGAGGGGGGAGGGTAATTAATTGATTAAATTTCCTTTTTCTCCCTTTTTATTTTTGTTGTTGTTGTGTTTTTTGTTTTTGTTTTTTTTTTTGGGGTGGTTCTATGTTAAAATAAGGAAAATCCCAACAATAGGTATATATGAAATAGTGTGTTTTATTGTTTTGGGTCATGAGGATAGTAGACCCCTATGTTGACTTTTGTTGGGCATTATGCTCTATTTTGTAAAACTATCTGAATATTGGAAGACAATGTTACTTCTTTTTTTTTTTTTTCGTTTGTACTATTGTATAAATATGCCTTTTGTTGGTAAATAAATAATAATAAAAAAAAAAAAAAAATGACATGCCCTATTTAAATCATGAACATTTTTTTTTACTTGACTGTCCCTTTAAGCTAAATATTTGAACTGATCTTAATAAAGAGATTGCTAACTAAACTAGTAGAATAGAAAATTCCACCTTTAATCAAAACAGGAATAAACCAATAACAACAAAGGGGAGTGTATAAATAAAGACCAAGGATTGAGCTTAACCATTTGGAAAAAGCCGTGGAAATGGTGAAACGCGTTGATGGGCACACTCTAAACAAGTGTTATGACGTTTGCTAAACACTCTCTTGAGGTATCTGATAAAAAATCTCTGTGCAGAGTATATATCCAGATACGGAGTTCTATGCAACAGCTTATGGTCCGGTAAAGGCACGTTTCCATTTGCCACCACAATCATGTGGCACTGAGGAGCCAATCGTCTAATCCAGTGGAAAGCTACACTGAATTGCTGGGGTCCATGGAAAGGACAGAGGGTCCGGCCAAGCTCAGGGAGCTATTGTCAGGCAACGGACTACCAGCGAGTGGATAAACTTGCCTAGAAAGGTAAAAATTACCCAACAGAGAAACGGCCAATTGTGGATACTAAACTGCCTGAAAAAAAGTTAAAAAAATGAAACACAGCACAGCTGAAAACAGCTGAAAGTTTTAAAGGGACAATTTGATTGTTTTTTTACCAATGCACCTTAATTATTTTACATATATGTGGTTCTACTGAAAGACTGTTTTTCAAATATACACATCCCCACCTTGAATAAACTTTTTAACTTTTTGACTGGTCAAATAGAAGACTTTTTACATTACTCTTGAAATTTAATAGTTCTACAAACCTATAAACAGCATGGATATTATTCTTTTTATAACACTTCTTTTAGCACCTTTTTGATCTGTGAGTGCAAGTAGGTCTTTTAAATAGAGCATTTAGGGGTTTGTTAAAGGGACATTATACACTAATTTTTTCTTTGCATATATGTTTTGTAGATGATCTATTTATATAGCCCATAAAGTTTTATTTTTAAAAAAATGTATAGTTTTGCTTATTTTTAAATAACATTGCTCTGATTTTTAGACTCCTAACCAAGCCCCAAAGTTTTATGTGAATACCGTCAGCTACCTTCTCCTGCTTGCTTCTGTTTGTGTAAAGGGTCTTTTCATATGCAAAAGAAGGTAGAGGGGGGAGTGTCTTATTTCCCACTTGCAATGGGCTTTCCAACTACCTTTTCAACAGAGCTAAACTGAAAGCTTCTAAGTAAGTCGTTAAACCGTTCTATACTGGATTTTTATATCAGTATCTGGGCATCTTGTTCTTTATAGTAGTGTCTATTACATGCAGTTATATGAAAATGAGTGTATACTGTCCCTTTAAGCGCTTCTCTTTTTTTTTTTTTTGTCAGTCAACAGTATCAGAAAGGCATGGGCTGGACTGAGTTTAGGGCTAGATGTAATGTACCTTTGAAAAGTTGGGTTTGCTAGTAGGACTGCCCCATTTATCGTTATCAATAACTTTATAAAACAGGATAATTTGCATATCTAGTAAAAACTTTACCAAATTAAGATATTTCTCACCAGCTCTGTACATTTCTGATACTGAGTTAAACACTGCCAGTGATTGCACACTATACATATAGTAGACATGTGCAATGCGGTTCGGATCGATTCGGAAATTCGGAAAATTCGGAAAATTCTGAGATTCGGATCAATACGAATTCCCAAATTAAAATACTGCTGAATTTACAGAATAAATCCGAATTAGTTCGGATTTATTCGGTAAATTTGGATGGCCATGGATTACACTAGTATTGTACAGTATATTAGGTTATATCACTCTGCTATGGGTTACACCTAATATACAGTGCATAATACTAGTCCAATACACAGCACACATACTGAAATTCCGAAATTCCGAATTTCCGAACTGAATCGAACCGAATCCAGCCGAATTTTTTCGAATCCGAATGAATCCGAAACGAATCTGAAACAAATTAATTCAAAGTTTTCCAAATTTGAATCGATCTGAAACGAAATTCGAAAAACTCTGAATCGATCCGAACCGAACCAAAAATTTTCGATCATGCATATATCTAACATATAGGGCTTCATATACATAGGGCTCCTTTCCAGTTCTGCTTACCACAAGTTAAAGGGATAGTCAACCAACATTTTTCTTACATGATTCAGATAGAGAATGCAATTTGAATCAACTTTCTAATTTACTCCTATTATCAATTTTCTTTGTTCTCTTGCTTAGCATTAATCTAAGCTTAGAAGTCAGCCCATTTTTGGTTTAGCACCCTGGGTAGTGCTTGCTGATTGGTGGCTACATTTAGTCACCAATAAGCAAGTACTACCCAGGTGCTGAACCAAAAATGGTCCGGCTCCTAAGCTTTCTTGCTTTTCAAATTAAAATACCAAGAGAAGGAAGAAAAATCTATAATAGGAGTAAATTAGAAAGTTGCTTAAAATTGCAAAAAAAAGGGTTTAGTATCCCTTTAAGGAATAGCTGTCATACAACTGCTCTTATTTAAAGGGACATTAAACCCACATTTTTTCTTTAATGATTTAGAAAGAGCATAGAATTGTAAACAACTTTCCCATTTAATTATTTTATCTAATTTGCTTCATTCTCTTGATATTCTTTGTTGAAAAGCATATCTAGATAAGCTCAGTAGCTTCTGGTTGTTGGCTGCACATAGATGCCTTGTGTGATTGTCTCACCCATGTGCATTGCTATTTATTCAACAAAGGATATTTGAAGAATGAAGAAAATTAAATTATAGAAGTAAATTGGAATGTTGTTTAAAATTGTATTCTCTATCTGAATCATGAAAGAAATGTTTGAGTTTCATGTCCCTTTAACCTTTCCACCACCTCAGAAGTGGTAGAAATAAATCACCCATGATCTTATTCATTCTGGATTATTTACAGGCCCTGCTTTCGCATAATTGGTCACACAAGAGCAGGGGCAGTGCTGCACAAGGAAACACTTATGCAATTATAACTATGGGTAGCAGATATACAGATGCCTAGATTACGAGTTTTGCGTTAGAAGCTGTGCGGTGCTAACGAGCAGTTTATGCTCACCACTCACTTACAGACAGCGCTGGTATTACGGGTTTATAGAAACTCTGCGTTAACCGCAAAAAAGTGAGCGAAGAGCAAAGTTTTGCTCCACATCTCACCTCAATACCAGCGCTGCTTACGGTAGCGATGAGATGGCTGAACGTGCTCGTGCACATTTTCCCCATAGGAATCAATGGGGGCTGAAAAAAAACTAACACCTGCAAAAAAGCAGCGTAAAGCTCCTAACACAGCCCCATTGATTCCTATGGGGAAATAAAAGTTATGTTTACACCTAACACCCTAACATGAACCCCGAGTCTAAATACCCCTAATCTTACACTTATTAACCCCTAATCTGCCGCCCCCTACATTATATTATTAACCCCTAATCTGCCGCTCCGGACACCGCCACCACCTACATTATACTTATGAACCCCTAATCTGCTGCCCCCAACATCGCCGACACCTACATTATATTTATTAACCCCTAATCTGCCGCCCCCAATGTCGCCACAACCTAACTACATTTATTAACCCCTAATCTGCCGCCCACAACATCGCCACCACTATAATAAAACCCTAGACCTAAGTCTAACCCTAAACCTAACACCCCTTAACTTAAATATAATTTAAATAAATCTAAATAAAATTAATACAATTAACTAAATAATTCCTATTTAAAACTAAATACTTACCTATAAAGTAAACCCTAAGCTAGCTACAATATAACTAATAGTTACATTGTAGCTAGCTTAGGGTTTATTTTTATTTTACAGGCAACTTTGTATTTATTTTAACTAGGTACAATAGTTATTAAATAGTTATTAACTATTTAATAACTACCTAGTTAAAATAAAGACACATTTACTTGTAAAATATAACCTAACCTAAGTTACAATTACACCTAACACTACAATTAAATCAATTACCTAAATTAAATACAATTAATTACAATTAAATAAAATTATCCAAAGTACAAAAAAACAAACACTAAATTACAGAAAATAATAAAGAAATTACAAGATTTTTAAACTAATTACACCTAATCTAATCCCCCTAACAAAAAAAAGCCCCCCGAAAATAAAAAAGTCCTACCCTACACTAAATTACAATTAGCCCTTAAAAGGGCCTTTTGCAGGGCATTGCCCCAAAGTAATCAGCTATTTTACCTGAAAAAAAGTACAAATACCCCCCCAACATTAAAACCCACCACCATCACAACCAACTCTACTCTAAAACCCACCCAATACCCCCTTAAAAAAAAACTAACACTAACCCCTTGAAGATCACCTTACCGGGAAACGTCTTAACCCAACCGGGCAGAAGTGGTCCTCCAGACGGGCAGAAGTCTTCATCCAACCCGGCAAAAGTGGTCCTCCAGATGGGCAGAAGTCTTCATCCAGACGGCATCTTCTATCTTCATCCATCCGGCGCGGAGCGGGTCCATCTTCAAGACATCCAACACAGAGAATCCTCTTCTTTCCACAGCCGACGACTAAATGCAGGTTCCTTTAAATGACGTCATCCAAGATGACGTCCCTTCAATTCCTATTGGCTGATAGAATTCTATCAGCCAATTGGAATTAAGGTAGAAACAATCATATTGGGTGATGCAATCAGCCAATAGGATTGAACTGGCATTCTATTGGCTGATTGAAACAGCCAATAGAATGCCAGCTCTTTGGGGTAATGCCCCGCAAAAAGCCTAGGGTAGGGCTTTTTTTATTTTGGGGGGGGCTTTTTTTTATTTTGTTAGGGGGATTAGATTAGGTGTAATTAGTTTAAAAATCTTGTAATTTGTTTATTATTTTCTGTAATTTAGTGGGGGGGTTGTACTTTAGATAATTTTATTTAATTGTAATTAATTGTATTTATTAATATTTATTTTATGTTTTATTTTACAGGTAAATTTGTCTTTAGTTTAACTAGGTAGTTATTAAATAGTTATTAACTATTTAATAACTATTGTACCTAGTTAAAATAAATACAAAGTTGCCTGTAAAATAAAAATAAACCCTAAGCTAGCTACAATGTAACTATTAGTTATATTGTAGCTAGCTTAGGGTTTATTTTATAGGTAAGTATTTAGTTTTAAATAGGAATAATTTAGTTAATTGTAGTAATTTTATTTAGATTTATTTAAATTATATTTGTTAGGGGGTATTAGGGTTAGGGTTAGACTTAGGTTTAAGGGTTAATAACTTTATTATAGTGACAGCGACGTTGAGGGCGGCAGATAAGGGGTTAATAAATGTAGGTAGGTGGCGGCTATGTTAGGTCCGGCAGATTAGGGGTTAATAATATTTAAATAGTGTTTACAATGCTGGAGTGCGGCGGTTTAGGGGTTAATATATTTATTATAGTGGCGGCTATGTCCGGTTCGGCAGATTAGGGGTTAAAATATTTATTTTAGTGTTTGCGATGTGGGGGGGGGCTCAGTTTAGGGGTTAATAGGTAGTTTATGGGTGTTAGTTTACTTTTTAGCTCTTTAGTTAAGAGTTTTATGCTACGGCGTTGTAGTGTAAAACTCTTAACTACTGACTTTTAAATGCGGTACCAGGCTTGACAGGAGAGGGTGTACCGCTCACTTTTGGTCAGACTCGTAATACCGACGCTATGCAAGTCCCATTGAAAATATAGGATACGCAATTGACGTAAGTGGATTTGCAGTATTT
Organism: Bombina bombina; assembly: GCF_027579735.1. Lineage (NCBI taxonomy): Eukaryota > Metazoa > Chordata > Amphibia > Anura > Bombinatoridae > Bombina > Bombina bombina. Next base: position 148,195,892 of record NC_069499.1, on the reverse strand, counting down.
CCGAGTCTGGCCAAAAAAGTGAGCAGTACACCTGTACCTGCAAGACTTGTAATACCAGCGGGCATTAAAAAGCAGCGTTAGGACCTCTTAACGCTGCTTTTTAAGACTAACGCACAACTCGTAATCTAGGCCAGAGTTCGCTACAGTGAAGGTTTCCTCGATGCATTACCATGTCTGTCTTTTAATACATCTGAGCTCATATTCTTTTCCTGATTGGCTCAGTAAAAGTTCAGCTGTAGACCAGTAGTGCATTTTCAATCTAGACCTGAGTTTAACTATGTGCAATAAAAAAAATATAGTTATTATTATTTTTACATTATTGTGTTATTCTTTCTTTTATTTTCTTTATTGTTTTTTTTTTTTTTACTAAATTATATCCATAATAATATCATATATAAAATGAATACAAGTTTACACAGCTTTGTTACCAGAAGATAAATATGCTAGGGTAAACCAAACATCTATTAATAATGACATACTGCAACTTCCTCATTATATATTTCTAGCATAAATGTTAATATCAAAACCCTTAAGTAACAGAGAATGCAGTGAAGAATTTTAAGGGTTAACATTAAAGGAAAAAAGGGGGGGATCACCTCTCCTCTCTGGGTCCCTTCCTCATTGAGTTATTAATTATATTAAATTTGCACAATCTTTGTTTATGAATTTGTCCCAGTAGAGACCTATCATTTGGAAAATATCTTTTTTTTTTTAATTTTTTTAAATAAGAGTATTCTTCTAGTATTAGTAACTCATTTACTCTAGATATTAACATTTCTACATCCGGTGAGCTAGTTTTATTCCAGTTTCTGGCTATGATAAATGTAGTGCCATTTAGTACATATGTTAAAGGTTTAGCCCGGATTTTACAAATGCCCTTGATAGGTTTGTTTAAGAGAGTGGTATAAATATCTAGTTGGAAATCATTTTTACTCAGGATGTGTTGGATACATAAATAAGTATGCAACCACAAATTTTTAATTGTTGGACAATCCCACCATATGTATTTCATTGTTCCTATCATACCACAACGTCTCCAGCACTGATTGAATCTGTTTGGGTAGATGCTATGTAACCTGGCTGGGGTGAGATACCATCTTGTTAATATTTTGTACATAAGTTCTTGAATATTTGAGGAGACAAAGGAGCCAGTCATTTTGGAAAAAAAATTAAACCAATTTGAATTCTCCAGATGAAGACCAATCTCTCTCATTTTGTGGATGTATGTATGTAGGTATGAGTTTGGGGTTACCGGGGGTAGTAAGAAGTTTAAAACCTTTTTATAGGAACTCCTGTATGGCAAATTGTCTCAAATATGGTTGGTTGTCTAGTCAAATTGCCCGTTTGTAGGTTGTTAGTTAGAAAATTACATGATTGTAAAGTATTTTAACCATTTTTAATAAATTCCTCCTGCAAGGGTCTGTATGATTTTGGTTGCAATCTAAGGCATGTCTTTTCTAAAAAGTTCACTAGGGGGATTGTGGTCCTGGTGTCTGGTTAAGACTATGATAGCCAGGAATTAAACCCCTTAAATTCTGCATTAATATGTATCGGGAGTAAAAGGAATGGAAAAGAGGAAGATATTGGGAGTAGTGAGGAAACTATCTATCCCATTGTGGCAATGGTAGGAATGAAGTCAAAGGAGAAATGTTTAATGTTCGAGGGGTCTGCTTTTTACTGGAAGTCCAACAAAGCTTATTAGTCAATTGATATGAAATTAAATTGCTCTCTAGAGATACCCAGGCTTTGTAGTTGTTATTTATATGCCAATCAATTATTCTCTGTAAAGCTACTGCCCTATAATAGTTCTTAATATTTGGGACTCCTAGTCCTCCATTTTTTTGGGGTATATAGAGTAGATATGTAAATTCTAGTTTTTTTTTCTCCAGATAAAAGAATTAATCATTTTCTGAAGATTAATGCAAAAAGGTTAAGGAAGAACAATTAGTACCATATGAAGGATATATAAAATACGCAGAAGGATATTCATTTTTATTGTGTGTATATGGCCAAGCCATGAAATTAGTTTTTGTTTCCAGGAATTAAGATCTTGCTGAAGAATACCTGCCAGTTTAACATAGTTTTCTGAAAAGAGGGCGGAGTCATCTGCAGTAAGGTGGACCCCAAAGTATTTAAGCGAAGAGTCTTTCCTAGTATATGGGCTGTGTTGTTACAAGCCTGAAGTTCCTTTGGGGTCACTGATATAGCATATAGGCCTCAGATTTTTTCTTATAATTAGAAGCTTTGAATAATTCCAACTCTTGGAAAACATTTTTTAAGGCATTAATAGAACTAATTGGGGTTAGTGAACGTTAATAATACGTCATCTGAGGTAAAGTAGATTGTTGTAGTTCTTGTTCCCTATGTTCAAAACTTGTATTTTAATATAAAGGCGGATTCTGCAAGGATCTCCATAGATAGTAACAAAAATAAAGGGACAGGGGGCAAACCTGTCTAGTAGCATTCGATATCTTGTATGACTCTGAAATCAATACTGTTAACTCTTACCTTAGCCGATGGGACAAGTATAAAGATAAAAAATTTTTCTTCAATAATTCTATCCCCAAATCCAAACCTTTAAGTGTTAAATGAAGAAATGACCTGTCAAGCCGGTCAAACACTTTATCTTCGTCCATTGAAAGTGTGATTAAAGAGACCTTATTTAGTTTAGCGTACTTAATTAAATGTAAAACTTTAATGTTATTGGTCGGGCTTCTCGGGCCTGGGACAAATCCCACTTGATCAGTATTGATGATGTGAGGGATGACTTTATTTATTCAGTTGGAGATGATTTAGCATAGATTTTGATGTTATTATTCAGAAGGTAATTGACCCTAAAATGGTTTGTAATGTTAGGTTCTGTGACCAGTTTAGGCAAAACTATAATTCTATCCTCTAGCATTCTTTAAAAAAGAGGATGCATTACTAACAGCCTAGATTTGGAGTTTGGCGGTACCGTTGAAAACCAGCGTTAGAGGCTCCTAACGCTGGGTTTTAGCTACCGCCGGTATTTGGGAGTCATTCTAAAAAGGTCTGACGCTCACTTTTCAGGCCGCGACTTTTCCATACCGCAGATCCCCTTACGTCAATTGCGTATCCTATCTTTTCAATGGGATCTTCTAACTCCGGTATTTAGAGTCGTGGCTGAAGTGAGCGTTAGAAATCTAATGACAAAACTCCAGCCGCAGAAAAAAGTCAGTAGTTAAGAGCTTTCTGGGCTAAAGCCGGTTCATAAAGCTCTTAACTACTGTGCTCTAAAGTACACTAACACCCATAAACTACCTATGTACTCCTAAACCGAGGCCCCCCCACATCACCGACACTCGATTACATTTTTTTTAACCCCTAATCTGCGGGACCGCCACCTACGTTGATACTTATGTACCCCTAATCTGCTGCCCCTAACAACCGCCGACCCCTATATTATATTTATTAACCCCTAACCTGCCCCCCACAACGTCGCAGCCAGCTACCAACAATAATTAACCCCTAATCTGCCGACCGACCACCTACGTTATACTTATGTACCCCTAATCTGCTGCCCCTAACACCCGCCGACCCCTATATTATATTTATTAACCCCTAACCTGCCCCCACAACGTCACAGCCAGCTACCTACAATAATTAACCCCTAATCTACCAACCGCAAGAGACCGCCACCTTACATTATAGCTATGTACCCCTAATCTGCTGCCCTAACACCGCCGACCCCTATATTATATTTATTAACCCCTAATCTGCCCCCCTCAACGTCGCCTCCACCTGCCTACACTTATTAACCCCTAACTGCCGAGCGGAACCGCAACCGCTATTATAATAAAGTTATCAACCCCTAATACGCCTCACTCCCGCCTCACTAACCCTATAATAAATAGTATTAACCCCTAATCTGCCCTCCCTAACATCGCCGACACCTAACTTCAAACATTAACCCCTAATCTCCCGACTGGAGCTCACCGCTATTCTAATAAAATGTATTAACCCCTAAAGCTAAGTCTAACCTAACACTAACACCCCCCTAAAATTAAATATAATTTTAATCTAACGAAAGTAATTAACTCTTCTAAATAAATTATTCCTATTTAAAGCTATAATACTTACCTGTAAAATAAATCCTAATATAGCTACAATATAAAATTATAATGATATTATAGCTATTTTAGGATTAATATTTATTTTACAGGTAACTTTGGTATTTATTTTAACCAGGTACAATAGCTATTAAATAGTTAAGAACTAGTTAATAGCTAAAATAGTTAAAATAATTACAATTTACCTGTAAAATAAATCCTAACCTAAGTTACAATTAAACCTAACACTACACTATCAATAATTAAATTAAATAAAATACCTATAATTATCTACAATTAATCCTAACACTACACTATCAATAAATAAATTAAATACAATTCCTACAAATAAATACAATAAATAAAAGTAACTAAAGTACAAAAAAATAAAAAAGAACTAATGTTACAAAAAATAAAAAAATATTTTACAAACATGAGAAAAATATTACAACAATTTTAAACTATTACACCTACTCTAAGGTCCCCTAATAAAATAACAAAGACCCCAAAATAAAAAAAATGAGCCCTACTTTATTCTAAATTACTAAAGTTCAAAGCTCTTTTACCTTACCAGCCCTGAACAGGGCCCTTTGCGGGCATGCCCCAAGAAATTCAGCTCTTTTGCCTGTAAAAAAAAAACATACAATACCCCCCCCCCCAACATTAGCAAACCACCACCCACATACCCTTAATCTAGACCCTAACCCCCCCTTAAATATAACCTAACACTAAGCCCCTGAAGATCCCCTACCCTTGAGTCGTCTTCAACCAGCCGAGCCAAATTCTTCATTCAAGCGGAGCATGAAGAGGTCCTGCCATCCGGTAGAAGTCTTCATCCAAGCGGGGCAAGAAGGAGGTCCTCCATCCGATTGAAGTCTTCATCCAAGCGACATCTTCTAATCGTCATCCATCCGGAGCGGAGGCGGCAAGCATCCTGAGAGACCTCCGACGCGGAACATCCATCCTGGCCGGACGACTGAACGATGAATGACGGTTTCCTTTAAATGACTTCATCCAAGATGGCGTCCCTCGAATTCCGATTGGCTGATAGGATTCTATCAGCCAATCGGAATTAAGGTAGGAATATTCTGATGGGCTGATGGAATCAGCCAATCAGAATCAAAGTTCAAATCCGATTGGCTGATCCAATCAGCCAATCAGATTGAGCTCGCATTCTATTGGCTGTATCAGCCAATCGGATTGAACTTTGATTCTGATTGGCTGACTCCTCCACGCGGAACATCCATTCCTGGCCGAGACGACTGAACGACGAATGGCGGTTCCTTAAATGACGTGATCAGCCAATCGGATGAACTTGATTCTGATTGGCTGATTCCATCAGCCAATCAGAATATTCCTCCTAATTCCGATTGGCTGATAGAATCCTATCAGCCAATCGGAATTCGAGGGACGCCATCTTGGATGACGTCATTTAAAGGGAACCGTCATTCGTCGTTCAGGGCTCGTCGGCCAGGATGGATGTTCCGCGTCGGAGGTCTTCAGGATGGCTGCCGCTCCGCTCCAGATGGATGACGATAGAAGATGCCACTTGGATGAAGACTTAAATCGGATGGAAGACCTCTTCTGCCCCGCTTGGATGAAGACTTCTACCGATGGAGGACCTCTTCTTGCATTGCTTGGATTGATGAATTTGCTTGGCTGGGTGAAGACGACTCAAGGTAGGAGATCTTCAGGGGCTTAGTGTTAGGTTTATTTAAGGGGATTTGGGTTAGATTAGGGGTATGTGGGTGGTGGGTTGTAATGTTGGGGGGGTGGTAGTGGTATGTTTTTTTTTTACAGGCAAAAGAGCTGAACATCTTGGGGCATGCCCGCAAAGGGCCCTGTTCAGGGCTGATAAGGTAAAAGAGCTTTAAACTTTAGTCCAGTTAGAATAGGGTTGGTATTTTTTTATTTTGGGGGTCTATGTTATTTTATTAGGGGGCTTAGAGTAGGGTGTAATTAGTTGTAAAATTGTTCTAATATATTTCTAATGTTTGTAATATTTTTTTATTTTTTGTAACTTAGTTCTTTTTTATTTTTGGTACTTTAGTTAGTTGATTTCATTGTATTTATTTGTAGGTAATTGTATTAATTTATTTATTGATAGTGTAGTGTTAGGTTTTATTGTAGATTATTATAGGTATTTTATTGGAATTTTATTTATTGATAGTGGTAGTGTTAGGTTTAATTCTAACTTAGGTTAGGATTTATTTACAGATAAATTTGTAATTATTGTTAACTATTTTAGCTATTAAATAGTTATATAACTATTTAATAGCTATTGTACCTGGTTAAAATAAATACAAAGTTACCTGTAAAATATATATTAATCCTAAAATAGATATAATATCATATAATTTATATTGTAGCTATATTAGGATTTATTTTACAGGTAAGTATTTAGCTTTAAATATGAATAATTTATTTAATAAGAGTTAATTAATTTCATTAGATTAAAATTATATTTAATTTTAGGGGGGTGTTAGTGTTAGGGTTAGACTTAGCTTTAGGGGTTAATACATTTATTAGAATGCGGTGAGCTCCAGTCGGCAGATTAGGGGTTAATAATTGAAGTTAGGTGTCGGCGATGTTAGGGAGGGCAGATTAGGGGTTAATACTATTTATTATAGGGTTAGTGAGGCGGATTAGGGGTTAATAACCTTATAATAATAGCGGTGCGGTCCACTCCGCAGATTAGGGGTTAATAAGTGTAGGCAGGGTGGAGGCGACGTTGTGGGGGGCGGGATTAGGGGTTAATAAATATAATATAGGGGGTCGGCGGTGTTAGGGGCAGCAGATTAGGGGGTACATAGGGGATAATGTAATTAGCGGCGTTTACGGTGCGGCAGATTAGGGGTTAAAAATCATATACAGGGGCAGCGAGTAGCGGGGGCGGCGAGAATAGGGGTGTTAATAAGTATATAGGGTTAGGGGTGTTTAGACTCGGGTATATGCTAGAGTGTTAGGTGCAGACGTAGGAAGTGTTTCCCCTTAGGAAACAATGGGGCTGCTTAGGAGCTGAGCGCGGCTTTTTTGCAGGTGTTAGATTTTTTTCAGCTCAAGACAGCCCCATTGTTTTCCTATGGGGGGAATCGTGCACGAGCAACGTTTTTGAGGCTGGCCGCGTCCGTAAGCAACTCTGGGTATCGAGAGTTTGAAGTTGCTCTACGCTCCTTTTTTTGGAGCCTAACCGCAGCCATTCTGTGGACTCTCAATGCCAGAGTTATTTTAAAGGTGCGGCCAGAAAAAAGCCAGCGTTAGATACGCGGGTCGTTACAGACAAAACTCTAAATCTAGCCGTAAGTGAATTAAATAAATTTAGAAGTTTAGGAGCTAAAAAGTCTAGAAATATCTTATAATAGTTTGAAATAAATCTGTCTGGACCTGGGCTTTTGCCTGAAGGCAACTTTTTAATCGTCTGTATGACCTCTTGTAAAGTAAAAGGTTCATCTAATGAAGTTTTTTGAGAATCTGAAAGAGTGGGTACTACTATATCATTTATATGTAATTTTGTCTTTCATATAATTTTGGGAAAGATTTTTACTGTCAAGATTATATAGTTTCTGATAATAATTTTTAAACTCTTTAGCGATGTCTTGACTTCCCTGTGTGTCTACCAACTTTGGGATATGGGTTTGTATTGTTTTTTTTCTTTAGTACTCTTGCCAGAATTTTGCCAGATGTATTACCTCCATTTAAAATTTTTTTTTTTAAGAACCAATACCTGCGTTGGGCCCCTTTATTCAAAAAGATATTAAGATTATTTCAAGCTTCCTGAAGCAAGGAAGTTTATATTTCATTATAGGGATCCTTTTTATGAGCATGTTCTGCATATTGGAGAGATTTCATAAGCGAGGAATAAGTTTCTCTTAGTTTTTTTGTTAAACAATTATTCATATTTACATATTAGTTTAAGATAATTGCTCTTTACAGTTTAATAAGAATTCAACATATTTTACATTAAGATTTCAATAAACTGAAATAGAGCACTAACAGTCTATTTAACAAAATTAAATGTTGATTAAATGGGATTTTCAACATGAATAGTCATTAAATATGTATTATAAAATATCATAGATGATCATTAAGAAAATCAAACAGCTGATGTACAAAAGGTTGATAGGTCAATTATATATATAGTATATAGTAAATAAGATATATATATATATATATATATATTATATATATATATATATAGTATATATATACATATACAGGGAGTGCAGAATTATTAGGCAAATGAGTATTTTGTACCACATCATCCTCTTTATGCATGTTGTCTTACTCCAAGCTGTATAGGCCTTGAAAGCCTACTACCAATTAAGCATATTAGGTGATGTGCATCTCTGTAATGAGAAGGGGTGTGGTCTAATGACATCAACACCCTATATCAGGTGTGCATAATTATTAGGCAACTTCCTTTCCTTTGGCAAAATGGGTCAAAGAAGGACTTGACAGGCTCAGAAAATAAAAAATAGTGAGATATCTTGCAGAGGGGATGCAGCACTCTTAAAATTGCAAAGCTTCTGAAGCGTGATCATCGAACAATCAAGCGTTTCAATCAACATAGTCAACAGGGTCGCAAGAAGCGTGTGGAAAAACCAAGAGGCGCAAAATAACTGCACATGAACTGAGAAAAGTCAAGCGTGCAGCTGCCAAATGCCACTTGCCACCAGTTTGGCCATATTCAGAGCTGCAACATCACTGGAGTGCCCAAAAGCACAAGGTGTGCAATACTCAGAGGACATGGGCCAAGGTAAGAAAGGCTGAAAGACGACCACCATTGAGAACCTGTGGTCCATCATCAAATGTGAGATTTACAAGGAGGGAAAACAGTACACCTCTCTGAACAGTGTCTGGGAGGCTGTGGTTGCTGCTGCACGCAATGTTGATGGTGACAGATCAAAACACTGACAGAATCCAGGGATGGCAGGCTTTTGAGTGTCCTTGCAAAGAAAGGTGGCTATATTGGTCACTGATTTGTTTTTGTTTTGTTTTTGAATGTTAGAAATGTATATTTGTGAATGTTGAGATGTTATATTAGTTTCACTGGTAAAAATAAATAATTGAAATGGGTATATATTTGTTTTTTGTTAAGTTGCCTAATAATTCTGCACAGTAATAGTCACCTGCACACACAGATATCCCCTAAAATAGCTATAACTAAAAACAAACTTAATAACTACTTCCAAAACTATTCAGCTTTGATATTAATGAGTTTTTTGGGTTCATTGAGAACATGGTTGTTGTTCAATAATAAAATTAATCCTCAAACATACAACTTGCCTAACAATTCTGCACTCCCTGTATATATAAATATATCAATCAACTATACTTTACTATATTATTACTATACATAGACATTAAATATTACTACATTTTTTATTGGTATATGGATAATATGTGTTATTGTCAGGAATTTTTGAAGGTAAATTAATTATAATCACTGTCATATTTTGAAAACAGAGGTCATAAAAACAATGTTGCAATGCTGCATTTGGACCTGATAACTTCTAGAGTGCTTTATCATTTGTGTTAGAGTGCAGAGTTCACTAGATAATCGGAAGCATTAAAATAAAGCATCAACATAAATATATATATATATATATATATAAGTATATATACACAATGTTTCAGGAATACCTAATTTCTGATTTGATCCCATCTACTACCTACAAACCTCGGGGACAGCGATGGGATCGAATGTAGCACCATCATTCGTAAACCTTTGCATGGAACTATATGAGACCACCACCATGAAGGTTATCAAGCACCCACAGATTTCCCACTACTACCGATATAGCTATGATCTGTTCCTGATCTGGAGAAGTAATGAGGAATCACTAGCCCAGTGGGTTGAAGCATTGAACCAGCTATCCAGTACAATCAGATTCAAGCACACAAGTAATAGATCATTTATCAATTTCCTGGATATAAGGGTCTTCAAACAAGATGGCAAACTGGGGACCATAAGGAAATGGATAAAAACATGATCCTACATGTGGATAGCAACCAACCTCCGGCACTGATAAGCAATAATCCCAAAGCTCAATTCAAACGAGTCATAAGAAACAACACGGACCAAGAAAGCTGCTTCCAACAACTTGATGAGATGAAAAACAGGTTCTTAGAAAGGGGTTACAGAAACAAAGAGCTTACAAACTCTAAGCTGAAAGCCCTAAATACTGACACCAGGATGAGGTCATGGGGGTTCCGAAAGACACCCAGCGCATGTCACCACCTACACACCCAGATTAGAGAAAACTCAAGAATTGAGAAGTCCTGGGAACTGTTGGGAGACAGATCCGGCTCTCCTATTCAGAAACTGGGCATACCCTCAAATTGCTTTCTGCAGGGGATGAAACCTTAGACATAGACAAGGCAGAATCAAATAGGACCTGGTTAACACAGAAGAAGGGTTGCTAAAGGTGTACAAGATGTGTAACCTGCAATGGGATGCTGACAGGTGCAAGTTTTCATCACTCCACACAGACGAAGAAATATACTATTAAATACTTTGTCACCTGCACCATGCAACAACTGTATGTGTAGGTTGTTCTACGTGGGGAAGACATTTGACGTTGCGAGGGTGTGCATGGCAAATCACTACTCATCAATTAGATGTGCCATCAAAGCAGGAAAACTGGAATAACCTGTAGCCCGACACTTTCTCGAAATGGGACATACCGTAAAGGACTTAAGGTTAATCATGATTGATCACGTCCCCCCATTGAGAAGAGGGGGGGACAGGGACAAACGTCTATTACAGAAAGAGGCCCGCTGGGTACATGAGCTAGAGGCTCTTTATCTTAATGTCTCAATACCCGTTTGGGTTGTATGATGCTTAATGGCTCTAGGATTGCCCTGGACTGTACAGACGGGGTATTCCTTAGCAACCATTTGGATATGGTGTGTATTACCTGTGGCTCAGGCACAGCCACTCCTACATAAAGGGTAAATGGTTTACTAGATTTTATGGGATGGCTGTCCTTTGAGCAGGGGGTTAGTGCAAAATAACTTTGATTTTAACAGGTTTTGAATATTTGTATTTTTGACAGTGTCTTTCTTTCACTTTGGGTGTATACATTTTTCCCTTAGGCAGGTAGTGTTCAACCTGTAATACGTGCGCTACTTCTGAAGTGCCCAAAGAGCCATGATAAACCCCACAATACCTATTTGTGTGACATAGTGCTGTGGGTACCTTGTGACTGTCCTAGTCCTCCAACGTATATATATTTCATTGTGATAATACTTTTTAAAGGATATAACGCATCTTTTCTAATTTAAAGACTTAAGTGAGATATCATCATTCCATTGATGATAATATCATCACTTAAGGCTTTAAATTAAAAAAGACTGAGCACACATTATATCTTTGAAATGCCAAACGATCTCAGCAAAACGTGATTTGTTTTTGTTTGTATTTTAATAAATGTAATCATAATTATATTTGCACCACAACACATTTGCCTGAAGTATACTGAGTACCTGGAAGTAAAAACCAGGTGTGCTGCAAAAGGAACCTGTCAGGTTGTGTAATTTGTGATTAGTATTTGGGCAATTCTGCTAAAGTGAAATTTGGTCAAACAATACTTCACTCTATAAGTGTTTGTTTTTCTTTTCTTTAAGACACCATAATTTTATGAGAATTGAGCAATAAGCCTTCACATTAACTTGATAGGGAGGCCCTTCACTTGAATATCTGTGGACTTTACACATATCCTTATTACTGTTAATTCACTTTTTAGATACTTAATATTTTATTAGCAAGTGATTTTTTTGTACATTTAATTTGTAACATATATATATTTTGTTGCCAATGATTAATTATCAAATAAACAACACATTGATATCCCTGATGAGCCTGTAGCTAGAAACCCACATGACATGTTCAGTGCATATTTAGGTGCAGGACTAGAATCAGTGGTATGTCTGACAGAGAAATTGTGGACATTTTCTGTTTGTGCTTCAAAGTTTGTTCTGCAAAGTTTTTGTAGCAATGTAACCTTCATCTGGTAGAGGCCATTCCTTAATGGGAGTAACAAAATGATAATATGTCATTATGATTCAATGGTCCTATGTCTTAAATATCCACTTTTTATTTGTAATATGTTTGCAAGTAAGCAGTCATTGAAACATTTTAAAAGTAAACGTGATGTAACCACAGATATTGATCTTTTTCTATAAGAAACAGGGGACAGATAGCACTGGTTTCCAATAATCTGCTTATTCATACCATGTCTTCTTAAAGGAGAAAAAGGAGAAAAATGCAAAAAATAAAATAGCAATATTGGACCAATTTTATGGATAAATATAGATACTCTATAACCTGTATGATAAAATAATACAAAAATAGAAGTTCAAATATCAGAGCTACAAGGGAACAGGAAGGGACATATGAAAATTAATTATAATGTATTGGGAGATCCGCTCAATAATAATATTTGATCACTTTGTTTCTGAGTATCCTTGGTACTGTATATATTATAAAAATGAGAAAACTACTAACTAGTAGTAGATTACTCTACCCACAGCGATAATAGCTTAAATCGGGGCACCAAAGTATAAATCAAATAGTGGCAATATGTTGCAAATCAAAATACGGCTAGCTCACAGATATAAAATGTATCAAAAAACACAATTTATTAAAATACATAGAATACGCTGATCAGACGTATATATGTATAAAAAAACAAAAAAAACGAAAATTTATTAAAAACAATTTAAAAATAAATGACAGCTGTGCTGAATATCCCAGAGGAGCCGATATAGAGACACAAAGTGTAGTATCCAAGAATGGCATTGAAGCTGGAATCAAAACCAAAGATCAGATGACTTGCAATACAATGTTTCACTTCAACTCAGGATCGGAGCTGGAACACAGATATATTAAAATCAAACGACGAAAAAAAAAACAAGCAAAAGGTTTTCACTTTTACTTACACCAGAGGTTCTCTTTGGGAGCGATGTCTTCCCTTAAAGCGTATCCCTGTCTGTGCAGTAACCAGCTGTATTAATGTCCACAGTAATGGTACAAAATTTGCAGCGGCTGTTAGACAGATCCATCCTAATACAGATGCCTATGAGGGAAAAAATAGTGCAACAATAGGAGCAAGGCATTTCAGCCCGTTCCGACCTTTGTCAAGCTCCAGATGAGGTCAGATGGATGGTTTATAAACCCTAAGAGGGATTTTCATTGTATATTACAAGAATCAACCAGATAAATTAATAAATTGATCAAAATTCTAATAATAATTCAATGACAAAGATGAAAACACAAGATGTGACTAAAGAATATGGTGTATAAGTGCAACAAGAAATGTCATAATTCAATAATCTTAAATATTTATTTAAAGTGACAGTGTGTGCAATAACTAATTCAATGCCTATGTCCTATGTTTTTGAAAAGCAACATATTGCCCAAAAAGTTTTTATCATTTAATGATTATAATACTAATACTTTTATGTGGTTATTTGAAAAGTGTATTAATTCGGCTATGGGCACCAGGTTTGCTTCGAGTTATGCCAATCTTTTTATGGGCCATTGGGAACATCAGTTTATAAAAAATCACCCACTCGGAGCAGGCCTGGTGACCTATAGGCATTATAACGATGACATTATCTTCATCTGGCAGGGAGACAATTTGTCTCTAGATCTTTTTGTTAAAAGTATGAACTATAATGATGTTAACCTAAACTTCACATACAATAGTAGTAAATCCAAAATTAACTTTTTAGACTTAGAGATATATGTTAAAGATGACAGACATAACAATAGGACCCATTTTAAAAGTGTAGATGCTAATAGTTACATCCATCATACTAGTTGTCATCATCAGAGATGGATTAGCAATATTCTCAAGGGACAGTTTCTCCGTATTAAGAAAAACTGTACCAGTAATGAAGATTTTGAACTACAATCTGAAAAATTAAAATCAAAATTTTTGGAGAGGGGCTATAAAGAGTTAGAAATAGATCTAGTTAGGGATGAGATTAGGAAGGTTAATAGAAATGACTTAATTAATAAAAATGGAAGAGTCCCAAAGGAAAATAAAATAATTGACAATAAAAACACTATATTTATCCCATTCATAACCAACTATAGTGATAATAAATTTCTATAGGAGAGAATTTTAAATAAACATTGGGGTCTTATCAATGATGAGCTTTTGGGCCCTTGACTACCTGCTAAACCCCAAATAGTCTATAGAAAAGCAGAAAACCTTAAATCTATTCTAGCACCCACTGAGAAAAGAGTAAAAAAGGTAGCTAATTCCCAAAAAGATCTTTATGGCAACAAACTAAATGGTTTTTCCCTTGCATAACTAGCAAATCTTGCAAACATTCTCATAAACAAAAAGATTTTAGATCCACTATAACTGGTAAATTATTTAATATCAATAATACAATTAGATGTTCAGATAGATTTGTCTTATATTTGATTCAATGTAAATGTGGCAAGCAAAACATAGGTGAATCCAAAAGACCCCTTTGTGACCACATTCGTGAACATACAGGGAGTGCAAAATTATTAGGCAAATGAGTATTTTGACCACATCATCCTCTTTATGCATGTTGTCTTACTCCAAGCTGTATAGGCTCGAAAGCCTACTACCAATTAAGCATATTAGGTGATGTGCATCTCTGTAATGAGAAGAGGTGTGGTCTAATGACATCAACACCCTATATCAGGTGTGCATAATTACTAGGCAACTTCCTTTCCTTTGGCAAAATGGGTCAAAAGAAGGACTTGACAGGCTCAGAAAAGTCAAAAATAGTGAGATATCTTGCAGAGGGATGCAGCACTCTTAAAATTGCAAAGCTTCTGAAGTGTGATCATCGAACAATCAAGCGTTTCATTCAAAATAGTCAACAGGGTCGCAAGAAGCGGTTGTGGGAAAAACCAAGCGCAAAATAACTGCCCATGAACTGAGAAAAGTCAAGCGTGCAGCTGCCAAGATGCCACTTGCCACCAGTTTGGCCATATTTCAGAGCTGCAACATCACTGGAGTGCCCAAAAGCACAAAGTGTGCAATACTCAGAGACATGGCCAAGGTAAGAAAGGCTGAAAGACGACCACCACTGAACAAGACACACAAGCTAAAACATCAAGACTGGGCCAAGAAATATCTCAAGACTGATTTTTCTAAGGTTTTATGGACTGATGAAATGAGAGTGAGTCCTGATAGGCCAGATGGATGGGCCCGTGGTTGGATTGGTAAAGGGCAGAGAGCTCCAGTCCGACTCAGACGCCAGCAAGGTGGAGGTGGAGTACTGGTTTGGGCTGGTATCATCAAAGATGAGCTTGTGGGGCCTTTTCGGGTTGAGGATGGAGTCAAGCTCAACTCCCAGTCCTACTGCCAGTTTCTGGAAGACACCTTCTTCAAGCAGTGGTACAGGAAGAAGTCTGCATCCTTCAAGAAAAAACAATGATTTTCATGCAGGACAATGCTCCATCACACGCGTCCAAGTACTCCACAGCGTGGCTGGCAAGAAAGGGTATAAAAGAAGAAAATCTAATGACATGGCCTCCTTGTTCACCTGATCTGAACCCCATTGAGAACCTTCTGGTCCATCATCAAATGTGAGATTTACAAGGAGGGAAAACATTACACCTCTCTGAACAGTGTCTGGGAGGCTGTGGTTGCTGCTGCACGCAATGTTGATGGTGAACAGATCAAAACACTGACAGAATCCATGGATGGCAGGCTTTTGAGTGTCCTTGCAAAGAAAGGTGGCTATATTGGTCACTGATTTGTTTTTGTTTTGTTTTTGAATGTCAGAAATGTATATTTGTGAATGTTGAGATGTTATATTGGTTTCACTGGTAAAAATAAATAATTGAAATGGGTATATATTTGTTTTTTGTTAAGTTGCCTAATAATTATGCACAGTAATAGTCACCTGCACACACAGATATCCCCCTAAAATAGCTATAACTAAAAACAAACTAAAAACTACTTCCAAAACTATTCAGCTTTGATATTAATGAGTTTTTTGGGTTCATTGAGAACATGGTTGTTGTTCAATAATAAAATTAATCCTCAAAAATACAACTTGCCTAATAATTCTGCACTCCCTGTATATGGTCCATAGAAAATTTTAGCCTTGATCGGAATAAAGATTTACCCAATCCCAAGCATTTTGCAAGTTGTAATAAAGGCAACTTAGATCACTTCACATTTATTGGAATAGAAAAATATAACAGAAACTGGAAGGGTGGAAATCCGCAACTGGAACTCCTAAAGAGGGAGATTAAATGGATATTCGAGTTAAAAACACTTCAGCACAATCTGCTAAACTTATAGATATAGGCTGCTTCTTCTATAAGATACGAGTCCACGGATTCATCCTTTACTTGTGGGATATTATCCTCCTGCTAACAGGAAGTGGCAAAGAGCACCACAGCAGAGCTGTCTATATAGCTCCTCCCTTGACTCCACCCCCCAGTCATTCTCTTTGCCTACTCTAAGTAATAGGAAGGGTAAAGTGAAAGAGGTGATAAAATGCTAGTTTTTATTTTCTTCAAGCAAGACTTTTTTATTTTAAATGGTACCGGTGAGTGCTATTTTCTCTCAGGCAGCAGATGGATGAAGACTTCTGCCTGGAGACTGATGATCTTAGCAGTTGTTACTAAGATCCAGAGTAGTTCCCACAGAATGGCTGAGGAGTACTTAGAAACTTCAGTGTGAGGAACGTTTTTCATGCTACAAGCATTGAGGTATGTTCAGTCATTTTTTTCTGGAGAGACTGTGTTATTTCAGAATTGGCTGACAGTATCCCCATGAGGGAAAGGGTAAGCAGTAATCCTAATGCATAGAGAGGTGTATTACTGGACCTGTATATTGGGCTATAAAAAATGGTTGACACTGATGATATGATGTTTGTGGGCAAACGTTTCTAATTTTGGGAGTTAAAGATAACGTTTTTTGTGGCAAACGTTTTTTTACTTTATTTTAGAATGGAGGGTACACATGGCTTCACTAGATGGGTATATGAACCCACATGGCTAGGTTTTACACTGCTCTGGTGTGATTATTGTAGGCTGTGAGACATCGAGTGAGATGGGCGGGGCCTATTTCCACGCCTCAGTTGCGCTGTTGTTTTTCCCAGACAAGCAGCAAGCTCCAACTCCGGTGGGCCTTTCAGGGACAGTTTGGGCCTAATCGAAGGGTTAATCCGATTGTGCGACCCCCCTATTTTGTGTTGAATATAACGTTTTTTAGCACAACGTTTTTTTTTCTTAAGGGTTAAGTATTCCTTTCCTTGTGGGGCAAACTTAGCTGACAAGTTGGGATGCATTTATCATAAAATTGTGATAATTTTATCGTTTTAAAGCAGTTTTGGAAAAATTGTATGCTTTTTTTCTCTTAAAGGCGCAGTACCGTTTTTTTCAGATTGTTATTTTTTTCACAAAATAAAATGTTTTCAAGTCTGTTTGTGATCATTGCTAGCCTGTTTTAACATGTCTGACATTGAGGAAAGCCAATGTTCCATGTGTTTAGAAGCCATTGTGGAACCCCCCACTTAAAATGTGTCCCTCATGTACTGAAAGGGGCCTTACATTGCAAAGAACATATTTTAGCTGATAAAAGTATGTCTCAGGATGATTCTCAGTCAGAAGAGAATCAGGTTATGCCATCTACTTCTCCCCAAGTGTCACAACCTTTAATGCCCGCCCAAGCGACGCCAAGTACTTCTAGTGCGTCTAATTCTTTCACCCTGCAAGATATGGCTGCAGTTATGTCTACTACCCTTACAGAAGTATTATCTTAACTGCCTGGTTTACAGGGTAAGCACAGTAGGTCCAGTATTAGAGTAAATGTTGAGCCCTCTGATGCTTTATTGGCCATCTACGATGTACCCTCACAGTGTTCTGATTTGGGGGGTGGGGGAATTGCTGTCTGAGGGAGAGATTTCTGATTCAGGAAAGTTGATCCCTCAAACAGACTAAGATATGACAGCCTTTAAGTTTAAGCTTGAACACCTCCGCTTGTTACTCAGGGAAGTTTTAGTGACTCTGGATGATTGTGACCCTATTGTCATCCCACCAGAGAAATTGTGTAAGATGGATAAATATCTAGAGGTTCCTACTTACACTAATCTTTTTCCAGTCCCCCTAGAAGAATGTTGGACATTATTACCAAGGAATGGGATAGACCAGGTATTCCGTTCTCTCCCCCCTCCTACGTTTAAGAAAATGTTTCCCATATCTGACACTATTCCGGGATTCCTGGCAGGGACGGTCCCTAAGGTGGAGGGAGCTATTTCTACCCTGCTAAGCGTACAACTATACCTATTGAAGAAAGTTGTGCTTTCAAAGATCCTATGGATAAAAAATTAGAGGGTCTGGTAAAGAAATTGTTTATTCATCAGGGTTTTCTTCTACAACCTATAGCATGCATTGTTCCAGTAACTACTGCAGCAGCTTTTTGGTTTGAGGCTCTAGAGGAGTCTCTTAAGGTTGAGACCCCATTAGATGATATTTTGGATAGAATTAAGGCTCTCAAACTAGCTAATTCTTTTATTACAGATGCCGCTTTTCAAATGGCTAAATTAGTGGCAAAAAATGCAAGCTTTGCCATTTTAGTGCATAGAGCGTTATGGCTTAAGTCCTGGTCTGCTGATGTGTCAGCAAAATCTAAGCTGTTAGCTATTCCTTTCAAGGGTAAGACCCTATTCGGG
This sequence comes from Bombina bombina, assembly GCF_027579735.1. NCBI lineage: Eukaryota > Metazoa > Chordata > Amphibia > Anura > Bombinatoridae > Bombina > Bombina bombina. Next base: position 148,177,137 of record NC_069499.1, on the reverse strand, counting down.
CCTGAACTGAAGGAGATCATTTCCGACATTACAGGAGGTAAAGGCCATGCCCTTCCTCAGGACAAGATGAATAAAATGAGGGCCAAACAAAATAATTTTTGTTCCTTTTCGAAACTTTAAGGGGGGACCCTCTACTTCCTCCTCCGCCACAAAGCAGGAGGGGAATTTTGCTCAATCCAAGTCAGTCTGGAGACCTAACCAGACCTGGAAAAAGGGTAAACAGGCCAAGAAGCCCGCTGCTGCTACCAAGACAGCATGAAGAGGCAGCCCCCGATCCAGGACCCGGATCTAGTAGGGGGCAGACTTTCTCTCTTCGCTCAGGCTTGGGCAAGAGACGTTCAGGATTCCTGGGCATTAGAAATTGTGACCCAGGGGTATTGTCTAGAATTCAAAGATTCTCTCCCAAGGGGGAGATTTCATCTTTCACGTTTGTCTGTAAACCAGACAAAAAGAGAGGCGTTCTTATGCTGTGTAGAAGACCTATATACCATGGGTGTAATCTGCCCAGTTCCAAAAGTAGAACAGGGGTAGGGGGTTTTTACTCCAATCTCTTTGTGGGTTCCCAAAAAAGAGGGAACCTTCAGACCGATTTTAGATCTCAAAACTCTAAACAAATTTCTCAGAGTCCCATCCTTCAAGATGGAGACAATTCAGACAATTTTACCAATGATCCAGGAGGGTCAATTATATGACCACCGTGGATTTGAAGGATGCGTATCTTCACATTCCTATCCACAAAGATCATCACCAGTTCCTCAGGTTCGCCTTCCTGGACAAACATTACCAGTTTGTGGCCCTTCCTTTCGGGTTGGCCACAGCTCCCAGAATTTTCACAAAGGTGCTAGGGTCCCCTTCTGGTGGTTCTAAGGCCGCGAGGCATAGCAGTGGGCGCCCTATATGGATAATATTTTGATTCAGGCGTCAACTTACCATCTAGCCAAATCTCACACGGACATTGTGTTGGCTTTTCTAAGATCTCACTGGTGGAAGGTGAACATAAAAAAGAGTTCACTTGTTCCTCTGACAAGAGTTACATTCCTAGGAACTCTGATAGACTCGGTAGACATGAAAATCTTTCTGACGGAGGTCAGACAATCAAAGATCTTAACCACTTGCCGAGCGCTTCATTCCATTCCTTGGCCATCAGTGGCTCAGTGTATGAAGGTAATTGGACTAATGGTAGCGGCAATGGACATAGTTCTGTTTGCTCGCTTACATCTCAGACCACTGCAACTGTGCATGCTCAGACAGTGGAATGGGGATTATGCGGATTTATCTCCGCAGATAAATCTGGATCTAGAGACCAGAGACCTCTCTTCTTTGGTGGTTGTCACAGGGATCATCTGTCCCAGGGAATGTGCTTCCGCAGGCCAGCATGGGTCATAGTGACGACGGATGCCAGCCTCTTGGGCTGGGGTGCAGTTTGGAATTCCCTGAAGGCTCAGGGTGTGTGGACTCAAGAGGAGGCCCTACTTCCAATAAATATTCTAGAATTGAGAGCGATATTCAACGCGCTTCAGGTGTGGCCTCAGCTGGCTTCGGCCAAATTCAAAAGATTCCAGTCAGACAATATCACGACTGTAGCATATATCAATCATCAAGGGGGAACAAAGAGTTCTCTAGCAATGATAGAGGTTTCCAAAATAATTTGATGGGCGGAGACTCACTCTTGTCATCTATCAGCAATCTATATCCCAGGAGTGGAGAACTGGGAAGCGGCTTGTCTAAGTCGTCAGACTTTTCATCCGGGGGGAGGTGGTAGGCTCCATTCGGAGGTGGTTTGCAAAATTGATTCATCAATGGGGCACACCAGAATTGGATCTGATGGCATCTCGTCAGAATGCCAAACTTCCTTGATACGGGTCCAGATCAAGGAATCCTCAAGCAGTACTGATAGATGCTCTAGCAGTACCGTGGTCGTTCAACCTGGCTTAGGTGTTTCCTCCTTTTCCTCTCCTACCTCCTCTGATTGCCAGAATCAAACAGGAGAGGGCTTCGGTAATCTTGATAGCGCCTGCGTGGCCACACAGGGACTTGGTATGCAGACCTGGTGGAAATGTCATCTCTGCCACCATGGAAACTGTCACTGAGACAGACCTTCTCATTCAGGGTCCGTTCCAACATCCAAATCTAGTTTCTCTGCGGCTGACTGCCTGGAGATTGAAGCTTGATTTTATCTAAGCGGGGATTCTCTGAGTCGGTCATTGATACCTTGATTCAGGCTCGAAAGCCTGTAACTAGAAAAATTTATCATCAGATATGGCGGAAATATCTTTATTGGTGCGAATCCAACAGCTACTCATGGAGTAAGATCAGGATTCCTAGGATTTTGTCCTTTCTCCAAAAGGATTGGAGAAGGGGTTATCAGCTAGTTCCTTAAAGGGACAGATTTCTGCTTTGTCAATCTTACTACACAAGCGTCTGGCAGATGTCCCAGATATTCAGTCGTTTTGTCAGGCTTTGGTTAGAATTAAGCCTGTCTTTAAACCTGTTGCTCCGCCATGGAGTTTGAATTTAGTTTTAAATATTCTTCAAGGGGTTCCGTTTGAACCCATGCATTCCATAGATGTTAAACTTCTATCTTGGAAAGTTCTGTTTTTAGTAGCTATCTCTTCTGCTCGAAGAGTTTCTGAGCTATCTGGGTTACAATGCGACTCGCCTTATCTTATATTCCATTCTGATAAGGTGGTTTTGCGTACTAAACCTGGATTCCTTCCTAAGGTTGTTTCAAATAAGAATATTAATAAGGAAATTGTTGTTCCTCCTCTGTGTCCTAACCCTTCTTCTAAGAAGGAGCATCTGTTACATAACTTGGACGTGGTTCATGCCTTGAAGTTTTACTTGCAAGCGACCAAGGATTTCCGTCAAACATCTTCTCTGTTTGTTGTCTATTCTGGAAAACGTAGAGGTCAAAAAGCTACGGCTACCTCTCTTTCTTTTTGGCTGAAAAGCATCATCCGTTTGGCATACGAGACTACTGGACAGCAGCCTCCTGAAACAATTACAGCTCATTCCACTAGAGCGGTGGCTTCCACATGGACTTTTAAAAACGATGCTTCTGTTCAACAGATTTGTAAGGCTGCGACCTGGTCTTCCCTTTATACCTTTTCCAAATTTTCCAAATTTGATACTTTTGCTTCTTCAGAGGCTATTTTTGGGAGAAAAGTTCTTCAAGCAGTGGTGCCTTCTGTTTAGTTATCTGTCTTGTCCCTCCCATTCATCCGTGTCCTGTAGCTTTGGTATTGTATCCCACAAGTAAAGGATGAATCCGTGGACTCATAGTATCTTATAGAAGAAAAGGAAATTTATGGATACCTGATAAATTGATTTCTTCTATGATACGACGAGTCCACGGCCCGCCCTGTCAATTTAATACAGATTATATTTTTTGGTTTAAAACTTCAGTCTCCTCTGCACCTTTTAGTTTCTCCTTTTTCTTCCTATACCTTCGGTCGAAAGACTGGGGGGTGGGGTCAAGGGAGGAGCTATATAGACAGCTCTGCTGTGGTGCTCTTTGCCACTTCCTGTTAGCAGGAGGATAATATCCCACAAGTAAAGCATGAATCCGTGGACTCGTCGTATCATAGAAGAAATCAATTTATCAGGTAAGCATAAAGTTCCTTTTTTTTAAAAAAAGATATAGGCTGTTTTTTAAAAGACTAGCATATTTACGTTTTTTTTGGGACTACTGTATAGTTATCCCATATATATCTTTTAACCTTCGGCATAGTCATTTGATTAAACAACATATTTCAAATTTAATGGCACTTCATGTATAGATTATTTTTTTTTATATAATTTTGTATAATTTTTGTACATTTCATCTCTTTATTTATAATGCACTTATTATTTATGAATTAATACACTTTTCAAATAACCACATAAAAGTATTAGTATTATAATTATTAAATGATAAAAAAGCTTTTTGGGCAATATGTTGCTTTTCAAAAACGTAGGACATATTCATTCAATTAGTTATTGCAAACATTGTCACTTTAAATAAATCTTTAAGATTATTGAATTATGAATTTTCTTGTTGCACTTATACACCATATTCTTTAGTCACATCTTTGTATTTTCATCTTTATCATTGAATTATTTTTAGAATTTTGATCTATTTATTAATTTATCTGGTTGATTCTCGTAATATACAATGAAAATCCCTCTTAGGGTTTATAAACCATCCATCTGACCTCATCTGGAGCTTGACAAAGGCCCAGAACGGGCTGAACCGTGTTGCTCCTGCTGTTGCACTATTTTGTCCCTCATAGGCATCTGTATTAGGAAGGATCTCTCTAACAGCCGCTGCAAACTTTGTACCATTACTGTGGACATTAATACAGCTGGTTACTGCACAGACAGGGATACGACTTAAGGGGAAGACATCACTCCCAAAGAGAAACCTCTGGTTGTAAGTAAAAGTGAAAACCTTTTGCTTGTTCTTTTTCTTCGTTTGATTTGAATATATCTGTGTTACAGCTCCGATCCTGAGTTGAAGTGAAATATCGTATTGCAAGTCATCTGATCTTTGTTTTTGATTCCAGCTTCAATGCGATTCTTGGATACTACACCTTGTGTCTCTATACCGGCTCCTCTGGGATATTCAGCACAAATGTCATTTATTTTTAAATTGTTTTTAATACATTTTCGTTTTATATATATATATATATATATATATATATATATATATATATATATACACGTCTGATCAGCGTATTCTATGTATTTTAATAAATTGTGTTTTTTTGATACATTTTATATCTGTGAGCTACCTATGTGAAGTTGGCACCCATGTTTGTAAAACTGAATTAATATGTACCATTCGTTTGTGCTGTGTTTGTGCTGATTTGTGCCGCAAAAACGAACGTTTGTGCCGGTTTGGTTTAGGAGATATTGCGCATTATTTTTTTATGAAACCCTGGCCCACTTTGCACACCATGTTATGCAGTTTTAAAAACAAATATACCATTTGTTTTGTGCTGCGTTTGTGCTGATTTTGTGCCATAAAAAACGAATGTTTGTGCCGGTTTGGGTTTCGGAGGTATAGCGCATTATATTTGCTGAAATTCCGCCCACTTTGCACCCATGTTATGCAATTTTAAAAACAAAATTTACCATTTATTTGTGCTGCGTTTTGGTTTCGGAGATATAGCGCATTAGTTTTTATGAAACCCCCACCCACCTTGCACCCCATGTTATTCAATTTTAAAAACAAATTTTACCATTCGTTTGTGCTGCGTTTGTGCTGATTTGTGCCGCAAAAACTAAGGTTTGTGCCCGGTTTGTTTTCGGAGATATAGTGCATTATATTTGCTGAAACTCCGCCCACTTTGCACCCCATATTATGCAATTTTAAAAACAAATATACCATTTGTTTGTGCTGCAATTGTGCTGATTTGTACTGCAAAAACTAACGTTTGTGCCATTTTGGTTTTGGTGATATATCGCATTTTTTTTTAAACCCTGCCCACTTTGCACCCAATGTTATTCAATTTTAAAAACAAAGTATACCATTCGTTTTTGCTGCGTTTGTGCTGATTTGTGACGCAAAAGCGAACGTTGGTAACCAGTTTGGTTTTCGGAGATATTACGCATTATATTTGCTGAAACTCCGCCCACTTTGCGCCTCATGTTATGCAATTTTAAAAAACAAATATACCATTTGTTTGTGCTGTGTTTGTGCTGATTTGTGCTTAAAAAACGAACGTTTGTGTCATTTTGGTTTCGGAGATATAGCGCATTATTTTTTATGAAACCCCGCCCACTTTGCACACCATGTTATTCAATTTTTAAAACAAATACACCATTTGTTTGTTCTGTGTTTGTGCTGATTTGTGCTGGTTTGGTTTTGTTGCTCCTGTTGTTGAACTATTTTGTCCCTCATAGGCATCCGTATTAGGAAGGATCTATCTAACAGCCGCTGCAAACTTCGTACCAATACTGTGGACATTAATACAGCTAGTTACTGCACAGACAGGGATACGCCTTAATGGGAAGACATCACTCCCAAAGAGAACCTTTGGTGTAAGTAAAAGTGAAAACATTTTGCTTGGTTCTTTTTTCTTCATTTGATTTGAATATATCTGTGTTACAGCTCCGATCCTGAGTTGAAGTGAAATATCGTATTGCAAGTCATCTGATCTTTGGTTTTGATTCCAGCTTCAATGCGATTCTTGGATACTACACTTTGTGTCTCTATATCGTCTCCTCTGGGATATTCAGCACAACTGTCATTTATTTTTAAATTGTTTTTAATACATTTTCGTTTTTTTTTTTTTTTATATATATATATATATATATATATACACACGTCTGATCAGCGTATTCTATGTATTTTAATAAACTGTGTTTTTTTTATACATTTTATATCTGTGAGCTACCTATGTGAAGTTGGCGCCCCATGTTTGTAAAAACTGAATTAATATATACCATTCGTTTTTGCTGCGTTTGTGCTGATTTTGTGCTGCAAAAAACGAATGTTTGTGCCGGTTTGGTTTAGGAGATATTGCGCTTTTTTTTTTTAAACCCCGTTCACTTTGCACCTCATGTTATGCAATTTAAAAACAAATATACCATTTGTTTGTGCTGTGTTTGTGCTGCAAAAAACAAACATTTGTGTCATTTTGGTTTCGGAGATATAGCGCATTATTTTTTATGAAACCCCGCCCACTTTACACCCCATGTTATTCAATTTTTAAAACAAATACACCATTTGTTTGTTCTGTGTTTGTGCTGATTTGTGCCGCAAAAATGAACGTTGTGCTGGTTTGGTTTCTGAGATTTTAAGCATTATATTTGGTGAAACTCCGCCCATTTTGCACCCCATGTTATGCAATTTTAAAAACAAATATATCATTTGTTTGTGTTGCGTTTGTGCTGATTTGTGCCGCAAAAACGAACATTTGTGCCGGTTTGGTTTCAGAGATATAGCGCATTATTTTTTATAAAAAAACCCCGTCCACTTTGCACCCCATGTTATGCAATTTTAAAAACAAATACACCATTTGTTTGTTCTGTGTTTGTGCTGATTTGTGCCGCAAAAATGAACGTTTGGTGCTGGTTTGGTTTCTGAGATTTTAAGCATTATTATTTGGTGAAACTCCCGCCCATTTTTGCACCCCATGTTATGCAATTTTAAAAACAAATATATCATTTGTTTGTGCTAATTTGTGCTGTAAAAATGAATGTTTGTTCCGGTTTGATTTCGGAGATATTGCGAGTTATGTGTACATGTACTCTGATTCAAAAGTATTATAACAACAAAAATGTTTGTAAGTACAAATAGAATTATAAAACTTTGGGGTATACAAAAGAACAGATGTGACTTCCACACCAGAAAAAAATATTTTAAAACATATGTGGGAGATTACATTTCTGGCAACTGGAAAAAAACCTGTTTCAGTTTTCTATGCAGCGCAGCAGTGTAGCTAGGGTTGCCACTTCAGCCATGTTTTCCTGGACACTTGTGAGTTACACATGTTGCAGGGTGTGCAGGGAGGAACATGTATTGTGTTTCTGGACAGCACTATTCCTATTCCTCCCTGCACACCCGGCAGCATGTGTAACCTATAAGTGTTCTGTATTTTAAGGGACAGGTGGCAAACCTAAGTGTAGCTGCTCAGCGCAACAGTCTAGTTACGCTGAAACTAGACTGTTGTGCTGCATAATTACACTGCTACGCTGCATAGAAAACTAGTGAGACAATTTTTTTTCCCCATAGCCAGGGATGTAATTAGGGGTTGCCACCTCAGCCATGTTTTCCTGGACACTTATGAGTTACACATGCCGCAGGGGTGTGCAGGGAGGAACATGTATTGTGTTTCTGGACAGCACTATTCATATTCCTCCCTGCACACCCTGCAGCATGTGTAACTTATAAGTGTTCTGTATTTTAAGGGACGGGTGGTAACCCTAAATGCCCCCCTAAATGTTTTAAAAAAAAAAGCGACTAAAAAAGAAGTGACATATAAGAAAACTTGCTTGAGTGCTTTTAAGCGCTTGTTAACTCTAAACATGTTAATATTGGGCTGTCTGTGGTTAACATGACATTACAGGCAAATAATATGGCAACAAAGAGGTTAAATTGGCTAAAGGAGGTTTATTAGGCTTGGGGGTTGAAAAGGGCTTTACTGCAATTTTATTGAAAATTTCCTTTTTCAATTAAGTAGTGGGTTTCTACTTATTCACTTTGCAGTTAAAGGAACACTGAACCCACATTTTTTCTTTTGTGATTTAGATAGAGCATGCAATTTTAAAGGGACACTGTACCCAATTTTTTTCTTTTGTGATTCAGATAGAGCATGACATTTTAAGCAACTTTCTAATGTATTCCGATTATCAAATGTTCTTTATTCTCTTTGTATCTTTATTTGAAATGCAAGAATGTAAGTTTAGATGCCGGCCCATTTTTGGTGAACAACCTAGGTTGTCCTTGCTGATTGGTGGATAAATTCATCCACCAATCAAAAACTGCTGTCCAGAGTTCTGAACCAAGAAAAAAAGCTTAGATGCCTTCTTTTTCATATAAAGATAGCAAGAGAAAGAAGAAACATTGATAATAGGAGTAAATTAGAAGTTGCTTAAAATTGCATGCTCTATCTGAATCACGAAAGAAAAATTTTGGGTTCAGTGTCCCTTTAAGCAACTTTCTAATAACCCTATAATAAATAGTATTAACCCCTAATCTGCCCTCCCTAACATTGCCGACACCTAACTTTAAGTATTAACCCCTAATCTGCCGACAGGAGCTCACCGCTACTCTAATAAATTTATTAACCCCTAAAGCTAAGTCTAACTTTAACCCTAACACCCTCCTAAATTAAATATAATTTAAATCTAACAAAATAAATTAACTCTTATTAAATAAATTATTCCTATTTAAAGCTAAATACTTACCTGTAAAATAAACCCTAATATAGCTACAATATAAATTATAATTATATTATAGCTATTTTAGGATTTATATTTATTTTACAGGTAAATTTGTATTTAAAAGCCAGCGTTAGCTACGCGGGTCGTTACCGACAAAACTCTAAATCTAGCCGTTACATTTTACTTTCTGGTGCAGTGTTAAAAGGACAGTATACACCAATTTTCATATAACTGCATGCAATAGACACTATTATAAAGAATAATATGCACAGATACTGATATACAAATCCGGTATAAAACCATTTAGAAACTTACTTAGAAGCTTCCAGTTTAGCTCTGTTTAAAAGGTTACTGGAGCACCCATTGCAAGTGGGAAATATCAGACACTCCCCCTCCCCCTTCTTTTGCATATGAAAAGACCCTTTATACAAACAGAAGCAAGCTGGAGTAGCTATACTTTGATATTCTCCTAAAACTTTGGGGCTTGGTTAGGAGTCTCAAAATCAGAGCATTGTTATTTAAGAATAAGCAAAAACTATAAAAAAAAAAATTAAAAAAAGAACAACTTTATGGGCTATATAAATAGATCATCTACAAAACATTTATGCGAAGAAAAAATCAGTGTATAATGTCCCTTTAATCACTGGTGTACTATATTTCCCTTAAATAAACATCCACAAATTGCCTCTATCCAGCACAATAGTGTATTTTTATTTACAATTAATTACTGGTTGCAGACTGAGGATACATGTCCTAACATATGTGTAATATCTCAGTAGGCAAAACTAAACAGATTAACTAAAATATTATGTGTAATATCCACCAATTCGGCACAAACAGGGAACACATGAATATAGTTGTATGTAACATTTAATAACATAAAGTGTCAGTGAGGATTGATAACATATAATATGCAGTATCTTCAAAACCAAATTGACACAAACTTTCTTTTTGTGGCACAAATCAGCACAAACAAATGGGATTTTTGTTTTTTAAATTTAATAACATGAGTGCAAAGTGGGCGGTGCTTGAGTTTACATAAGCTAAAAATCTTGAATGTCCATTATCTCAGAAACAGAACCGGCACAAACAATTGTTTTTGCAGCACAAATCAGCACAAACGCAGCACAAACAAATTATATATTTGTTTTTAAAATTGCATAACATGGGGTGCAAAGTGGGCAGTGTTTCATAAAAAATAATGCTCTATATCTCCTAAACCAAACTGGCACAAACATTTGTTTTTGCAGCACAAATCAGCACAAACGCAGCACAAACGAATGGCATATTTGTTTTTAAAATTGAATAACACGGGGTGCAAAGTGGGCGGGGTTTCATAAAAAAAGTGCTATATCTCCAAAACGTTCGTTTTTGCAGCACAATTCAGCACAAATGCAGCACAAACAAATGGTATATTTTTTTTTTAAATTGCATAACATGGGGTGCAAAGTGGGCAGAGTTTCAGCAAATATAATGCGCTATATCTCCGAAACCAAACCGGCACAAATGTTCATTTTTGCGGCACATATCAGCACAAACGCAGCACAAACAAATGGTATATTTGTTTTTAAAATTGCATAACATGGGGTGCAAAGTGGGCGGGGTTTCATAAAAAAAATAATGCGCAATATCTCCTAAACCAAACTGGCACAAACGTTCATTTTTGCGGCACAAATCAGCACAAATGCAGTACAAACGAATGGAATATTTTAATTCAGTTTTTACAAACATGGGGTGCCAACTTCACATAGGTCTGTGAGCTAGCGGTATTTTGATTTGCAAGATATTGCCACTATTTGATTTATACTTTGGTGTCCTGATTTAAGTTGTTAGCATTGTGGGTAGAGTAATCTACTACTAGTTAGTAGTTTCCTCGTTTAGCATTGGCATTTTTTGGAGGTTTGGGATCCTCCTTTATCCCACTTGCATATCAGGTTGAACCAGCGCAGGGAAAAATACACACTTTTTTCACTTATATATTATAAAAATACATTGTACAGTTAACAATTGAGACTGTTTGAAATATGCAGTATTGGAATAATGATAGATTAAATAATTATAGGCTACTGAATGAGCTAACTGGCATAGTTATTACATTTATAGGACAGTTAATATTATTCAATATCATGAAATACTAATCATCTTTGCAGACTAGAAGGTGATAATTTTGATAATCCATGAGACAACCTTTACTAATTTCACGGCTTCTTTTCTTTTTTTTTATTGTGTAATATGTATTCATTTTAGTCATGTTATTGTTCTTACATTAGCTGAAATGTGATACATACATTGTACCACATCCCATTTAGGTTTATTTGTAATGACAGGAAATGTGGGATTCACAAAAGGCTAGAGTTCTAAATGCAATAATTCTAGTAATGGTATTGTCTCTCTTTTATTTTATTCTATGTTAAATGATTTCAATTATATATATATATATATATATATATATATATATATATATATATATATATATATATATATATATATATATACATACATACATACATACATATACACCTATACATATATAATATATTTTTAACAATAACAAAAAACAATCATATATTTTCAACCCTGTGTGTTAATAGAGATTTGAGTAGTTTATTTCCATTTTGGTTTTAAACACATACAGGCTCAAAACAATCAAGCTAGATGAATAATTAAACAGAAGTCCATATTGACTTTGATTAAATTCTTACTGATAAGCTATTTATTTATTCACAAAAAAACCTTTGGATAAGTTAAAATAGTATCAATCACATTCAATAACAGACAATAATCATAACTGAAAAGAAATATGTCTATATTTTCTACTACACATGCTAAAAATATCAATACAATATCTTAAATTACATTTTTTTCTCTTCAAAATACCCTAACTAGTATCTAATAATTCTAGTTGCATATAAAAAAATGTATTCTGCTCTAAAAACAATGCTTCATAAAAGCCTTGCTAAAATAAATCAGACCTTCTTAAGTAGATTTCAGTTTGACACATAAAAACTGATAGGTGCAAAAAAGACAGGGTGCACTTTAAATCAATAAAGTTAACATTGATTCCAACTAACACCACTTACACTTACATTTAGTCAATAGAAAAATTGAGACTTCACTCATAAAACAACAGTGTTGAAGCACTGTTGAAGCAATGCTTATGCAAATACAACTTTAAAAAGCACAATTTAAAAACTAAAAAAAATAATAAAATGAGGGGGTGGAGCGAATGGGCACCCAAGATGACAGCAATACTTTAGAGCTCCAAAAACAAGGCAACCAAAATCCAACTGACACTACCTAAAAACAGCATCGATACACCCGTCCATGGCAGGGAAAGATCCTCGGACCACAAAAGACAAACCAAAAAAGATTGGATATGCCATGGAGAGAAAGCCCTGTCACTCAGCCTGCCACGAGTAGTGAAAACCATCCCTCAGACCTCGTACACCAGCCGATGCTAATCTAAAAGGCTAGAGTCTCAACACATAACAGGAAGGTGAGACAAACAAAGCAAAAGCTCTGATTACAGAGCAAATTTTAACATATGACAGCATTATTAAAGCTGAAGCCACTATACTCACTCTTCTCTGATTTCACAGCAGCAAGGAATTTCTAAAGACCTCTACACTGGACCTATATTATTAGTTTAAATTTAGTCTGTGATAATTAAACATTTAATCTTCAGCGGTTTGACAATATGCGGGGCAAAGGTCTTTATTACTAATAACATCTTTTTGACCTTTTGCATCATCAATTAAAATACATGGGTCATATTTGTTTAGAGAGTTAATTTTAAACTCACTGAGGGGGTTAACTGAGTTTGTCCCTTTAAGTCTGCATACCAGAAACAGCCAATGGCTTGCAGCTTGTACTTTATCCAGTTAACTTTCAGCCTATTTAAACATTGTTAGTTTGCTTAAAATTGAAAGCTATGAATAAGGCTTGCGGGCCGAAACGCGTTAAACACTACCTGTGCACGCTTCTGTGTTCGTTGTTTTTATATCCACCCTGTGTTTCTAACATTGAAATGCTTTGTTTGAATTCCATGGCGCTTTGAATGACTCGCTGGTTCTTTGAACTTTTTGCAGAATTAGATTTAGTCTAATGACAGAGCATCACTTCTTTCCCCCCTTTTTTTTTTATAGAGTGCACTGTTGCAGATCTTAACTATATGTCCACCAAACTTCTTTAGAGACTGAAAATATGCACATTTTAAGACTGTAAAATCTCTATGCTGATCTCTGATAAATTGCACTTACGCAGCAGATCATGCATGAATAGATACTGCCCTTAACAAGACTTAGATTAAACCAGTCTAATAAATAATACTAGTTACAGTAATTTACAGTTAGTGTGGATATTGCTGCGCAAACCCCTGCTACACTTATAACCTCATTATAACGCAGGCCTCAGTCCTACTAATAGTTGATAACCATGTCACAGCGCAAGTCATCTAAAATAGATAAACATCTGAAACCTCAGGACAAGGCTCAGTTAACTCATTCTTCAAACATCAAGATAAACATAAGCTAAATGCACAATCTCTTTCCTCTAAAGGGTGACAATATGCCTGACAATCTTGATACTGATAATCATTGTGCTTCACCCACCTCTTCAGAAGACAGAGCTGATAACCATGATATTCTCAAAGTGATGCAAACTTTAATAGAACAAGTAAAATCTTGTATAAAGGAGGAGTGTGCAGACTAAAAAAAAAGAGATCAATGAACTGGGTAAAAGAGTTGAGACTCTTGAAGAAGATAGAGAGGAACTGATTAACAACTATACAGAACTAGCTTGTAGTAGTTTATCAAAACATCAACAGAAGATCTCTCAACTTGAGTGCAAAGTAGATGATCTGGAAAACAGGACACTTTACAATAACCTAAGGTTTAGAGGGATACCTAAAGCAATACAGGGAGCAGATATCCCTGATTACCACCAAAGTATGCTCCATGAAATCGCACAGCTTCATTCATCAACAATACAGGAGATAGCCTTAGAAAGGGCACACCATGCATTAAGACCATAACCTCTATATAATCAACCGCCAAGAGATACAAGAGTTTGCTTCCAGAGCTACAAGCCCAGAGAATTAATATACAGCTTTGCAAGGACACATAAAGCTATCACATATCAAGGTATATGCATTAATATTTTGCAGGATTGTTTGGCAAAAACTCTCCAGAAGAAGAGACTTTGTTACCTTGACTCCACAATTTAGATCTTTAAAAATCCATAGATGGGGATTTTCAACCTCAGTCCAAGCTCAGAAGAATGGAAAGAAAATAGAATGCAAAACCCCAGCTGACATTACTACTTTCTGCAAACTGAATGACATACCAGTTCTGAAAGTCCCAGATAAACTGACAGAGGTACCACATAGAGACTCATCAGTCTCAGTCACAGTTTAGAAATGGGAATTCTCAAGTTGAGTCTTTCAGTTGTTTAGACATATTATAAAAGAATAAAATATTAAATAACTATGGTTGTCAATTTTTATCAAAAGTAGATGTCTTAAAAAACCTTCAAGTCCAAAACATATAAGTGGAGCCTTATTTTTAGCACAAGGTGTGCTATCCATATGGCAACCCTGAGATAAGAATAGCCCATAATATTGTATCACAAGTGAAGGGTAAAAAATGTTAGCATATTTTAAGCAGGCACTATGCTTTTGAATGATAGCACAGGGTGAGCAATTACCACTCTTATTACAAGTGGTGAGTTAGCATGCCTGCAGATCTGAAGTAAAGTGTTAGAGCTAGAAAAACAGCATAACAAACATGTAAAACACAATAAAATAAAGTAATTCACACACACACATCTATTTATATAGCACAGTCCTAAAAGTGAATCCACCCTCCTGGGTCATCAGCCTGTGTGCAAAAATGAAATGAATACTGTAGCAAACAAATGAACTCTCAGGTCTTCATTATAGTGAGTCAACAAGAAAAAATTATTGACGTTTCAGGGTTCACACAGACCCCTTCATCAGAATACCATAATATATATATATGTTTTTTTTGGTGATATCTTGATTTGATTTTATTGTGTATTCTAAGCTATTCCTTCATCATTTTTCTTTTTACACTAACTTGAATGTCTTTATAATTATTTTGTAAAGAGTTTGTGCTTTCTAAATTTTAGTATCTGTAAATTCTAACGATTGGAATACTAAACATAATTTTAATTGATTTCAGTTTTTATTTATTTGACGTGCCTTTGTGATTTTAGCACCTTTATATTTTTATGTGCCATTGCTTTCAATAAATCTACTGTAAAATGACACCATTTGATATATTTACACCCTACATTAAAACAATTTAATTACTTGATTTTAAGCTGTGTTAAGTGGATTTATGTATTGATATAATGATTCATACAGCATATACTAAACATGCTCTTATGCGTATAACCCCCTTTTTGAGCTAGATTACAAAGACCATGCTATTTAGCGCTTTCACTCGAGAGTAAACATCGCTAGAAGTAATCTTTATGCACGCGTGAGTTAGCATGCATATTACAAGTTGAAAGTAAAACTTTTGTTTGCAAGCAAAACCCAATGCTTTTTAACTTCAGGACTTTGGATATCCTAACTGCATTAACTTATTCTTCCCATAGACTTCAATGGAGAGCACAGAAGAAAAAACCTAACACTTATCACTTGTGCGCTAACCCGATAGGAGTTATTAATATTTCACATTCCAATGTTCTTCACATACAGGAAAGTGTTATTTTTATTGTAAATACATTTCTCAATATATATTTGTAAATAACTATATCTATGTATATATTCTTATAGCTATATAGGTATAGATATATTAAAAAATGTAATTATATATATAAAAATTTACATTACAAATTAAAAAACAATTCTATGCGTAGAATATAGGGATGTAAAATATGCGTAACGCTCTCCGGCTTTAGGCCTAATGAGTCAGGATGGGGCACATGAAGAATTAGTTATCTTAAGGCTCATTATGGAAATATAAAATAGTAATTATTGAAAAATATCAATAGTTATTTTAGATTTACTAAAAAATTCTAAATAATCCATAGAATATATATATATATATATATATATATATATATATACACACACACACACACACACACATATATATTCTGTTGACGTCAGACTAGATTATACTCGAAACGTCACCAGAATAAAGAAACACTGAAGATTGTTTGCAACCCAGTAAGTGCGGTCTGTTTACTTTATATTTATTGCCCCTGCCGGTACACTGGTTAGTGCAGTTCCTAATATATATATATATATATATATATATATATATATATATATATATATATATATATATATATATATATATATATATATATACAGGGCTCAAAAATTCCACTCGCCAACTCGCCATTAGCGACTGTAATTTAAGCAGTGGCGAGTAAGTTTCCATCCTTAGTCTGTCATACCCCGGGCCGCTTCACTGTTGAGTGTTTAAAAAAAAAAAATTCTCATTGTGTACTGTTTACTGTTATGTTAGTCACGTGATATTTGCACCCAGTAATAACCCTGCATTAAGCCTGCGCGTGGCTCTAGTAAAAAGTTTTGATGCACATGATTGGAGGCAGGTTGTAAACATGCTACACTGACCCTCTGAATGCGGCGCTGGAATCAGCTCTCAGTCTCTACTCGTAACCAGTGTGTGTCTGAGCTCAGGTGGGTGCATCCAGCTGGGATACAGCAGGTGGTGGTGCAGGAAGGGTGCTCTAGCTTACTCACTCTGCAGGATTTAGATTTTACAACCGCAGACCAGAGCAATTCACATTCACTGGTGTCTTCCTTGAGAGACAGTCACTGCGCAATACTACTACTGGCTGCTGGGCTTTAGCTTCACTCGCTAGTACGGAGGCTGTGCACTGGGGAAATTATATATTTTATTAATTAGCACATTGAGCAGTGCAGGTGTACAGAGCTACTGTTTTTTCTCTGTACACTCTGTACACCTGCACTGTTCAATGTGCTAATTAATAAAATATATAATTTCCCCAGTGCACAGCCTCCGTACTACGTACTAGCGAGTGAAGGTGAAGCCAAGCATCCAGTAGTAGTATTGCGCAGTGACGGTCTCTCAAGGAAGACACCATGGACACAAGGCAGTGACTACTCACAGATCCAGAAGCCCCTGGGAGTGACGAAGTGAACGGGAGGGGGCTTTGACCGAGGGAAGAAGAGGCCCTCTTGGGGTTGGTGGGATAGAAAGGGAAGGGGTTGGCTCAAGATGTACCATACTTAAGGGGCTGAGCAGGAAGAGGCAGGAAGTCACTTGTGAATAAACGCTGTGGTGACAACAGCTCCCTCCCGCCCACCCTTTTGTTGATGGTTTTCTCCTTTTCTTTGTGGTTTGTCGCAGCAAGGCGGGGTGCTAGTTCTCAGACAGCAAGGAAAGCAATATGGCCAAGTGAATTGGGGGTTTGAACAAGTTGCCTCTCCATGGGGTGAGTGTGCAATTGGGTTCTTATAGGGGCAAGGGGTTCCCTATTAAAGTGGAAGTGAGGCTGGTAACGGACTCAGCAAGTACGTAGTTTAGTCCAGATGGAGTAACGGCCATGTTGCTAAGTAATAAGGGAACTAGCACCGCTGGGTATGGTCCAGTAGGGTATTTAAATGGTGTTTAAGGTCTAAGTTATTTAAGAACATTGGCCTAGATTTAGAGTTTGGCGTTAGCCGTGAAAACCAGCGTTAGAGGCTCCTAACGCTGGCTTTAGGCTACCGCCGGTATTTGGAGTCACTCAAAATAGGGTCTAACGCTCACTTTCCAGCCGCGACTTTTCCATACCGCAGATCCCCTTACGTCAATTGCATATCCTATCTTTTCAATGGGATTTCTCTAACTCCGGTATTTAAAGTCGTTTCTGAAGTGAGCGTTAAACATCTAACGACAAAACTCCAGCCGCAGGAAAAAAGTCAGTAGTTAAGAGCTTTCTGGGCTAACGCCGGTTTATAAAGCTCTTAACTACTGTGCTCTAAAGTACACTAACACCCATAAACTACCTATGTACCCCTAAACCGAGGTCCCCCCACATCGCCGACACTCGAAAAAAACTTTTTTAACCCCTAATCTGCCGACCGCCACCTACGTTATCCTTATGTACCCCTAATCTGCTGCTCCTAACACCGCCGACCCCTGTATTATATTTATTAACCCCTAATCTGCCCCCTCAACGTCGCCTCCACCTGACTACACTTATTAACCCCTAATCTGCCGACCGCAAAGCCCCGCCACCTACATTATCCTTATGTACCCCTAATCTGCTGCCCCTAACATCGCCGACCCCTATATTATATTTATTAACCCCTAATCTGCCCCCCACAACATCGCCTCCACCTGCCTACACTTCTTAACCCCTAATCCGCCTCACTAACCCTATCATAAATAGTATTAACCCCTAATCTGCCCTCCCTAACATCGCCGACACCTAACTTCAATTATTAACCCCTAATCTGCCGACCGAATCTCGCCGCTATTCTAATAAATGTATTAACCCCTAAAGCTAAGTCTAACCCTAATACTAACACCCCCCTAAGTTAAATATAATTTAAATCTAACGAAATTAATTATCTCTTATTAAATAAATTATTCCTATTTAAAGCTAAATACTTACCTGTAAAATAAATCCTAATATAGCTACAATATACATTATAATTATATTGTAGCTATTTTAGGATTTATATTTATTTTACAGGTAACTTTGTATTTATTTTAACCAGGTACAATAGCTATTAAATAGTTAATAGTTAATAAATCCTAACCTAAGTTACAAATAAACCTAACACTAGACTATCAATAAATTAATTAAATAAACTACCTACAATTACCTACAATTAACCTAACACTACACTATCAATAAATTAATTAAATACAATTGCTACAAAGAAATACAATTAAATAAACTAGCTAAAGTACAAAAAATAAAAAAGAACTAAGTTACAAAAAATAAAAAAATATTTACAAACATAAGAAAAATATTACAACAATTTTAAACTAATTACACCTACTCTAAGCCCCCTAATAAAATAACAAAGCCCCCCAAAATAAAAAAATGCCCTACCCTATTCTAAATTACTAAAGTTCAAAGCTCTTTTACCTTACCAGCCCTGAACAGGGCCCTTTGCGGGGCATGCCCCAAGAAATACAGCTCTTTTGCCTGTAAAAAAAACACATACAATACCCCCCCAACATTACAACCCACCACCCACATACCCCTAATCTAACCCAAACCCCGCTTAAATAAACCTAACACTAAGCCCCTGAAGATCATCCTACCTTGTCTTCACCATACCAGGTTCACCGATCGGTCCAGAAGAGCTCCTCCGATGTCCTGATCCAAGCCCAAGCGGGGGGCTGAAGAGGTCCATGATCCGGCTGAAGTCTTCATCCAAGCGGGCCAGAAGAGGTCTTCCATCCGATTGAAGTCTTCATCCAAGCGGCATCCATCCGGAGCGAAGTGGCAGCATCCTGAAGACCCCCACCGCGGAACATCCATCCTGGCCGACGACTGAACGACGAATGACGGTTCCTTTAAATGACGTCATCCAAGATGGCGTCCCTCGAATTCCGATTGGCTGATAGGATTCTATCAGCCAATCGGAATTAAGGTAGGAATATTCTGATTGGCTGATCGGAACAGCCAATAGAATGCGAGCTCAATCTGATTGGCTGATCGGATCAGCCAATCGGATTGAACTTGATTCTGATTGGCTGATTCCATCAGCCAATCAGAATATTCCTACCTTAATTCCGATTGGCTGATAGAATCCTATCAGCCAATCGGAATTCGAGGGACGCCATCTTGGATGACGTCATTTAAAGGAACCGTCATTCGTCGTTCAGTCGTTGGCCAGGATGGATGTTCCGCGGTGGAGGTCTTCAGGATGCTGCCGCTTCGCTCCGGATGGATGCCGCTTGGATGAAGACTTCAATCGGATGGAAGACCTCTTCTGGCCCGCTTGGATGAAGACTTCAGCCGGATCATGGACCTCTTCAGCCCCCCGCTTGGGCTTGGATCAGGACATCGGAGGAGCTCTTCTGGACCGATTGGTGAACCTGGTATGGTGAAGACAAGGTAGGATGATCTTCAGGGGCTTAGTGTTAGGTTTATTTAAGGGGGGTTTGGGTTAGATTAGGGGTATGTGGGTGGTGGGTTGTAATGTTGGGGGGGGATTGTATGTTTTTTTTTACAGGCAAAAGAGCTGAATTTCTTGGGGCATGCCCCGCAAAGGGCCCTGTTCAGGGCTGGTAAGGTAAAAGAGCTTTGAACTTTAGTAATTTAGAATAGGGTAGGGCATTTTTTTATTTTGGGGGGCTTTGTTATTTTATTAGGGGGCTTAGAGTAGGTGTAATTAGTTTAAAATTGTTGTAATATTTTTCTTATGTTTGTAAATATTTTTTTATTTTTTGTAACTTAGCTAGTTTATTTAATTGTATTTCTTTGTAGCAATTGTATTTAATTAATTTATTGATAGTGTAGTGTTAGGTTAATTGTAGGTAATTGTAGGTAGTTTATTTAATTGATTTATTGATAGTCTAGTGTTAGGTTTATTTGTAACTTTGGTTAGAATTTATTTTACAGGTAAATTTGTAATTATTTTAACTATTTTAGCTATTAAATAGTTCTTAACTATTTAATAGCTATTGTACCTGGTTAAAATAAATACAAAGTTACCTGTAAAATAAATATATATCCTAAAATAGCTATAATATAAATATAATTTATATTGTAGCTATATTAGGATTTATTTTACAGGTAAGTATTTATCTTTAAATAGGAATAATTTATTTAATAAGAGTTAATTAATTTCGTTAGATTTAAATTATATTTAACTTAGGGGGGTGTTAGTGTTAGGGTTAGACTTAGCTTTAGGGGTTAATACATTTATTAGAATAGCGGCGAGATTCGGTCGGCAGATTAGGGGTTAATAATTGAAGTTAGGTGTCGGCGATGTTAGGGAGGGCAGATTAGGGGTTAATACTATTTATGATAGGGTTAGTGAGGCAGATTAGGGGTTAATAACTTTATTATAGTAGCGCTCAGGTCCGGTCGGCAGATTAGGGGTTAATAAGTGTAGGCAGGTGGAGGCGACGTTGTGGGGGGCAGATTAGGGGTTAATAAATATAATATAGGGGTCGGCGATGTTAGGGAAGCAGATTAGGGGTACATAGGGATAATGTAAGTAGCGGCGGTTTATGGAGCGGCAGATTAGGGGTTAATAATAATATGCAGGGGTCAGCGATAGCGGGGGCGGCAGATTAGGGGTTAATAAGTGTAAGGTTAGGGATGTTTAGACTCGGGATACATGTTAGAGTGTTAGGTGCAGACGTAGGAAGGGTTACCGCATAGCAAACAATGGGGCTGCGTTAGGAGCTGAATGCGGCTTTTTTGCAGGTGTTTGTTTTTTTTTCAGCTCAAACAGCCCCATTGTTTCCTATGGGAGAAACGTGCACGAGCACGTTTTTGAGGCTGGCCGCGTCCGTAAGCAACTCTGGTATCGAGAGTTGAAGCTGCGTTAAAAATGCTCTACGCTCCTTTTTTGGAGCCTAACGCAGCCTTTATGTGGACTCTCGATACCAGAGTTATTTTTATGGTGCGGCCAGAAAAAAGCCGGCGTTAGTTTTTCGGGTCGTTACCGACAAAACTCCAAATCTAGGCCATTGTGTTTATTTGCATGTTTAAATGTGGTATTTATTAATAATTAAAGGTTTTATGGTTATTTAATAAAAGTGCTGCGGCCAATTTTGTACAAAGATGATGTCTCCCGTGTCTTATTTTTAGGTATGGTAAGGGTGATTGTAGGCTTGTGCAGATTGGGGGGCCGGAACTTGATGACTTTAAAGGTCAACTGTATCTAACATTTTAGTTCCCTCTAAGGTCTTCCTTCTCTGTGTCGCGCAGGTAGCACATCAGGCCGCGCAACACAAGAGGTATGTGAAAAGTTCATTATTTTTTTCCAACAGTGCTGACCTCTTAAGGAAACTGAGCAGCAAGACGGCACGTTAGAGCCATAGAAATAAAAATAAACAAAACACTTTTCACATCCCCCGTGCAGCACAGCTTGATCTATTTCCTGAATTCCAGTTCTACCCTCACACTGAGAGGGAAGGACCTAAACTGACTGACAGCTGTGTGCATAAATCACACAGCGCTGTCAGGGACCGGGAGAATTTAAAACACGGAGAGCAGCAGACACAATGCAGTGAATTACAAAAGTATATTAGTAAAATAATGACAGCCACTTCCAGCAAACAAGAATGTCAATGGAAAGATAAGTGCTGTCCTCAATATGGCAGACACCAGAAGCAGCCGAGTAGGTGAGGTTTTATTTCTCTCAATTCAGTATTCTTTCAAGAAAAACAAAAACACGCAGAACACTATTTAACCCCATGGCTACCAAGGAGGATAGCAGTGTATTCCTGTAGAATGCACTGTAGCCCTTTTTGGCAGGCATGGGTTTAAATTATGCTCACAAGCTGTAAGGAGGTGAGGAGGTTATGCAAGAGATGCTGCTCTGTGTCACAAGCTGACAGTTTTTATATATTTAGAGCAACTATATCTTTAGAACTAAGTCTGTGTAAGGCTATTGCTGCTTTTAGGCAAGGGTCTACTTAATCAGTATTGCTATGTGAACACAGGCAATGCAGATGTGTTGATGGTTTAGTTAACTAGTGCAGGAATATTTTCTTTTAAAAGAATTGATTTATGGACATGGCTAAATTGTTAAAAAACAAACGTACTTGCATTTGCTGAAAAGAAAAAGAAAAATAGTTTATGTTACTCCAATATTTGTGTTTAGACAGAAAAGAGAGGAGAGAGAGAGATAAAAGAGAGGCGAGAGAGAAAAGAGAAAATTGAGAGCGAGAGAGAAGTGAGAGCGAGAGAGAAGTGGGAGTGAGAGAGAAGTGTGAGAGATTGAGAGAGAAGTGAGAGAGAGAGAGAAGTGAGAGAGAGAGAGAGAGAGAGAGAGAAGTGAGAGAAGTGAGAGAGAAGTTGAGAGCGAGAGAGAGAAGTGAGAGAGAGAGAGAAGTTAGAGAGAGAGAGAAGTGAGAGAGAGAGAGAAGTGAGAGAGACAAGTGAGAGAGAGAGAGAGAGAGAGAGAGAGAGAGAGAGAGAGAAGTGAGAGAAGTGAGAGAGAGAGAAGAGAGAGAGAAGTGAGAGAGAGAGAAGTGAGAGAGAAGTGAGAGAGAGAGAGAGAGAGAGAGAGAGAGAGAGAAGTGAGAGAGAGAGAAGTGAGAGAGAGAGAAGTGAGAGAGAGAAGTAAGAGAGAGACAAGAGAGAGAGAGAAAAGAGTGAGTGAGAGAGAGAGAGAAAAGAGAGAAAAGAGAGAGAGAAAAGAGAGAGAGAGGAAGAGAGAGAAAGGTTAAAGTAGTGGGCCTGGCATGGGTATGCAGTGGGCGGGTGATGGGTGGGATCAGAAGTGACGAGCAGCATTTTTGGCCTGGCTATTAGCTTATGACCTGAGATTTTGAGATATATACACACACACATTTAGACATTTATTTGTATGTATTTTTGCAATCAATCCCTTTCCAGTCAACCACCTTGTTGTTAAAAAAACTATATACCTTTGAGCAATTAGAACTTTTTTAAATACATTTTTATATGAATAATTTTTATAAGATAGCGTTTATATGAATGTAACTGTAATTTTAAATATATTTATGTTGTGTTTGGTGCAACTTTTTTAAAGGGACACTGAACCCAAATTTTTTCTTTTGTAATTCAGAAAGAGCATGCAATTTTAAGCAACTTTCTAATTTACTCTTATTTTCAATTTTTCTTCATTCTCTTGCTATCATTATTTGAAAAAGAAGGCATCTAAGCTTTTTTTTTTGCTTTCAGTACTCTGGACAGCACTTTTTTCTTGGTGGATGAATTTATCCACCAATCAGCAAGGACAACCCAGGTTGTTCACCAAAAATAGGCCGGCATCTAAACTTACATTCTTGCATTTCAAATAAAGATACCAAGAGAATGAAGAAAATTTGATAATAGGAGTAAATTAGAAAGTTGCTTAAAATTTCATGCTCAATCTGAATCACGAAAGAAAATTTTTGGTTACAGTGTCCCTTTAACTATCTATCCTTTACGCACGCTTTCAGTCATGCTAACCCTACAAGCATAAAATGCAATTGTGCTCTTGTAAACACGCTTTCTTTCAACTTTTAATATGAGTTGTCTTTAACTTGCACGCAAAAACCTGTTATCACTTGTGCGCAAACACAAATGCACCACTTATAATATAGCCCATTATCAATATAGTCATAACATTTAAAAAAAAAATCATAATAAGACTTGGCTTCATATGTCTAATAAAAAAAAAAAACATTTAAAATACATATTATAATTTAAAATGTTTACTATGGTATTATTTTTATTAAAATAAAACAAGCCAAAATGTAATTTATTTGACTGTTAACTAAGGAAAAATCTATTTTTTTGGATGATACAGGGGATATTGATGGGGAAACAGGACTTTTCAGAAGGATAGATGTATAGATGAAAAAAATGTAGGTTTCATAACCCCCCTAAATATTTTGTTTAATATTTTTAAATATTTATATAGGCTATTTCACAGAATATTTAGGAAATGCATACTTGTATTACTTTTTTTTTTTTTATATCACTTTTATGCTTATGCTTACCATGTACTCCATTCTTTTTACATATTAGATTTTTTGTTCTTTCCACGTTTTAATACATTTCTGCAAACTGAACTTTTTACAAGTGCTTTGTTTAAGAAAAACAAAAACAAGCAATGTATATAAACAGCTAAATAAGGTTTTAGTACAGAGGTATGAGATGGTTTCTAAGTGAATGAGTTAAATATTTTGTACAGGGGTGTGAAATGGATTAGCTTTGAAGAGGTTAAATATAAGGAACCTAACATTTTTACAATTAAATTATCATTCAAAGAAGCTTATATTTTAAATCCATTTGTTTCAAGGTTATATCAAGTAATTTGTAAACAACATATAGTTTGAAAAAATAAAATGAATAAAAAAAATAATTTTAATTTATCATTTCCATGAAGTTCCCTACAGACTAATTTTGTATGCATGGAACAGTGAAAGCAAATAAGATGCCTAAGGTCAGATGAACTGTGATTCCCAGCCTACTTGCATAACCAAACTCCCTCTAGTAAGCAAATGCAGATTACCCTTAGTTTATGTATATGCATGAAGAAGCTGTATATTTCTCTTATATTACTCATTAATATGGTATTGTTTATAGAAGTAATGCACTGCATTGAAATACATTTAATTTATTCCACACCATTTCAAGCAGGGAAATGAACATCTTGTATACATTTTATTAAAACCTATTACAGAAAAAATCATAGATACAAATCAGTTGTTGAATACTGTTTATATTTCATAAGATTTTTTTCTATATTTTCTAAACTGTTTACATTTTTTAAGATATTTCTGTAGTTATTATTTAGGTTTGTACTATTAAAATCTATTTAGTTTCTTTTGGTTGAAATATGGCTCTTTAAATCACTAACAAAAAAAAAAAGAAAAATATAATAAATAGCAAAAAAAGAACAATTTATTAAGAGAAACACAATTGTGAAACAGGTGTATCAATTGTAGATAATGTTCAAGTTAGTTAAAAGGACTTAAAGGTATAATATTGGTCCCTCAACATTTATCAGATGTGGAGAGCAGCCACATAGTGGTAGACCAAGCCTAGGCAGAATAGGAGAAACCATTCAGCCCAGAGATTCCACTGCAGAAAAGGGAGTTTCAATAGATAGCAAGGGTGCAAAATGGGTCCACATATTTATCTAGTAGAGAGTTTATACAGTACCACTAGACTTTATTTTTATATTAGAGAATTAGAAAGGGGGAGCACTATAATAATTTAGAAAATTATGCAGCAGTAACCAAAACTGCTACACAATGTTATCATGTAGCAATGTTAACAGGTTGGAATCTAGTCTATAATTAACTTTTTTGCTAATTGAATGTCATATGATCCACAATTAATAATGAGAGTTCATAAAATAATATCATAAAAAAAAATGTTTTCTACATAAGGATTTTAAGGAAAGCACATTGCATATCACAGCAATGAAACATTCAGAACATTGATTAGTTTAAAGTCTTTATGTAAAATAATGTAGCAAACCTGTCTAATTCAATGTTTTTTTTTACACTTTCAATTAATATATATATATATATATATATATATATACACACACACACAAACACACATACATATATATTTAAATCCTACTTCAAAATCAGATAGTACTGATCATTGTATTGTTGTAAAGCAATTATGCCTCTTTAACCCACATGTATCAAATATCATCTGCTTAACCATTATTAGAATCCTTCGAGTTTTTACTAAGACATAAAACAACATTTGAAAAATGATCTTCAAATCAAAACAAAAAAAGTAAACAATATGCAGATGAGAAAAAAAGGACAATGAAACCAACCAATTTACTGTACATAAGGGAGATTATGTTTAGGTAAATCAAAAAGGGGTGAGCAGCTTTAACGGCAATTTATCCAATGATAGTTCTTAAAAGAAAAGGAATAATAGAAACCGTTTGAAAAGAAAGTTAGATTCTTAAAAAGATGTTTTCATCTCGGTCTTCTGAGACCACATCACAAGATGATGTAGAAACAGAAGACTTCTTGAGTTTTTGTATTGCAAAAACTTTTTGCAAAGGTAAAAGAAGGCAAATGTATAAAGTATCCTGAGATTTATTTACATCATTTGATTTCACAAGGTACCTTTGGTGTTGAATTCATGATTAGAAAATGTATATTAATGTTGTCAACACAGTATAATGTTTACTTTCCCTAAACCATATAATTATAATGCTTTTATTTGGAGGCATAGGGGCCTATCTATCAAGCTCCGAATGGAGCTTGATGCCCCGTGTTTCTGGCAAGCCTGCAGGCTCACCAGAAAAAGCAGTTATGAAGCAGCGGTCACAAAGACCGCTGCTCCATAACCTGTCCGTCTGCTCAGAGCAGGCGGACAGACATCGCCGGAAATCAACCTGATCGAGTACGATCGGGTTGATTGGCACCCCCTGCTGGCGACCCATTGGCCCCGAGTCTGCAATGATGAATACGGCGAGCAATACGCCGTACGTATTCAGCGAGGTCTGGCGGACCTGATCCGTACTGTCGGATCAGGTCCGCCAGACTTTGATAAATTGGGGCCTTAGCATCCATTGTACACATATATATATAAAAAAATTGCTCCGTTTTGTTATAAAAAAATATCTTTAAAAAGCATGTAAGTAAATAATACAACTTAACAGCTGCTTTCTAAAAAAATAACAAAAAAATAACATACAGCAATAGAAATAGTGCTATAAAATTGTAATTTATAACCCTAATAAAAAAGAGATGAATTCACAACACCATGTATATTAAAAACATAAAGGCCTACATTACAAGTGGAGTGCAGAAATAACGCATTAGCATTGCTTGCACGCAATCAACAATATCTAATTAATGTGATAAACAAATCACTATGGGTGCTAATTGCTTCATATGTGTTTAAATTCAAATATAACTAATATTTAACCAGAATCATATAATAAGAGTGGTTAAAAGATAACAAAGAACTAAATTGTCCTTAAAGTGAATCACTCCCAATAAACAATGTCCTCACAAATGAAATAAAACTAATCCAGACCAAAGAGGGAACAAGTCACTCAGGAACATCAGGTATTGCTGTAGGCTGCTTTTTTTATTTCAGACTTCAACAATCTAAAACAAATGAAGAAGGCGCCTCATGTGCATATAAGTAGATCAATTACTGAAATCACCAAGCAGGCGAAACAGGGTACTCACATCTTGCTGCAGCACTCTGTATGTGTATCCTATTTTTTCAATGGGACTTGCATAGCGCCGGTATTACAAGTCTTCCAAAAAGTGAGAGGTAGACCCTCTCCTGTCAAGCCTGGTACCGCATTTTAAAGTCAGTAGTTAAGAGTTTTATGGTCTAATGCCGTAGCATAAAACTCTTAACTAAAGTGCTAAAACGTTTACTAACACCCGTAAACTGCCTATTAACCCCTAAACCGAGGCCCCCCACATCGCAAACCCTAACACCCCCCTAACTTAAATATAATTTAAATAAATCTAAATAAAATAACTACAATTAACTAAATTATTCCTATTTAAAACTAAATACCTATAAAATAAACCATAAGCTAGCTATAATATAACTAATAGTTACATTGTAGCTAGCTTAGGATTTATTTTTATTTTACAGGCAACTTTGTATGTATTTTAACTAGGTAGAATAGTTATTAAATAGTTATTAACTATTTATTAGCTACCTAGTTAAAATAAAGACAAATTTACCTGTAAAATGAAACCTAACCTAAGTTACATTACACCTAACACTACACTATAATTAAATTAATTCCCTAAATTAACTACAATTAAATACAATTAAATACAATTATCTAAAGTACGGAAACCCCCCCACACTAAATTACAGAAAATAATAAAATAATTACAATTTTAAACTAATTACACCTAATCTAATCCCCCTAATAAAATAAAAAGCCCCCCAAATTAATAAAAAGCCCTACCCTATACTAAATTACAATTAGCCCTTAAAATGGCCTTTTGCGGGAGGCGGAGTTTAGCCATGCAGGATGATGGCTGCTTTCTGAAAGAGCTCCTATCTCCTACCCTGGCTAAAAGCGATACGAAAGGCATGTGAATTACCCTTTTTTCTCCTAAACCTACTTGGGACACCTGCAATAGCCCTTAACCCTAACCAGAACATATCCGGACCTGCTAAGGGCTGAAAATTAGTAACCCTAGGAACTTGGCCTTCAACCAGCTTGCACCTAGACACCCTTGAAGGGGTTTGTCACTGGAGCACACCAGTACCTATCACTTCTCCTCCGGGGTCAGACAGCACTGTGACTGGGCTAGACTAAGAGCGGAAAATTGCGGCAGGCTGAAGGGACAACGTCAGAGCTCTGACTCACCACTACATATTACGGACCTCCCGATCGCCATCTTAGCCCCACGTGGCTGCCATCATTCACGCTGCAGCAGGCAGATTTCCAACCTCCATCGCGAAGGTGTCAGCTGGAGAAGCGGAACTCAGCGTGAGTAAGTACTTGCCTACACCGATTGCACACACATCTATTTAGGTATAGAGGCTGACAAGGGGAATAAAGGTGGTGAGGAGCTGCTGTGTATACAGGGATATAACACCCATAAGGCATCCAGTTACAGCTTGAGACAATAAGCATTGCTAGAGAACCACGACCTATAAAAACTGCTGCAGAAAGTAAAATCTTTCTTTGTTGTCTATTTTGCTTGACACGACAGGGGTAAGATCACCCACCACTCCTATAGACCTTGAAATTATCTATAGATAGAGTTCCAGAGACACTGGTGTTCCACATCCTCACTCTATCTCCCAGTTGCTACCCACAACCCCTTCTCTTGTTCCTTATGTGATGCCTTGCAAGAGGCAAGCCAAACCTGATAAACTGAATCCCACTAAAACTCTCAGCCACTACTCAAACCTGCTGAGATCCTTGCTTCTATTTGCCCAGGAGGCGCAGTAACCTCTTCACCACCCATGACAAATCAACAGTAATCCGCAGAAGCCTCCAACAGCATGTATATCACCAAAAATGACATCCTGCACCTCTCTTCAAAAGAGGACATTAAGGAGGTTATGCAGGAAATGAGAAACCTATTTGGGGACCTACGTAAAGATATAGGTGCGCTTGACCAAAGAGTGATATCTTTAGAAGAAAAGCAAGTAATCACAGAAAGTAGATTCCAGAAAACCTCAGCTCACATCCTGGAGCAAGAGCACAAGATCAATAGCCTCGCCGACAAATTAGAAGACCTAGAAAATAGATGTAGGCGCAATAATTTGCGAATAAGAGGTGTGTCAGAAACAGTTTTTTCTCCTGCCATAGAGGGCTATCTACAAGCTCTATTTAAAGTCATAAAGGAGAACCCCTCTGCAGAAAATATACCTATTGAAAGAGCCCACAGGGCTATAAGGCCAAAGCCTCCTCCAAAAGCCCCACCCAGGGACATCATAGTGAAATTCTTAAGATATAAGGACAAAGAGGAACTTCTTCGCTGCGCAAGATCAAAACATCCTATCTTCCATGCTGGAGAAGAAATACTGCTGTTCACGGACCTCTCGCAGACAACACTCCAAAAAAGGAGAGAACTGGCACCCATCACCACAGTGCTTAGGAGAAATAAAGTTCAATATAGGTGGGGGTTCCCAGTATCCTTGATAGTGACATGTAATAATAAAACGTCTATCTTCAGACCTGGTGATGATTCTGAGTCCTTTTACAAAGAACTTTCCATATCCTCTACTTCGGGAGAGGACAATGACCCCGGCGATCATCCACCGGAGACCCGGATGGCTGCACAGACCTCGTCTGCAGGTGAAGACCCACATTAGGGCGATCTCCTACCATCTTTGCTCACTGTTATAGACTGCTCCTTAATGCTTAAGAGGGATTTTGCTGTCCATATGGGGCTGAGCCCAAACCACTGGAACTGTCCATTTAGGGTAATTCGGACCCTTAACACTTCCAAGAACATTGGTAACTCTCTGAACACAAAGGGCCCTATGGGCCTCTCCTCAGCAAAGGAAGTGTCCTTTTGACAGTGATTGCAACAGTTGGTAAACTATATCTCATGTGTGATTTGTTTTCACTCAAGATTCCTAATTGTTAAACTGTTAATGTTTATGTTTGTTAAATTTGTTTATTGATTGCTGATATCTCAGGACCACAGCCTGGGACAATATTTCTCTATTGGAAAGATGTACATGGTTTTCAGTATGCTCTATCCATTTTGGGGAAATGTACTTGATTTCTGTAATGATGCTTATGTGCTGTATATTGATGTCTCCTGGTACGGGGATGCCCCTTCCATATTGTCTTGCATTTCACACCACATTAGCAATTCTCGTACACCTGCCTCAGAGCCAAAGAACCACTTCCACAACACAATCTAGGAATCCAGCTTTCAATAACGGACCAGTATTTACTTTTAATATCACACCCGCAACCAAGCCATGGACCGACATGTACTAAGACATCATACTAGAAAACATAGTGATATAACTCATGACAGTGAGATTTCCCCCCTCCATATCATTGCCCTCCCATACAGCCATCTCTAATAAATATATGTCCCACCCCCCCTTACCTAACTAACATGCCTTTTAGATTTAAAATCAGTAAGACTATATTTTCTCTAGCCGGAGAGGGAGATACTTTCCCCGAGTGCCTCTCTATCTCCAAATAACCCTTGAACTACATACAGGAACACTTCTTTTGTGTATTACTATTGGTCATTTCTCATACACCTTAGGTGTGCATTCACAGAGTCTCAAAATCTGTAAGACTTTAGCTTCTTACTCTCTCTCTTCCCTCCTTTATCCACGCTTCCTCTCTTTTCTCTTACCTTATTCCCTCCCTACCCTTTTTTTCTTTTTTTTTTCTCCTCCTCCCCATTGACACAGAAAATGACGGATAGACCTAGCAGGTTTCAAGATCATTCTCTACAGCTTACAATGATAAACGTAAAAGGACTTAACAGTCCAGGCAAAAGATCAATAACATATAGGGAAAGAGTCATATTTTCATGATTCAAGAGACACACTTTCGAAGGGGTAAAGAACCTAGATGGAACACTCCACATTTTCCTATAGCTTGCTTTGTTTCGGGTCCCAAAAAAAAAGAAGGTGTGGGCATTTTGATTCACAAATCCCTCCCCTTTCAGATCTCACACATTGACAAAGATCCAGAAGGTCGTTATATTCTTTTGATGGGCCAACTCTTTGGGCATCAGCTTTCACTGCTGAATATATACGTGCCAAATCAGGCCCAAAACGCTTTCTTCAAGAAAGTGTCAAACTTAATACTAGACCGGGTTAAGGGTACGTTATTTTTGGCCGGTGAGTTTAACCTTGCATTTGACCCTGGACTTGACTCCTCTAGGGGAACCTCGTGTGTCCCCAGGACTGTACTAAAAGCATTTAAAACCACACTCGCTAATCTTGCCCTCCGCGACATTTGTAGAACACTACACCCGGAGACCAAAGATTACACTTTATATTCGCCCCCACATAACTGCTACTCTAGGATAGACCATATACTTACTGAGGCTAACAGACTATCCTTATCCAACCACTGTGAGATTGGTCATATAACATGGTCGGATCACGCTCCAGTGACTTGCTCCATTTTATGGCCTGACCTTCCTATCACAACCAAGATATGGAGGCTAGATGACTCCCTTTTGGATGATCCAATCACGCTAGCAGAGACAGAAAGAGACCTCTCAGAATATTTCACACTTAATAACAACTCCACTGCATCACCGCATTGTGAGTGGGAAGCGCACAAAACTGTAATGCGTGGTATATTTATAAAGTGAAAAGCTAAGATTCTCAGGCAGGCTAGAGAGAGACACACCCAACTTCTAGATATTATTCAAACACTTGAGAAAGCTCATAAGCAAGACCTGAATAATAATAGTATCAAAAGTGAACTTTTTAAAGCTAGATCAGATCTTAGGGCCCACTTGACAACTATCCATCAGCGCAATGCTTTATAGTTAAGGCAACACTACTATGAGGGAGGAAACAAGCCAGGAAAATTACTAGCCAGGTGCCTATGGAGGAAACAATTAGCTTCCTACATTCACACTTTACAAACCTCAAATGGCCACTTAATTAAGAGCAATAAACATATTGCATCCACTTTCAGACATTATTATAGCTCGCTATATAACATATCAAATCCCAATGCTAATTCGCTGAAGGACAAATCTCCCCCTGAAACCAGAGAACACCTTGATAACTACCTTCAAGGCTTATGTTAACCAACACTAACTAAAGAAGGGAAAGATCATCTCAAACTACCTATCACGCTAGAGGAAATACAACAGGCCATCAAGGATTCCCCATCACTAAAGAGCCCAGGGCCAGATGGCTACATGATAGGATACTATAAGATAAATACAGAAGTGCTGTCTCCTCATCTCCTATATTTATTTAATAACCTAAGAGACAATCCCTCTCTATCTAGAAACCTCCTCGATGGCACACATAACTGTAATCCCCAAACAAGGAAAGCCGGCCACATGCCCTGAGAATTTTAGACCTATCTTCCTAATCAACACAGATATGAGAATTCTTGCTAAAGTTCTAGCCAATAGACTAAATAAATATCTCTCAAGCCTAATATCTCATGACCAAGTCGGTTTCATACTAATGTCGCGAAGCCCGGGACAATGTTATTAAACTATCCAACTAATACATTTTGCTAAGGCTGCTGGGACACCCTTGGTCCTCTTCTTGTCCGACGCGGAGAAGGCCTTCGACGGTGTTTGTTGGTCTTTTCTGCGTAGGGCTATGGTCGAAATGGGAATTCCAGAACCCTTTCTAAACATGTCCTTTGCTCTATACTCCAACCCTAATGCGAGGATCAGAGTGAACAACACCCTCTCAGAGCCCTTTACCATCAATAACGGCACTAGACAGGGCTGTCCTCTGTCCCCTCTGCTTTTTGCCATCTCTATTGAAATTTTAGCTCAAAAAATTAGAAACAATAATAACTTTAAGGGACTCAAGATAGGACATTCGGAACATAAACAAGCACTATACACTGACGACATCCTATTCTCTTTGACAGAGGCAGAAAGCTCCATCTCAGAACTACTGTCTGAATTGGATGCTTACGGTAACATGTCAAATTTCAAGTTGAATATTTCTAAATCAGAAATCTTGAACATCAACACTCCCCCACAAACGCTACAATATATAAGAAATAAATACGGTATATTGTTCACTTAGCCCAACACAAACTGAAATACCTAGGGATACAACTGACATCAACACAAGACCTGTTCAAACATAACTATAGCACCCTAAAAAATTATATATCAGGCAATCTATCCTCTTGGAGGAATAAACCCTCTCCTGGTTGGGCAGGATAGGAGTGGTAAAAATGAACGTTCTCCCTCGGATTCTATATCTGATGCAAGCTTTACCTATCCCACTTCATGACAATTATATTACTCAACTACAAAAGATTATAGAACAATACATATGGGCGGGCACAAAGCCAAGAGTACCAAAGAAAACACAATACCTACCCAAAGACAACGGCGTGTTGGGGGTTCCGAACCTTCAGGCTTATAAACACGCAATTGTGCTTAGACACATAGTGGAATGGGCACACAACACTGACAACAAGACGTGGATACAAATAGACAGGGACATCTTAAAATTAAACAATGTTGCTACGATAGCGTGGACAGCCCAACAGAAGAGACCTAAAAATATACAGCAGTACCTCATTACGGCAAGCACCCTATCTGAATGGGATAAGCTTTTAGCCACCAACACACACATCTCCTCTAAATTTGCTCCACTCTCCCCACTTATAGAGAACGTAGAACTCCCTTACCATAGAATAAGAAGCAAAATCCCTCGTCCTTATGCCCTTAGAATGGGATCCATTCAGTTTATCTCAGATGAGGGTAAATTGAAATTGCAAATAACTCTCGCAGAAACCCATCATTATAACCAATTAGTACACTACATTTCACATCACAAACATAGAAATGACTTTGAACAAGAACTTACATACTTTGAGAAACTCTGCATACAACATAACTACCCTGGACATTTGATCTCCAAACTATATAAAATCACAGTCAAACCCTCTGCCGCCTCTCTCCCCTCATATACGTTCTCTTGGCAAAGAGAACTAAACCAAAATATAGACGCGGATATATGGATGAAGGCATTTAAATTAAACAAGTGCTCTTCGGTTTCAGCTAAAATACAAGAAATTCAGCTAAAACTGTTATGCCATTGGTATTTACCACCGACAAGACTATGCAAAATGTTTCCTAGAATGAGTAACACCTGCTGGAGGGGGTGCAGGGAGGAGGGCTCCCTCCTCCATATTTGGTGGACATGCCCACGCTTGAAAGAATATTGGGCAGCAATATTTAAAGTAATATCAGAAATTATAGGCATACCAATTCCCATGGCACCAGAGATTTTATTATTTTGCTCCATACCCAGAATAGAGGGTCAAGGCAAACTAACACTTCTACTGCTAATGCTGACAGCAGCCAAAAAACTCATACCAAAATATTGGAAAACCCAAACAGTCCCCACTGAACAAGAGTGGTTAAGCCAGGTGAGCGACCTTCTGATGCTAGAAAGATATCACTACCTAAAAAAATCACAAATTAGATCAACATGAACTAATACTAGCATACTGGAATAGAACGATCAAGACTGAGAACTCTTGATATGTCTCCCGTCCATTTCTGAGTTTAACGCAGCTCCCCATCATCCCCTCCCTTTACTCCCCCCCTTTTTTTTCTCCTTCCCTTTCTAACTACTTCCTGTCTCTCCCCTTCTCTTTTCTCGTAGGACTTTTCCTTCTCCAGAATCTTCTGGAATAAAAACTCACCCATAAATATATATACAGTAATATGGTAACTAATAAAAAAGAAAATTAGACAAACCTTAAAGGATATGACATGATGCATAATTGATAATTGAGACGCGACAACAGGTGTCCTCAAATAACTATTTATCATTTATACTTTGCTATCTACCTGCTGTTTGATTTAATACTAGCACAGACCGAATGATTTTTCTTATCCGGTAACAGATAAAACAACCCTCATTGTAAACTTCTGTACTTCATGTTATTGGACGTCCTTGCTTGTTTGGTTAGTAAGTCTGTGACTTTGTAATTGATATATAATGTAAATTATGTTGTATTGTCTTTACCACATATCTTAATAAAACTTTTTTTTAAAAAAAAAAAAAGGGCCTTTTGCGGGGCATTGCCCCAAAGTAATCAGCTCTTTTACCTGTAAAAAAAAACCCCACCACCCACACACCAAACCCTACTCTAAAACCCACCCAATCCCCCCTTAATAAAACCAAACACTAACCCCTTGAAGATCACCCTACCTTGAGAAGTCTTCACCCAACCGGGCCGAAGTCCTCAACGAAACCAGGCGAAGAGGTCCTCTAGACGGGCAGAAGTCTTCATCCAGATGGCATCTTCTATCTTCATCCATCCGGCGCGGAGCGGGTCCATCTTCAAGACATCCAAGGCGGAGCATCCTCTTCTTTCTTCATCCGACGACTGAATGAAGGTTCCTTTAAATGACGTCATCCAAGAATTCTATCAGCCAATCGGAATTAAGGTAGAAAAAATCCTATTGGCTGATGCACTCCGCCAATAGGATTGAACTTCAATCCTATTGGCTGATTGGAACAGTCAAGAGGATTGAGGTTGCATTCTATTGGCTGTTTCAATCAGCCAATAGGATTTAAGTTCATGAGCAGGTTTTAGCAGCTCACCGCTACTGTAATCAGCGCTGGTATTGAGGTGACATGTGGAGCTAAATTTTGTTCTCCGCTCACTTTTCTGCGGCTAACGCCGGGTTTGTAAAAACCCATAATACCAGCACTGTCTGTAGGTGAGCCGTGAGCATAAACTGCTCATTACCGACATCATTACCGACAAAAATCGTAATCTAGGCGATTGTGTTTGGAATATACAATCTGTATGGCGCTGTCTCTATAAATGTATGTGGATACAAATCCATGCCCTTACTTTTTTTTTACCATAATTGCATGGGTGCTTATATTAATATATATATATATATATATATATATATATATATATATATATATATATATATATATATATATATAAAAAATAACAAGAGTATTGCATTGAGCAATGATACTTTTTTTATTGGACTAACTATACATTTATAAGATGACAAGCTTTCGGAAGAGTTCCTTCCTTTATCAAGTCTAAAGCAATACTGACCAATTCAATGGAATTTACAGATTGTATCTTAAAACACAGAATAGCTAAGAAGACAGTGCAGGGAGAGGAGGAGGTGTCGTAAAAATCATGAGGGGGGCTTAGGTAACAGGCAGACAGTGTCCAGTGTAGGAGAACAGACAGGGGAAATATATAGCTTTACATAGAGCATATACTGACATAAAGTTATATATCAACATTGAATCAATATCTATAAAGATGTGAAATTGTATATACAGGGGGAATACAAAAGTTAAAAAAAGACAAAAGTGTGGACATAGGCTTACCTGTGTACCTATGTATAAAGAATGTGGAATATACAATGTAATTGACTAAATGAAAGTACATTACAAAAAAATTTGATAATGTGTTAAGAATCCGGAGTCCACATTTAGTCCAGAATTAAACAGGTTGAAGTGCATTATCATTTTCATTTCAAAGGTTTTTCTTTCCATTGTGTTTTTTTTATGTTGCCTGTGAGAATTTTGATTTTGAGGTTTTGGATGGAGTGGTCAGGTTGGGTGAAATGGTTACCAACAGGGGTGCAGTATTTTGTTTCACAGTGGTTTTTGATTAAGTGTCTGTGTAAGTTTATTCGAAGGTGCAGTTTTTGGTTTGTTTCTCCAATATAGCATCCCATTTCACATGTAGTGCAATGTATCATGTATACCACATTTGCAGATATACATGAATATGCCCCTTTAATGTTATAAGATTTATTATTGTGATTTGCTGTGCTGCTTTCACAAATGTGTTGACACAGTTTGCAGAGAGCTTTATAGCAGCACTTGGTTCCATTCTGAGTGTTCTTTTTCTCAAGGGGTAGCTTCCTATGTACCAGTTTCTGCTTTAGGTTAGGTGCTTGTCTGTATGCCAGGATTGGGGGTTTTGGAAAGATTTTTTTGAGTGTGGGATCCTCTAAGAGTAGTGGCTGTAAGTCTTTTATGATTTTTCTTATCCCTTCCACAGCAGGTTGTATTTGACTTCTAGTGGGATACGGGATATGTTTTTCTTCTCCCTGTATTGTAGTAAGTGTTCACGTGGAGTATTGAGGGCAGAGTTAATTTTTTTATTTATAATCCTTGTTTTGTAACCTTTTTCTCAGAATGATTGGGACAGTGTGATGAGGTGTTTGTCACGGTCCTTGGTATCTGAGCAAATTCTGTGGTATCTTGTAGCCTGACTGTAGATTATGGATTTTTTAATGTGATTGGGGTGGGAGCTGGAGCTGTGGAGGTAGCTGCATCGATCTGTTGGTTTCCTGTATACTTGCCATTTGTGATGGATATTGTTGTATCCAGGAAGCTGACACAGTCTATAGAAAAGTTCATTTTAAGCTTGATTGATGCATGAAATAGATTAAATGATTCATGAAAATGTTCAAGGTTTTTTTCTCCTTCTGTCCATATGATGAAAATATAATCGATGTAGCGAAAATATTTGAATGGTTTGTGAGGGTGAGTGGCTAGGAATCTCTGTTCTAAGTCAGCCATGAAGAGGTTTGCATACTGTGGTGCCATTAATGAATATGATATTATAATAGAGAACAATAAAAAAGATACTCATGAGTCTTTATACTTAAAACAATTCTCTGAATTCAATTCAGAAAACCACTTCAATACATATTGGGCTAGATTACAAGTGGATTTTGTGAGGGTTTGCGTGATCATTTGTGCTCCGTTTAAATTGTGCCGATATTACAAGTTTAGCGCAATCTTGATTTAGGCTAGAATCCTTACCACGATTTCAGAGCTGTGGTTAACTGATGGGCGAAATTAAAAAGTTGCACAAAACACTTAAAAAATGCATTACAATTTACAGTTACACTCTTATTAACACTGTCTAATAATAAATATATTAAAAAAAATGTACATAAAAGTTATAAGGGCTCAAAGATATGAGATCAATGATATGAGTGAAAAAAAAAAGCTGCAGAAGGGTTTTAACATTGCAATAAACATACATAAACATGTCTACAGATGTATATGTATGTGTGTGTATATATATATATGTCTATAAATGTGTGTACATATGTATTTGCAGAAAGATCTACACATATAAACACAAAAATAAATATGTATAAATATATAGACACATATATATATATATATATATATATATATATATATATATATATATATATATATATATATATATATATATATATATATATATATAGGGAGTGCAGAATTATTAGGCAAATTAGTATTTTGACCACATCATCCTCTTTATGCATGTTGTCTTACTCCAAGCTGTATAGGCTCGAAAGCCTACTACCAATTAAGCATATTAGGTGATGTGCATCTCTGTAATGAGAAGGGGTGTGGTCTAATGACATCAACACCCTATATCAGGTGTGCATAATTATTAGGCAACTTCCTTTCCTTTGGCAAAATGGGTCAAAAGAAGGACTTGACAGGCTCAGAAAAGTCAAAAATAGTGAGATATCTTGCAGAGGGATGCAGCACTCTTAAAATTGCAAAGCTTCTGAAGCGTGATCATCGAACAATCAAGCATTTCATTCAAAATAGTTAACAGGGTCGCAAGAAGCGTGTGGAAAAACCAAGGCGCAAAATAACTGCCCATGAACTGAGAAAAGTCAAGCGTGCAGCTGCCAAGATGCCACTTGCCACCAGTTTGGCCATATTTCAGAGCTGCAACATCACTGGAGTGCCCAAAAGCACAAGGTGTGCAATACTCAGAGACATGGCCAAGGTAAGAAAGGCTGAAAGACGACCACCACTGAACAAGACACACAAGCTGAAACGTCAAGACTGGGCCAAGAAATATCTCAAGACTGATTTTTCTAAGGTTTTATGGACTGATGAAATGAGAGTGAGTCTTGATGGGCCAGATGGATGGACCCGTGGCTGGATTGGTAAAGGGCAGAGAGCTCCAGTCCGACTCAGACGCCAGCAAGGTAGAGGTGGAGTACTGGTTTGGGCTGGTATCATCAAAGATGAGCTTGTGGGGCCTTTTCGGGTTGAGGATGGAGTCAAGCTCAACTCCCAGTCCTACTGCCAGTTTCTGGAAGACACCTTCTTCAAGCAGTGGTACAGGAAGAAGTCTGCATCCTTCAAGAAAAACATGATTTTCATGCAGGACAATGCTCCATCACACGCGTCCAAGTACTCTACAGCGTGGCTGGCAAGAAAGGGTATAAAAGAAGAAAATCTAATGACATGGCCTCCTTGTTCACCTGATCTGAACCCCATTGAGAACCTGTGGTCCATCATCAAATGTGAGATTTACAAGGAGGGAAAAACAGTACACCTCTCTGAACAGTGTCTGGGAGGCTGTGGTTGCTGCTGCACGCAATGTTGATGGTGAACAGATCAAAACACTGAAAGAATCCATGGATGGCAGGCTTTTGAGTGTCCTTGCAAAGAAAGGTGGCTTTATTGGTCACTGATTTGTTTTTGTTTTGTTTTTGAATGTCAGAAATGTATATTTGTGAATGTTGAGATGTTATATTGGTTTCACTGGTAAAAATAAATAATTGAAATGGGTATATATTTGTTTTTTGTTAAGTTGCCTAATAATTATGCACAGTAATAGTCACCTGCACACACAGATATCCCCCTAAAATAGCTATAACTAAAAACAAACTAAAAACTACTTCCAAAACTATTCAGCTTTTTCAGTTTTTTGGGTTCATTGAGAACATGGTTGTTGTTCAATAATACAATTAATCCTCAAAAATACAACTTGCCTAATAATTCTGCACTCCCTGTATATATATATATATATATATATATATATATATATATATATATATATATATATATATATATATAAGTGGATTAGAGTCTTTGCCTTAAAGTAAATGAAAACTAGTAAAAAAAATTGTTAAAACTTATTTCATAAAGCTTTTAACTATGTATATATTGTAAATATTTCCCATTCCAATGTTCTGTACATAGCAGAATATCTTCTTAATATGTTTAAAGGGACAGTATACACTCATTTTCATATAACTGCATGTAATAGACACTACTATAAAGAATAATATGCACAGATACTGATATAAAAATCCAGTATAAAACTGTTTAAAAACTTACTTAGAAGCTGTCAGTTTAGTTCTGTTGAAAAGGTAGCTGGAAAGCCCACTGCAAGTGGCAAATAAGACACTTCCCCCCCTCCCCCTTCTTTTGCATATGAAAAGACCCTTTACACAAACAGGAGCAAGCTGGAGTAGGTAGTCGAGCGTATTCACATAAAACTTTGGGGCTTGGTTAGGAGTCTGAAAATCAGAGCAATGTTATTTAAAAATAAGCAAAACTATACATTAATTAAAAAAAAAAAACTTTATGGGCTATATAAATAGATTATCTACAAAACATTTATGCAAAGAAAAAATGAGTGTATAATGTCCCTTTAAATAAATATTCCTCTCTCTCTCTCTCTCTCTCTCTCTATATATATATATATATATATATATATATATATATATATATATATATATATATATATATATAAATAAATAAATATATAAATAAATATAAATAAATATATATATATATATATATACATATATATATATATATATAAATAAATATATATATATATATATATATATATATATATAGATAGATAGATAGATAGATAGATAGATAGATACAAAGAGAAGTGCACTCACAGGAATGATCAACTGGCTCAATACCATTGTTAGCCTGTTCTATGGCAATTTACCAATTACCACGTGGGTGATACTTTTTAGTCCAGTAATGCTTTTCACAGAGTAGAACTTACCTGTAGTATATCAGTCTGATCCCGCCTATTATGATCAGTCCAGCGCCGAAATGCCAGGCAATTCCTCTCTAAACAAGGAACACAGCAACCCCAGATGATTGTTTCGGCCCTCATTGGGCCATGTCAGTGAGGTGTAGCCATATTCCTCTAAGCACACTGAGCAAGGAGTTCACATCTGGTTGCCCCTTTTCCCATAGGTAGACTAAATACATACAGAAAGAAGTGCACTCACAGGAACGAACAACTGGCTCAATACCATTATTAGCCTGTTCTATGGCGATTTACCACCTGAGTGCAGCTTTTTAGCCCAGTAATACTTTTCACAGAGTAGAACTTACCTGTAGTATATCAGTCTGATCCCGCCTATTATGATCAGTCCAGCGCCGAAATGCCAGGCAATTCCTCTCTAAACAAGGAACACAGCAACCCCAGATGATCGTGTCGGCCTTCATTGGGCCTCGTCAGTGAGGTGTAGCCATATTCCTCTAAGCACACTGAGCAAGGAGTCCATGTCTGGTTGCCCCTTTTTCCCATAGGGAGACTAAATACATACAGAGAGATGTGCGCTCACAGGAGTGAACAACTGGCTCAATACCATTGTTAGCCTGTTCTATGGCGATTTATCACCTGGGTGCAGCTTTTTAGCCCTGTAATGCTTTTCTTTCCTTTGAGTGCACTTCTCTCTGTATGTATGTAGTCTGCCTATGGAAAAAAGGGGAAACCAGATGTGGACTCCTTGCTCAGTGTGCTTAAGCATTACTGGGCTAAAAAACTGCACCCAGGTGGTATTACGCCATAGAACAGGCTAACAATGGTATTGAGACAGTTGTTCATTCCTGTGAGTGCACGTCTCTCTGTATATATATATATATATAATATATATATATATATATATATATATATATATATATATATACAGTAAATTTGTACATTTATAAATATATATATAGGTATAAATATATATTTATTTAAAAAACCATATATATATATATATATACTGTATATATAAAAATATTTAATTATTAATAGATATAACACATTTTTTTTTTGTAAAGAACATTTGAAAATGTAATATTTATATTTTAATGTTAGGTTAGCGCAAATGAAAATATGTCATGGTGTTTGCACGAGAGCAAGTTTTTTCTGTGATATTCTAAGTTTGGATTTTTGCACTAGTCGGGTTACCGCTAGAGCAAAAACAGTTTACTTTCAATTTGTAATACCAGCGAAACCTGACTTGCACAAAAATAAAAATCCTAGCAGAGTTTTTGCAATAGCGATAATGCAAAATATTGCTCCACTTGTAATCTAGTCCATTGTCAACTTTTTTTCTACTTTCTTTCTGATCTTTTATTAACTCTTCATTATCTTTATTTGGATGCATCAGAACAGTCCTGATATGTGACCCATTAACTATGTATTGATACGGTCCAAATATGTCCTATCAATCTTGCCATCTTCAGAAAGTTTAATTGAATGATATCTCGTTCCACAAATTAAAAAAAAAAAAAAAAAAAACTATAAGTACTGTAGATAAAAGACTTTAATGTGATTTTTAAATTAAATTAGTTTTATTATGGAGAAAAACACTGAAAAAAAAAAAAGATTAATTTTGCTGACTCATGAATGGATAATTAGTATTTTCAACCTCTGTGCCAATTTAATTACTAGATACATATAGCCAATGGGAATTCAAGTCTAACACTTTTCTGAATCAGTGTGCCAGTTGCAAACATGTTATATATTTTCTGTGGAAACATTTGAAAATATAATACTATCTTGCTTAATCGTAATATAAAAGTGTTAATGTCTCAGAGGATATTTAAATATTTCAGCATTGTTTATTCCTTCATTTGCATTCATTGGATGAATCATCAGATGTGACTTTATTCTTGAAGTATAAATTACTTTCATCTGTGAGGATGATGATATGAACCACTAAGCCCTTCATACGAAGAAATATTAAATCAAAAGTTATGTTGGCTTGTGGGTGATATGAATGAAAATTACCTAGATTATTACAGTGATATGTCAGTTATGCTGAATTTTTAACATTTTGCTACATTTGCATCTGATAAGAAATGCTAAAAAAATGAAAAGAATATTATTTGCTAAAAATATCTATACTTCCTTTTTATTGCATTGGGCAATGCATATTTAATAAGCCTTGTTAAGCTAGAACATATTATGACCCTCTAAGAAAAGCCCACAATACATCATGTTACAAAAAAGCAATATAACTTATTCGTTAACACTTTTTAATATATATAACATTTTAGAATCCAAGTATATGAATTTTAATAGCCAGTGTTTATAAAAAGCGGCAGTGAACTGCTCTTAGACATTTTTAAGTACTAATGGCCAAAGAAGCTTCTTGTTTTGAAAGCAATGAATTCTTATCCAGACACCTTTGTTGTTACATAATTATTGGAGCGTGCTTATTGATACTAGAGGCTCGAACTGTTGGAGGTGCTGTGGTACATTCAACACAGTAATTCCTCAGTAGCTATCCTGGAGCATGTCATTTGACACTTGAGTAATCATATTATTCCTATGTGTTGAAGGTACCAGAGTTTATCCTAATCAGTGATTCCATAGCTGTTATCCCAGAGCATGTCAATTGACACTTGAGTGCTCGGATCATCTATGTAGATATAAATTGGTCTCACTGTACATATGCTGTATGATAGCTACCTACATCCTGTTCCAAATTATTATGCAAATTCTATTTCAGTGTCACAAAGATTATTATTTTTTTTTTTCAGTTTAACTCATGGATGGCATTCTGTCTCAGGGCTCTTTTGATCACTGAAAACAATCTCGGACACCTGTGATAATTAGATTGCCAGGTGAGCCCAAATAAAGGAAAAACTACTAAAGAAGGGAGTTCCAAATTATTAAGCAGAGCACCATTTTCAAGCA
Source organism: Bombina bombina (assembly GCF_027579735.1). Taxonomy (NCBI): domain Eukaryota; kingdom Metazoa; phylum Chordata; class Amphibia; order Anura; family Bombinatoridae; genus Bombina; species Bombina bombina. The sequence goes on along the minus strand of NC_069499.1, from coordinate 148,132,703 downwards.
ATATGGGGAAGAAAAAGGATCTCTCTGCTGCCGAAAAGAGTGAAATAGTTCAATGCCTTGGACGAGGTATGAAAACATTAGATATTTCACGAAAACGTAAGCGTGATCATCGCACTATTAAGAGATTTGTGGCTGATTCAGAGCACAGATGGGTTCGTGCAGATAAAGGCACATTGAGGAAGATTTCTGCCAGATCCATGCATCGGATCAAGAGAGCAGCTGATAAAATACTATTACATAGCAGCAAACAGATATTTGAAGCTGCTGGTGCCTCTGGAGTCCCACAGACATCAAGGCGTAGAGTCCTCCACAGTCTTGCAAACTTTCCATTTGGCCACCACTAACCAATGCTCACAAGCAGAAACGGCTGCATTGGGCAGATAAATACATGAAGACTAATTTTCAAACAGTCCTGTTCACTGATGAGTGCCGTGCAACCCTGGATGATCCAGATGGATGGAGTAGTGGATGGTTGGTGGACAGCTACCCTGTTCCAACAAGGCTGCAATGTCAGCAAGGCAGTGGTGGAGTCATGTTTTGGGCCGGAATCATGGGAAGAGAGCTGGTCGGCCCCTTTAGGGTCCCCAAAGGTGTAAAGATGGCCTCTGCAAAGTATGTGGAGTTCCTGACTGACCACTTCCTTCCCTGGTACAGAAGGAAGAACTATGCTTTCCGTAATAAAATCATCTTCATGTATGACAATGCACCATCTCATGCTGCAAAGAATACCTCTGCACCAATGGCTGCTATGGGGATAAAAGGAGAGAAAGTCATGGTGTGGCCTCCATCCTCCTCTGACCTCAATCCTATTGAGAACCTTTGGAGCATTCTCAAGCAAAAGATCTATGAGGGTGGGAGGCAGTTTACATCCAAACAGCAGCTCTGTGAGGCTATTCTGACATCTTGCAAACAAATTTAAGCAGAAACTGTCCAAAAACTCACAAGTTCAATGGATGCAAGAACTATGCTAAAATGTAACGTGACCTGTTAAAATGTTTTAAAAGTTAAAATGTTGTTCAAAGTTTGATTGAAATAGCTTTTGATTTTAGTAAATATGCTGAAAACACCACAAATGACAATTTTCAGTTCTTTACAACCTATAAAGTGTTTTGAAACTTTCTGTGCGTAATAATTTGGAACAGTGCATTGTAAGTTTTTTATTTTGAAAAAAAAATACTGTTATCATTAGGAGGTTTGTTCAATAAAATTTGAATTATACTCTTAATAGTTGATAACATGAGAATTATGCTGACTGTTGTTTACATCAATTATTTAGGTAAATGAGAAAGATATCATTGGCATAATAATTTGGAACAGGGTGTATTAGCATTTCACATAGGTCTCTAAAGTGATATATATACTTAGCAGGAAATGTGTATTTTATATGGTGTTTGCAAATATGAACTTTATTTGTTTTTTTATAATTTTTATTTAATAAAATTGGCTGTTTTTCTTATGGAAGTGCTGCTTGGTCATTATTTTGTATACAATAAATGTTGTATACCCTTTCTTAAAAAAAAATACATTATGTAATAAATGATTTGGTTACTTCATGCATGCTTTGGCCCCTAGTTATCAAGCCGTCAACCTCAAATATGCTGATTCACCTTAGTTATCAAGCCCTGCTTCCCGGCAAAAGTAGAATTTAGTGACGTAAGCTTCGATCCACCGGACTCAGTCCGACACAGAATCCGACATCGATTCTTACATCACTCCAGATGTTCCGCACACAAGTTCGGCACAATCTGACTACTTTTGCTAGTTATCAAAAAACTAGCAGGTACGCTCGGCACTTTTCCGGCCCAGCGTACCTGGTTTTCAATCCCTGGAGGCGGCGGATCCCATAGGAATCAATGGGAGTCTGACCATAGTGAAAGTTCATGTTCGCTGCTGCCTGATATCCCATTGATTCCTATGGAAGATGTCTGCACCTAACACCCTAACATGTACCCCGAGTCTAAACACCCCTAATCTGTCCCCCCTACACCGCCGCAACTACCCTACACCGCCGCAACTAAATAAAGTTATTACCCCCTAAACCGTTGCTCCCGGAGCCCACCGCCACTCTAATAAACTTATTAACCCCTAAACCGCCGCTCCTAGACCCCGCCGCAACTATAATAAATGTATAAACCCCTAAACCGCCACTCCCAGACCCCGCCGCCACCTATATTAAATTTATTAACCCCTAATCTGCCCCCCCTACACCGTCGCCACCTATAAAAAATGTATTAACCCCTATCATGCCCCCCTACACTGTCGCCACCTATAATAAATTTATTAACCCCTATCCTGCCCCCCCTACACTGTCGCCACTATAATAAAATTATTAACCCCTAAACCTAAGTCTAACCCTAACCCTTCCAATCAGCCAATAGAATGCGAGCTCAATCTGATTGGATCAGCCAATCGGATTGAACTTCAATCTGATTGGCTGATTCAATCAGCCAATCAGATTTTTCCTAGCTTAATTCCCATTGGCTGATAGAATCCTATCAGCCAATCGGAATTTGAGGGACGCCATCTTGGATGACATCACTTAAAAGGAACCGTCATTCGTAGGGAAGTCATCGGTGAAAGAAGATGGCTCCGCGTCGGCTCGTCTGAAGATGGCTCCGCTCCGTTCCAGGTGGATGAAGATTGAAGACGCCACCTGGATGATGACTTCAATCGGATGGAAGACTTCTTCAGCGCCCCTTGGATGATGACTTCAATCGGATGGAAGACTTCTTCAGCGCCCCTTGGATGATGACTTCGGCCGCTGCGGATGTCCTCTTCTGTTCCATCGGTGGTCGGCTGGCTGAAGATGGCTAAAGGTAGGATGATCTTCAGGGGGGTAGTGTTAGGTTTATTTAAGGGGGGTTTGGGTTAGAGTAGGGGTGTGTGGGTGGTGGGTTTTAATGTTGGGGGGGTTGTATTTTTTTTTACAGGCAAAGAGCTGAATACTTTGGGGCATGCCCCGCAAAAGGCCCTTTTAAGGGCTGGTAAGGTAATAGAGCTGTTAACTTTCGTAATTTAGAATAGGGTAGGGCATTTTTTTATTTTGGGGGGCTTTGTTATTTTATTAGGGGGCTTAGATTAGGTGTAAGTAGCTTAAAATTGTTGTAATATTTTTTAAATGTTTGTAACTTTTTATTTTTATTTTTTGTAACTTATTTTTTTTATTTTTTGTACTTTAGTTTATTTAATTGTATTTAATTGTAGTTATTTGTAGCTTATTTATTTAATTAATTTAATGATAGTGTAGTGTTAGGTTTAATTGTAACTTAGGTTAGGATTTATTTTACAGGTAATTTTGTATTTCTTTTAGCTAGGTAGTTATTAAATAGTTACTATTCTAACTAGCTAAAATAAATACAAATACAAAGATACCTGTAAAATAAATATAAATCCTAAAATAGCTACAATGTAATTATTAATTACATTGTAGCTATATTAGGGTTTATTTTACAGGTAAGTATTTATTTTTAAATAGGAATAATTTATTTATTGATAGTGTAGTGTTAGGTGTAATTGTAACTTAGGTTAGGATTTATTTTACAGGTAAATTTGTCTTTATTTGAACTAGGTAGCTATTAAATAGTTAATAACTATTTAATAGCTATTGTACCTAGTTAAAATAAATTTAAATTTGTCTGTAAAATAAAAATAAATCCTAAAATAGCTATAATATAATTATTAGTAATATTGTAGCTATATTAGGGTTTATTTTAAAGGTTAAAGTATTTAGTTTTTAATAGGATTAATTTAGTTAATAAGAGTTATAATATTTATATGTATTTAATTAATATTTAAGTTAGGGGGGGTGTTAGGGTTAGGGTTAGACTTAGGTTTAGGGGTTAATAATTTTATTTTAGTGGCGACGGTGTAGGGGGGCAGGATAGGGGTTAAAATATTTATTATAGGTGGCGACAGTGTAGGGGGGGCAGATTAGGGGTTAATAAGTTTAATATAGGTGGCGGCGGGGTCCAGGAGCGGCGGTTTAGGGGTTAAACAATTTATTTAGTTGCGACGGGGTCCGGGATCGGCAGGATAGGGGTTAAAAAATGTATTGTAGGTGGCGGCGGTATAGGGGGGGCAGGATAGGGGTTACTAGGTATAATGTAGGTGGCGGTGGGCTCCGGGAGCGGCTGTTTAGGGGTTAATACATTTATTATAGTTGCAGGGGGTCTAGGAGTGGCGGTTTAGGGGTTAATAACTTTATTTAGTTGCGGGGGGCTCCGGGGGGCACCGGTATAGGGGGTAGAACAGTGTAGTTTAGTGTGGGTGCTTAGTGACAGCTTATCAATAAAGCTGTAGAAAAGCCGAAGAGCAGCGAGATCGGATGAGTGATAACTATCACAGTCCGCTGCTCATCGCCCCGTACTTGGTGCGCGGCTTTTTGACAGCTTTTTTGATAACTTTGGCGAGATTATTCAGGTCCGCGGCGGCGATGGTAGGAGAGCTCGGGCGGGCGTATTGGGCCGGCGAAGGCAGGTAAGTAGACACATTGATAACTAGGCCTCAAAGTCTCTTTTTCTCCTCCTTTTAAGGAAGTTTACTCTAAAATTTTGCAAGATTAAGGTAAAATCCCATACAATCATACAAAAGCAAAGTGTTAACTTATTGGCTGTTTTTTTTTCACAATACAGATTAAAGTAAAAAACTGAGTTGAATAGTAACTTCTCACCGAGCTGTTACTCTGTTAAGTTGATCTTAGTTTAAATGAAGAAAACCCCAGATAATGATCATACAACATGTTCTCTTTCTCTCTTGTATCAGGAATGAAAATGTATATTTGGGTGATATGTCCCTTTAAGATTTGAATATCAATGCTCATAGATATTAATGCAATTCTATGATAATCAATATTACATTGAAATATTAAAATGTTAACCTTTGTTCTATAGAAGCATTCAGAGAGCAAAGTGATATTCAGGGATAACATTTAAATGTAAAAATACTGATATTTTAGCCCATCTGAAGCAATCATATGTAATTTTTATTAAATTCTTGGTAATTAATTGAATGCTTTAGTTTGGTTGTGTATTATGTTGACTCCTAGTTTGATGTGTTTCTTTTTCAACATTTGAAAATATTATATTGTTTAGCAAGAACTTGATAAACAATCCAGTTAAATAAATACTTAAATTGAAAACTTCCTATATATATATATATATATATATATATATATATATATATATATATATATATATATATATATATATATATATATATATATATATATATGATCAAACAGATAAATTAATTGTGCAATAATTTAATCAAATGTGCTGTAAAAAGCAATATTTATTTGACCTTTATACTATAAAAGTTCTTTGCAGAAATTTCTTGGCATATGGTTAAATTCAATTAATTGTTACTTAATTAATCCATTTATTAAACCAGATGGCAAGGACATTTCTATTTGTTATCATACATTAATTGTTTAACTAGCATAAATTAAAAAGTTATGAATTAAGAATAGTATTTTGGTTAATATAATCTATTACACCAAGGCTGGCCAACTGGTGGCCCAAGGTTCACAACACCAGAAAAATGTAGAAGGAAGGAAATGTGTGTCTTGGGGTGATCACAATCTAAAGAGCACTCTAGAGGGTCAAACAGCAGATAGAGGGTACCCTGGAATAAATTATTTTTTTATTTAAAAGCTATACACTTATATGCAGACCTTAAGGCTTCTAAATTATTGATCTGTGGCCCCGATATGTAAGAAAAGTGGCTATCACTGCATTATATCATAGGGGTCGAATTATCAAGCTCTGAACGGAGCTTAATGCCTTGTGTTTCTGGCGAGCCTTCGGGCTCGCCAGAAACACAAGTTATGAAGCGGCGGTCTAAAGACCGCTGCTCCATAACCTGTCCGTCTGCTATGAGGTGGTGGACAGACATCGCCAGAAATCAACAATTGCCCGCAAATCTGCAAGGGGGCGGTATTGCACCAGCAGTTCATCAGAACTGTTGGTGCAATGATAAATGCTGAGAGCGTATGCTGTCGGCATTTATCGATGTGCAGTGGACATGATCCGCAATATCGGATCATGTCTGCTCACATCATGATAATTAGGCCCATAAAGTGCTGTTGCATAAACTGTTATCTGCTTCATTGTGACATTATATTTATAATAAAATCTAACAATGCATAATTAAAGTTAGCAAAAACACTGTTATAATAAAAGAAATGACATCTGCAGAAAGAAAAAAAAGCATTAAGCCAGCAACTAATGATAATTTAAATAAATGTATATATTAAAAAAAAAAAAAAGAAAGATATTTAAGACTTTTATTTGTGGAATGACTAAAAAAATATTTCACCTCAATGAAGAAACAAGCAGCTCAATGTTAAAGAGATACTAAAAACTATTTTTTCCTGATTCAGATAGAGCATGCAATTTTAAGCAACTTTCTAATTTACTCCTATTATCAATTTTTCTTCATTCTCTTTCTATCTTTATTTAAAAGCAGCTATTTAAAGCTTAGGAGCCAGACCAATTTTTGTTTAGTGTCCCCTTTAAGTCTGCTAAAAAAAATGCATTAAAACCACACCACAAGTTTCCAATGTTTTTCATATATTGATCTGTTATTATTAAAGTTATAAACAGTATAGAGCTAGATTACATGTGACACACTATCACAAGTTGAAAGCCACTCAAGAGCAAACAAATTTAGCATGTTGGGTTTGCGCAAGTGAAGACATTGGGCCCGATTGATCAAGCTCCGAATGGAGCTTCATGCAGCTGTTTCCACGCTCCTTAACTCGTCCACCTGCTCTGAGGCTGTGGACATCAATCCGCTCAATCACATATGATCGTGTTGATTTACACACCTTGCTAGCGTATGCTATTGGCATTTATCGATGTGCAGTGGATCATGTCCGTCCGCACCATAATAAATCTACCCCCTAGCGTAAAGTCTAAGAGTTAAAAATGATTATAATAAAGTGTTACATATATATATATATATATATATATATATATATATATATATATATATATATATATATATATATATATGCACTGCCTGATAAATATTATTCTTATAAATATTAATCAATAATGTATATAAGGGTTAAAACGCATATGGTATAGGACAATATATTTGAAGATAAAGGGCTATAATGTATATGTGTGTATGTATATATATATATATATATATATATTTAAAAATAAAAAGAACATTTATTCTATGTCAAGTGTAAAATATGTGTAACTACCTTCTAGCTTAGCAATGTAGGTCTAATGTAGTATCTGTTTAGTGCGCAAGCAATAAATGTTAGGTTTTTCTTTTTTAACAGCATTCCCCATTAAAGTCTATGGGGGAGAAGAATTTAGCGTGGCCTTTGTCATGAGATGCAGGGCACAGCAAAGATGGTACACCTCTATTTTATTGTAGAGCATGGAAACACACATCTGGTAGCATTGATCTCACTAAGTACAGTGGGGCAAAAAAGAATTTAGTCAGCCACACCAATTGTGCAAGTTCTCCCACTTAAGAAGATGAGAGAGGCCTGTAATTTTCATAATAGGTATACCTCAACTATGAGAGACAAAATGTGGAAACAAATCTAGACAATCATATTGTCTGATTTGGAAAGAATTTATTTGCAAATTATGGTGGAAAATAAGTATTTGGTCAATATCAAAAGTTCATCTCAATATTTTGTTATTACAGGTCATTCACTAGGTCCCCCCATGTGGTTCTGGGATGTTTCCTCACCGTTCTTGTGATCATTTTGACCCCACGGGGTGAGATATTGCGTGGAGCCTCAGATCGAGGGAGATTATCAGTGGTCTTTTTCAGTGGATTTCTTCACACCAAGCTGCTTGCCTATTGCATATTCAGTCTTTCCAGCCTGGTGCAGGTCTACAATTTTGTTTCTGGTGTCCTTCGACAGCTCTTTGGTCTTCACCATAGTGGAGTTTGGAGTGTGACTGTTTGAGATTGTGGACAGGTGTCTTTTACACTGATATCAAGTTCAAACAGGTGCCATTAATACGGGTAATGAGTGGAGGACAAAGGAGCCTCTTAAAGATTTCTGTGAGAGCCAGAAATCTTGCTTGTTTGTAGGTGACCAAATACTTCTTTTCCACCATAATATGCAAATACATTATTTCCTAATCAGAAAATGTGATTGTCTGGATTTGTTTCCACATTTTGTCTCTCATAGTTGAGGTATACCTATGATGAAAATTACAGGCCTCTCTCATCTTCTTAAGTGGGAGAACTTGCACAATTTGTGGCTGACTAAATACTTTTTTGCCCCACTGTAACTGCGACACAGACAAACGGACTTAAGCCCCACCCCCAATCTGGTGACGTCACTTCCCACTCTCATTACATCTTCCCCCTTTTCAAAGGATGATGCATACATTTTTTTTTCATTTGAATATAACAATTAACAAGGTATACAACAACAGTTTTGTATAGCATATAAAAGATAACAAGTTACAGAAAATATAAACAACATGAATTACATCCTGACTTGAACATCGGGGTAGACTACCCTAGTCCACAGTGACCATGGGATTATTCTGCCCATACTTCCAGTCACTGTTCTAACTAAAGTTAATCCCGATATCGGGCCGGAAGTTTCACCACACTTCCGCTTGATGTATCCCTACCTGAACTGTTCTCTGATACAGAAGAAGGTGATTGAGAGTCTGCTGGAGGCAAAGACATATCCCCGCTGTGATCTTGCTGAGGGGAAGGTATCCCTTTTCAAACAGGGAATCTCACCGGCGGTAGTACTGAGGCATCCAGTTCCAAACTCTCAGATACAGGCTGAAGGTGTTTACGGCGTGTAACTGTCCCTCCATCAGTAAGGACTACATAAGACCTTGGTTCTGGAGAGCGTCCAATTACTGTAGCAGGCGTATTCCATTTCTTCTCATAATCCAATTTAATTCTGACACTTTTCCTCACATTCAGCTCCTGCAAGGGCCTCACAGAATATCTCCTGTCGTAGAAGAATCGATAGCCCCTTTTTGCCTCTTCTGTCCCGAAGAATATAGCTAGTTGGCTGGAAGACACCCAGGTAAGGTGGTATGCATCTGGTGCCTTAGCATCAGCTGTGCCAGGCTAAATCCCGTGGCTTGAATGGGAGTCGCCCTATAGGATAAGAGGGCCAGGTATGGCTCATATTGCTTCAAAATTAATTTTGGTATTTGAACTGCCCTTTCAGCCATTCCATTAGCCTGCGGGTAATGTGGACTTGACGTGGAAAGTATAAAATCATATTCTCTGCTGAAAGAACTGAACTCTGTTGAAGCGAACTACATTCCGTTATCACTCACCAACTCCATTGGTATGCCCCACCGGGCGAACAAGCTCTTGAGACGAGTGATAACGACTTGACAGGTGATTTCATTCAAAGGTGCAATTTCCAAATACCTGGAATAGTAGTCGATCACGACTAGGAACTTTTTCCTGTGCAGCTTGCACAAATCAGCAGCTATTTTCTGCCACGGGCCTGCAGGCAGCAGAGTAGAAATCAAGGCCTCCCTTCTCTGAGTAGGCCAAAGTTCCCGGCAAAAAGCACATTTAGACACATGACTTGCAATGTTGGAACTGATCCCAGGCCAGCATACTGCCGTAGCTGCCCTTTCTCTGCACTTTGTAATACCTAAGTGGCCATTGTGAATCCTGTTTGACATCTCCTGCCTCATGCTGACAGGAATAACAATGCGGTCTTGGAAAAGCACCAACCCATCCAGCTCCGTGAGCTGTGACCTCTCTGACTGGTAAGAACTTAAAGACATCCAGGCTGCCCGACTCTCGGGCCAACCTTCTTTTAGGTACTTTATAACTTTTTGAAGGTCTGTATCTAAATATGTCTCTTTCTTTATTTGATCTAGTTTCCCTGAAGAAATGGACTTAGAGACCAGAACTGAATCTACATACACTTTCACATCCGATTCCGTTGAAGAGTCATCAGCAGCAGCCTGGACAGTATATCCGTCACAACCAGTTGTTTCCCCGGCACATGCACTGCCTGAACATTGAACCTGAGCAGCCTCATTAGAAGTCTCTGGCATCTAAGGTGTGTTTTGTCAATATCATAGGAGTTGATTAGAGGGACTAGCAGTTTATGATCAGTCTCCAGACTAAATTTCTCTAAACCCACTAGGTAACACTGAAAACGCTCACAGGCCCAAACTGCAGCCAGGCACTCTCTCAATTTGGGCGTATTTTGACTCAGCAGCCGTCAGTGTGCAGGAATAGTAGTTTGTTTTCATTCAGCTGCAGGAGGGCGGCCCCTAATCCATAACTGCTTGCATCAGCACTAACCACAGTCTTTTTGGAAGGGTCGTAGAACCCCAACACTGGGGCAGACCCCAGCATTGACTTGACCTGCATAAAAGATTCTTCCTGTGAAGGTCCCCAGACCCAGGCAACATCTTTATTTAGCAACTCTGTGTTAGGGTGTAGTATTATGGATAAATCTGGAAGGAGCCTTCCATAATTTACAAGGCCCAATAGTTGTCTCAGCTCATGTACATCAGAAGGATTTTTCATCTGTTCAATAGCACAAATTTTCTCGAGGTCTGGCTTAATGCCATCCCCATTGATGATATGCCCAAAGTAACATAACTCAGCTTTCCTAAAATGGCATTTCTCTTTGTTTAGCTTCAGCCCGGACTCTCTGAAGCTGTGTCTGAAGCACACAGCTCATTCGCTGATCATGTTCCTCCAATGTAGACCCATACACTAAGATGTCGTCCATGATGACTGCCGTGCCCACGTGATCTCTTAGGAGAGAACTCATTTCTCTTTGGAAGATTTCAGGAGCAGAGGATATCCTGAAGGGGAGACTGCAAAAGCAAAACCGACCTACTAGTGTAATGAAGGTAGTCAGTTGGTGGCACTTTGGATCTAGGGGTATCTTCCAGAAGCCGCTAAAAGCATCCAATGTAGAGAAAAACTTTGCCCCAGTCAAATTCAGAGCTATGTCTTCAAGTGTCGGCAGCACATATCTCTCTCTCTTCACCACCTCATTAAGCATTTTCAAGTCTACGGTGGTAATGCTGTATGGGACTGTGTCACCTTTAAGTGATATACGGACTAGGTTGCAATTCAGTAGGCCCAATTCACCAAACATATCTTCTGAGATCTCATTCACTCTGGCTACTAGGCCCAAACCACAGGCTGCTTTTCTGCTCAATAAGTTGTTGAAACACTGACCTCTAATCACATGCACCCATATGGTGAATTTCCTTTGCTTGTACACGCAGCTGGCAAGAAATTTCCCCACACAATCAATGCGGTCGCCAGGACTATGGACTTTTGTTGTAACTTTCGCCAGCTGGGGCTGTCGAGGCAGTTTTATGAATGCTGCAAGAGACATTACAATGATGTCTGCTCCTGTGTCAATCTTAAACGTAACTTTGGCTCCCATTACAGTAAGAGTAACCCTCCAATCATATTCTGAACCTGGTCATTCAACAACAGACACCACAAATGACACTTCTTGAACCTCCTGGTCGCTATCCACCTGCATATCCTTAAGATATTCAGTCTTACATACCACTTCAAAATGGCCCATCCTGTTATATTTTCTACATATTTTGTCTTTAGCAGGGCATATGACACTTTGATCATGGGCACGGTTGCATTGTGTGCATCGGGCATGCCACGGCCATCCACCTCTGGGCCTATCTGCTGCCCTTGGTCTACCGCTCACACTGTGCCTTTCACTAGCAGCTCTCCTGAACTGCTGCACTTCATCCCCAATACTCTCAGACCTCAGATCAGCACTTTGCTTTTTCACCAGTTCACTCTGGCGCGCCATCCTAATAGCCCCATATAATGTTAAATCAGACTCTAACTGTAGCTTCAGTGAGACTTCAGCATCTGCAATTCCTATGACTATTCTGTCTCTGATTTGCTCTTCTTTTGTCGCGATCGCTCAGCTGATCACTCTCTCTCTTCCTGGGTTTTTTCTGTGCTGTTGCGCTACGTTCTGTTGCCTAGCAATTTGGCTGAAGCCGTCCCTCTCCTCTGATGTCAGAATGGCTTCTTATTCCGGCGTCTTCTCTCCTCTGGTGCCTGTTTGTTTTCACTCGTTGGCTAAGTGAGTACTCTTTATATCTTTGATATTCAGAACCTGTGCTTGTTTAAATTCTGAACCCTGAACCCCTATCTGACTGATTTCTTGTTGCTGGACTTGGCTTGCTGGATTACTCTTTTGGTTAACCCCTACCTGCCTGATTACACGTTGCTGGACATTGCTTGCTTGATTACTGTATTGGTTAACCCCTACCTGCCTGATTACACGTTGCTGGACATTGCTTGCTTGATTACTCTATTGGTTAACCCCTACCTGCCTGATTACACTTTGCTGGATATTGCTTGCTTGATTACTCTATTGGTTAACCCCTACCTGCCTGATTACACGTTGCTGGACATTGCTTGCTTGGCTATTCTATTGGTCAACCCCTACCTGCCTGATTACACATTGCTGGACATTGCTTGCTTGATTACTCTTTTAATTAACCCTATCTACACAAAGTTTCTTCTCCTGACCCTGCTGTGCCATATTCCAGCCTATTTCTGTGAGTATATTATATTGTAGCTGTCGCAGGGTCAGATCCTGGTATATACTCACTGTGCTAGGGTGTTATTACCCTCATTCTAGCATTTGGGTCTAACTCTGGACTTTACCTATCCTGACATCTTTAGCAACACCAAACTCACAGAATTCAGCTAGTTCATACAGGCTGCACACAAATAACTCCACAGATTCTCCCACATGCTGAGCACGTTTGTGAAAACAAGCTCTCTCATTAATCACATTTCTTTTGGGCACAAATTGGGCACTGAGTTTATTCATAACTATTTCAAAGTCAAATTCTTCCCCTTCTTGGAAAGTAAAGGCATTGAACACTGGCTCCACATCTTTCCCCATAGAGTATAAAAGATAATTAATTTGTACTTCACCATTCTCCTTGTCTAGCGTGGAAGCAATCCTGAAGCGCTGAAACTGCTGACGCCATGTGGGCCAAGCTGCAGGCTGAGAGAAATCAAAAGGCTCAGGTGGGGTAAACTTTGACATTGTCATCGATCAGGAAGCAGAAGAGCAGGCAAGAACTTCTGACACCATGTCATGAGATGCAGGACACATGCAGGACACAGCAAAGATGGTACAACTCTATTTTATTGTAGAGCATGGAAACACACATCTGGTAGCATTGATCTCACTAAGTAACTGTGACACAGACAAACTGACCTAAGCCACGCCCCCAATCTGGTGACGTCACTTCCCACTCTCATCACAGCCTTGATAGCTGAAGTCCTGAAGTTAGCTTGCATTGGGTTTAGCTCGCGCACAAACATTTTACTTTCAACTTGTAATGCGCACCCTAACCCGTCTGCATTAAAGGTTTACTTCCAGCGGTGTTTGCATGCAAGTGAATGTGCTAAATAGTGCACCACTTGTAATCAGGTCATAATATGTATGATGAAATGTTATATTTAATGATTTTTGCCACAGTTGCTTCCCTTCGTTTTATTCTCACTTATCCCTTTTTTTCTTTGACAAGTTTCCCAAAATAATTCTCAAAAATATTAGTTAGTCATAGCTGCAGATATTGGCAAAAATGTGAGTATGCATGGCTTGGAAGTCATTTAATCATAACAAAGTGTCTCCCTGTTGCAGTCATGCTTTCCCTGATGTGATCGCTGCTTACAGACTTCTGATATTTATGCTCAAGAGACACACTGGATAGAATCTCTGTTCTAGAAATACCAAACATTTATCAACAGCCAGACAGAGATCTTCTATTTATTGTAAGCCAATAACGACTTCTGACAAACCACCATCCTTGCAATGTTATTGGCTTTACAGTTGTTTATGATTTTACATGTGACATTTTGTTCACAATTATTTCTCTTTGTGTGATTAGGATTGTTGTTTGATTGTAAATGCTGTGTATTTATGTAATGCATCTTGATCACAAGTGTGACAATGAGTCAGTACAGCTGAAGCTTGTTTAGAATCATTTTAAGCCTTGTTTAGAAAAAAAGTCTACATTAAAGAAGCATACATATATTCATTAGAGTATTTATAGCTTGAAAAGATACAATAGACCAGATTACAAGTTGATCACCATTGATAGCACAAAGCACGCTAACAAATATCACTGGACCACTCTAGGAGGCCGATTTATCAAGCTCCGTATGGAGCTTGAGTTGATGCCCCTGTTTCCGCGCGAGACTTCAGGCTCGACGGAAACAGAAGTTATGAAGCAGCGGTCATAACTTTTGTAAAATGCCCCATAGCATTCTATAGGGAAAGATAGTTAGAGCAGCAGGGCTTGCGCAATTACATTTTTCTTTCAACTTGTAATACAAGCACAAACACCTTTTACATATAATATATCCATTTTAAACCAATTAAATGTGTTTGTTTTTAATACACATATCTATCTATCTATCTATCTATCTGTACCTCTGTCTGTCTGTATGTATATCTATCTATTTCTCATCTATATTTAATCTTTTAGATATATACTGTAGCTATAGATACATATATATAATAATATAGAAATATGTATTTATTAATACATAAAACATATTCTTCTATGTGAAGAACATTGGAATGTAAAATATTGATATTTCATGTTGGCTTAGCGCACTTGGGAACATGCGATCAGTTTTGTGCACAAGAATGGTGTTTTTTGCTCCATTGACTTCTATAGAAGACTACATTAACGCTTGCTAGATATTCAATGTTCATTTTTTGCACGCATCGGGTTAGCACACAAGCGAACACTGTTTACTTTCAACTTGTAATATGAGCACTACCTGAAAACAAGCTTACTTCTAGTGGCGTTAGTACCACTCCTCTTGTAATTTGGTCCTTTCCTGTGTGAGAATTAAGGAAATATTTGTTTACTCTTTTAATCTATTTACCATTGTTCAAGTCTTTCTAAAAGTTTATAATACTTCTAGAGTGATCTAACAGAATGACTGGTAGTCATTCCTAAATGTTGACACTAGGAAGGACATTTCAATATGTAATTTATTACTGCTGATTTACAAGACAGATGTATGTTGATTTAATGTGTGTCTCCATATTTGTCCAGAATTTGTTGTACCTCAGATTATTGTTAGCAGATCTTACAGGCACCACATTGGTACATTCCAAGCAATAATGGCTTATTTTTGGGGGTATTTATAGAATTGCTATTGGCCAAGTCTTTTATATTTAAACATTTTTTTAATTAAAACTGTTGCTAGTAATGTGTCACGTTTATAATCAAAGCAAATCTATGAAAAATACAATGGCCTAGATTAAATAAAACTAATGTGTGGAACTAATATTTTGCTGAAAAAAAACTTGCCACAACATATCAATGTTTAAATTGCAGAATTTAATAAAATTGGACCTAGACCTCATCACATCCGCAGAATCAGGTCCATTGTAAATCGATGGAATAGTATCTATCTTGTTACTGTTAACTTTTTGATGCAGAGCTTCCACTGTCAAGAATACTGACATAATGTAACAGCCTACAAAGCATTACTAAGTAAACAAATTAAAATATAAAAAAAAATCTATTAAATAGTCCACTCTAACACATACAAACAAAGAAAAATTAAGAATAATTAAAAAAAAAATAATTGAAATGTAATATGAATAAATTGAAAATGTATTTAACCCCTTAATGACCACAGCACTTTTCCATTTTCTGTCTGTTTGGGACCAAGGCTATTTTTACATTTTTGCGGTGTTTGTGTTTAGCTGTAATTTTCCTCTTACTCATTTACTGTACCCACACATATTATATACTGTTTTTCTTGCCATTAAATGGACTTTCAAAATCTACAATTATTTTCATTATATCTTATAATTTGCTATAAAAAAAATACAAAATATGATGAAAAAAAACAAAACAAACCCACTTTTTCTAACTTTGACCTCCAAAATCTGTTACACATCTACAACCACCAAAAAACACCCATGCTAAATAGTTTCTAAATTTTGTCCTGAGTTTAGAAATACCAAATGTTTACATGTTATGTACTTTTTTTGCAAGTTATAGGGCAATAAATACAAGTAGCACTTTGCCATTTCCAAACCACTTTTTTTCAAAATTAGCGCTAGTTACATTGGGACACTAATATCTTTCAGGAATCTCTGAATATCCATTGACATGTATATATTTTTTTTTAGAAGACATCCCAAAGTATTGATCTAGGCCCATTTTGGTATATTTCATGCCACCATTTCACCGCCAAATGCGATCAAATAAAAAAAAATGTTCACTTTTTCACAAATTTTTTCACAAACTTTAGGTTTCTCACTGAAATTATTTACAAACAACTCATGAAATTATGGCATAAATGGTTGTAAATGCTTCTCTGGGATTCCCTTTGTTCGATATCGAGGCATCACTGCAATAACCGGAAAGCAGCTGGAAGCGAGCAGGATCGCTTCCAGCTGCTTTCCACACCGAGGACGTGCAGGGTACGTCCTCAGGCGTTAACTGCCTTTTTTTTGAGGACGTACCCTGCACGTCCTCGGTCGTTAAGGGGTTAAAATTGTATGCCCTAACTGTTACATTTTTTTTGGTTTTATGTCTCATTAAGTATACCTGATACCTATCTGTCAGTTTATATAGTATTGTTATCTTTGTCACATTTCAGGCCTATCATAGATGCTTATTCAACAGTGTAGCCTTGGAATAGCCATATAGCTACTTAACTTTCATATCTTAACATTCTTAGATTAACACTTGTAGGCTGCGGGATTGCTTATCATGTATTTTCTGAACTTGTTCCTTAAAGTAAAATTTCCGCTCTACCAAAATCTTCTTTATGAAGACAGACACAGATATATCACTTTTTTTTCTGCCTGGCATAAACCATTTAACACCTAAGATTTTTGGTCCCCCAATGAAAGTAGAGTGCTGTTTCATTGTCTCAAATGATTGGAGCCTAGTATTATTCTATCTGTGGGCAAAACCGACTTAGGGTTAGTTTACGAGTGGAGTGCTATTGACAAGCGACATCAGGTTTTAGCAGCTGTTCACGCACAAGTTAAATTCTGCTCATATTACAAGTTGAAAGTAAATGCGCAATCACGATTTACGCTAGAATGAATACTGCAACCTCAGAGCTCTAGTCAACTTTTATGCTCAACAAGAAAGTGTCAGAAAACACATAAAAAATACATGTAAAAGTATAGTTACATTCATAATAACACTATCTAAAAAAAATATTAAAATTAAAATATTGCTATGAAAAGTTATAAGGGCTCAAAGATATGAGGTCTTAAGTCCTAAAATAAGGACAGCAAAGGGCTTTAACATAGATACAGTACATACAGGCACATGTCTAAATATGTATGTACAGGTATAATCTGTGTATATGTGTGTGTACATATGTATTTATGTATTTATATGTCTATATATGTATTTACAGCAGATCAATAGATATTTATTTATGGTAATTGTTAGGCTGAGCATAGAATAGGCACATCTTATTGGCATAGATACTATTAACGGCATGGACGATAGTAAGGGGAGAAGCACTATGATTATCCAATCATTTTACCTCTCAAGCCTTTTTAAACACAGGGGTAATTGCATCTAACTAGGCTATGACTTCGGCAGTTTGCCAAAACGCTTAAGCCCCCTTTTTTTGCTACGCTCCTCTATGCTATGTTATGTATGGGTGATTGCTGTCCTATACTTTTTAATGGTTTTTGTTAATAAAGTTTTATTTTTTACTGACAGAGCGGTGGTAAACTTGTCCTTTTTTACCCTCTGATTTATATGTATTTACAGACATATATTGTTAAACATATACATACATATGTATGCAAATATAGGGGTAGAATTAACAAGGGCTGAATGGCCATGTTCCCCTTGTTTCCGCGCGAGCCTTCAGGCTCGCTGGAAACAGCAGTTATGAAGCAGCGGTCTAATGACTGCTGCTTCATAACTTGTCCACTGCCTCTGAGGCTGCGGTCTTCAATCTGCCCGATTCTATACGATCGGGCTGATTGACACCCCCTGCTAGCGGCCGATTGGCTGCGAATCTGTCGGGGGTGGCATTGCATAAGCAGTTCACAAGACCGTTCACACTTTATTAAATTGACCCCCATAGACGTATATATAAGTGCATTTGAGTCCTTTACAGTTAAATAGATGAAAACATGAAAAATAATTTTTATGCAATATTCATTTTTAATACAGTGTTATACTGTGTATTTACTGTAGATAATTCACATTCCAATGTTCTGCACATGGCAGAATATGTTATATGCATTTTTTTAATAGATATTCCTATATACTGTATATATTAATAACTATATTTATAATCATGTATATATAGGTATAGATATAAATAGCGTATGTATATATATATATATATATATATATATATATATATATATATATATATATATATATATATATATATATATATATATATATATATATGTGTGTGTGTGTGTGTGTGTGTGCAAAAACCCATCAGATATATATAGACATATTTTATTGAGAATTAATAGAATAGATTCTCCTATGTGCAGAACATTGGATATGCAATATTAACTTCTTATGTTGCACTTTTAAATAACTCTGATCGTGTTTGTGCAGCTTGTGGTTGTTAGATTTGTTTTCAACTTTTTCAGCTTCATTAAAGTCTATGAGGGAATGACATTTTGCATTCACAACTTCTCAAAGTCTATTTGGTACCGCAACTTTATAAATACGAGCGCACAAACTTTTTACTTTCAAATCGTAAAACGAGAGCTACTCTCAGAGTGCAAAAGAACGGTTTTAACGGATGAACATGAGCGCAAACTACCACTCCGCTCGCAATCTATCTCTTAGTATATAAAGGTCTTCAGAAGAAGTCATTTTATTTAGTTCCTCACCACATTTGTTGTGAGAGTACATAATTTAGCTACAACATCATAATTTCAGATACATCTTTACAATATACCCATCTGATTACACATTACTTTATGTAATGTGAGAGAAATGTAGGTAAACTTAAATGTGTGTCTATTATACAGTTCAGTGAATGACAATATATATCTTCTTAAACCCATATGACATCAACCTCATGTGTAATATAAATCAATAACAAGATGAAAAGATCACAATCAAATTGGAAAATCAGTTTAACTGGCCAGATAATCCTTGAAGATGCACTTTGCGTTTCAAGGAAGAACTCCGCTTCATCAGGCCACCTGATGAAGAGTTCTTTCTGGAAATGAGTAGTGGATCTTCAAGGATTATCTGGCAAGCTATCCTGTCTGCTTGCAGTGTTTATTTTACAGACTGTGTACCCTGATTTTACAATTTGATTTTTTTTAATTAAATTCTCTAAACATATTGAATGAGTTGAGAATCTTTATTTTATACGTGCTGTCTCTTATCCCTTCTCTGAAAGGAAATATGTTTATTCAAATGTATTTAGTTTAAAGATAGCTACTTTGCAAATACATGTTTGTACAGTATATATAATTAAACATATATTTATATAACACACTGTGACTATATACTGAATTATTAATTATAGATTACCTGGTGTACTGAATACAGCTTTTATTTTTAAAAATAATCTTAAAAATAGGGGCACTTTAAGTCATTAAACGTTACAATGACACTTATTTTTAAAATACCATTGCGTTACGGTAAAGATACCGCCGATCCACCACCCGCATCTACTTCTGTATGTAGCATATAGATTATGAATCCGGTTTCCTCCGATCATTGCGTGTCCCACAAGCTGGACGCCAAAGGGGGCACACAACGATTGTAGGAAAAAGGATTCTGCAGTATGTTTACTGCAACAAAATTGTAAGTATTTAAAAAAGAAGCTTTTTTGTAAAGTTTAATGAATTAAAGTGCCCATGTTTTGAAAATTATTTTTTAGATACTGGGTTTTAATTTATTAAACTTTACTATCACTTTAAGTTATATCTTTTTAAAGATGAAAAGATGTCCAGATTTAAGTGAACATTATACATAAAATGCAATCCATACAAAGGGCTCCATTTATCCAGCCACCGTCAGTAAATAAAATTATTTAACCCTAACTTGACACTCCCGACATCACTGACAGTAAATAAAATTAATAACCCCTAATCAGCTGCTTTCTGACATCGCCAATGCTAAATAAAGTTATTAACCTCTAATCCGCAGCTCCCGACATCACCAACACTAAATAAACCTATTAACCCCTAAATCGCCAGCCCCCCACATCGTAACTGCTAAACTAATACTTTTAGAAGAACACACAGGTAGCACACAGGATAGGTAACAGATACCTTTTTAATACAGTGAGCAACGTTTTGGGCTTCTGCCCCTTTATCAAGCTAACATGTGAATTACAAACAACATTTATAAGGAATGCTTGATACTGAGGGACCAATCACAAATCAAGGGGAGGGGTTGACAGGAAGTGAGATCACCACTGAGCTCATCTAAACATAATGGAAAAACAAGTTTAACGCTTCACTCCCTCTGTGAAAGGACTCATCTCATTAAAAACAGAAGCAGCAAATTGCCACAAAAATGCCCCTAATCAATATCAATTATACATTCATATTGCAATCATATTCAATAGGAAAGCAATTATATAATGTGTACTAATTATAATATTTATATAAAAGGAAGTAAGTCAAACTCCCTATTAAGTCCCTTATGGTACATTGTTTCTAATCTCCAGATCCACATGGCCTCCCTATGCAGGAGGTCCTTAGCCCTATTGCCCCCTCTGGGGGCATGGTCTATAACCATATATCTACGTTGGTTGGCCTGGTGGCCTTTTTCTATAAAATGAGCAGGTACTGGAAGGTGGGCAGTTTTATTGTTTCTAATAGTAGATTTGTGCTGGCATATACGGTCCTTAATCCTCTGGTTTGTCTCACCTACATATAATAGCCCACATGAGCACTTTAACGCATAGACCACATAGGTCAAATTACAAGTATAATATCCTTTGACCATACATTTTTTTTCCAGTATATGGATGTGAAACAATGCCCCCTTTAATCACACTGCTACATTGGACACAGCTCTGACATGGAAAGGTGCCATTCTTAGGTGTACCAAATCATTTTTGTCTAGATGTTGACTGGGTATCTTGGCGGGGCATAGCCTGTACCAATCTTTTGCCTATAGTATTGCCCCTATGATATTCCACTTTAGGGATAGTTTGAAAATCCTCTATTTCAGGACAAGCTGCCTTAAGTAAAGACCAATTTTTCTTAATAAGATTAAAAACTTTCTGACTCATGATGTTATAAAAACTCACAAAATTCAATCTTTTAGATTGTGAAATATTAGACCTTTTGGGGGGATTGTGTAGGGATTTTTCTATACTGTCTAATTCCTGACTGGCATAGCCTCTCTGTGTAAATTTTTTTACCATCTCAGCTGATCTGACCCGCTTAATACTAGGGTCTTATGAGTTGGGATTTGGGAACACTCTGAAATACTCTCAGGGGATGCAAGGTCTTACGGTGTAACAAAGTGTTACGGTCCATGGGTTTGATGAATAGGTCAGTGGTCAAATGGCCATTTTACTTGGACACCATTGTATCTAAGAACTCTACCTTGTGAAAATCCTCTTTGCAACTGAATTTTAAGAAAGGCATTGCGTTTTCAATGTTCTTTCTCAACTGTGTCAGTTTGTCAGGGGGGCCCCGCCACACAATGAACAAGTCATCTATGTAGCAGAACCACCCCAAACAATACTAATTAAATAATGGATCATTATATGTCACCCTTTCCTCAATGGAATCCATGACTAGGCAGGCGTGTATTGGGCCACATTGGACCCCATAGCCATGCCCGTCTTTTGCATATAAAACTGTTTCTCATATAGAAAAAAAAATATTGGCTAACACCAAATCTACTACAACAACTATAACAGCCAATCCTGTTGTATGTCACTATACTGACCGTGTGTTACTAGTGTATTACGTATGCAATCAAGCCCCACTGTATGTGGTATTACTGTATACAGTGAAGTAACATCCCAGGTAGACAGGATGACATCATCCCCCAAATCCTCCAACTTGGAAATTAACTCAATAAAATGACTAGGATCCCTGATGTATGACCTTCCTTTAGTAACTAAGGGATAGAATATCTTATCTAAGAACTGAGTTGTAGGGCTCAATAAAGAGCCTATGCCCGCCACAATAGGTCTACTGGGGGGATCTATTAACCTCTTGTGAACTTTGGGAACCACATAGAATACAAGCACAATGGGAAATTTAGGAATCAAAAAAATCATACAATTTTCTAGTTAACATATTATGTAATAGACCCAAATCCAGAATCTTAACCAGGCTTTTACAAATATCATTAGTAGGATCACAGTCCAATTCTACATATACATTGGTATCCTCAAGCTGTCGCAATGTTTCCTGTTTGTATTTGGCTGTGTCCATTATCACCACCGCCCCGCTCTTTTCGGCGGGCTTGATGGTGACTTCTGTGTTATCCTGTAAAGTTTTTTAGGCCTGGTATTTGTTCCTGGTTAGGTATGTATCCCTTTTTTACTTGTCCTAATAAGTTTCTTAAAGTCTGTCTCTACATTATTTATAAAGGTTTCCACAGCCACGTTGTCTATCGGCGGGCTTAATGGTAACTTCTGCATTGACCTGTAAAGTTTTTAAGGCCTGGTATTGGTTACTGGTTAAGCTATATGTATCCCTTTTTTTACTTGTGCTAATACGTTTCTTAAAGTCTGTCTCTACCATCCACAGCCACGTTGCTAAACTACTTTTAACCCCTAATCCACTGCTCCCCAATATTGCCAACACTAAATAAACCTATTAACCCCTAAACCGCCAGCCCCCTACATCATAACTACTAAACTAAAGCTATTAAACACTAATCGGCCGTTCCCCAACATCACCGACACTAAATAAACATATTAATCCTTAAACCACCAGCCCCCACATTGTAACTACTAAACTACACCTATTAACCCCTAAACCACCGGCCCCCACATCACAAAACACTAAATTAAACTATTATTCCCTAAAGATAACACCTCCTAACTTTAAATTAAAATTACAATATAACTATCTTTAAATAAATAAAAGCTTGCCTGTGAAGTTTAAACTATAAATTAACCTAACAACTATACTAATAATATTAAAAAAAATACCAATTAAAAATCATAAATTACATTACAAATTGAAAAAACCTAACACTACGAAAAAAATAAAAACCTAAATTACAAATTAAAAAAATAAAATAAAAACACCACCGAACCTACAATAAACTACCAATAGCCCTTAAAAGGGCCTTTTGTAGAGCATAGCCCTCAGTTAAACAGCTCTTTTTCCTAGAAAAGTGCCCCAACAGTAAAACCCACCACCCAACCAACCCCCCAAAATAAAAAAACCTAAATCTAAAAAAAATCTAAAAAAATCTAAAAAACCTAAACTACCCATTGCCCCTAAAGGGGCATTTGTATGGGCATTGCCCTTAAAATGGCATTAAGCTCTTTTACACTGCCCTTAAAATGGCATTCAGCTAACCCCAGAAAATCTACTTATGGTTCCTGAAGTCCAGTCATCCATCCTCATCCAGGCGGCGAGAAGTCTTCATCCAGGCGGATGAAGAGGACGTCTTCTATCTTCATCGGGGCGGTGCGAAGCGGAGCTATCCTGGACGGCGATGACATCCTGTGCAGAGCATCCTCTTCATACAATCACCGCCATACACTGAAGTTGAATGCAAGGTAACCATTTCAAAATGGCATACCATGCATTCCTATTGGCTGTTCAAATCAGCCAATAGGATGAGAGCTTCTTAAATCCAATTGGCTGATTTGAACAGCCAGGGCAGTGTAAAAGAGCTGATTGCCCTTTAAGGGCAATGCCCATACAAATGCCCCTTTAGGGTTTAGTTTTTTCTTAGACTTTTAGTTTTTTTCATTTTGGGTGGTTGGTTGGGTGGTGCGTTTTATTGTTGGGGGGACTTTGTTTTTATTTAATGGCAATTGGTAGTTTATTGTAGGTTAGGGGGTGTTTTTATTTTGGGGGCTTTTTATTTTTATAGGGCTATTAGATTAGGTGTAATTGTTTTTATTTTTGAGAATTTTGTTTATTATTTTTTGTAATTTTAGTGTTTTTTATTTTTGTAATCTTAGATTTTTTTTATCTTTTTGTAGTATTATTTTTTTTAATTTGTAATTTAGGTTTTTAATTTTTTCGTAGTGTTAGGTTTTTTAATCATGTAATTTAGGATTTTTAATTGGTAGATTTTTATTTTATTAGAATAGTTATGTTATGTTAATTTATAGTTTAAACTTAATTTTTTTTAATTTCACAGGTAAGTTTTTATTTATTTAAAGATAGTTATATTGCAATTTTAATTTAAAGTTAGGGGGTGTTAGGTTTAGGGG
The DNA here is from genome assembly GCF_027579735.1 of Bombina bombina. NCBI lineage: Eukaryota > Metazoa > Chordata > Amphibia > Anura > Bombinatoridae > Bombina > Bombina bombina. Next base: position 148,108,313 of record NC_069499.1, on the reverse strand, counting down.
TTAATAGTTTCATTTAGTTTCATTTAGTGTTTTGCGATGTGGGGGGCGGCAGTTTAGGGGTCAATAGGTTTATTTAGTGTTGGCGATGTTGGGGAGTGGCAGTTTAGAGGTTAACCCCTTCAGGACAAGGTCATTTTTCTTTGTCTTTCCCTTAAGGACCAGGGCTATTTTACATTTCTGCTGTGTTTGTTAGACATGTGCATGGCGAAAAAATTTGGTTCGGATCGATTTGGATTTTTTTTAATTTCGGTTCAGATCGATTCGAATTCGGAAAAAATTGAATCAATTTGGTTCGGATTAATTCAGATTAGAATACATTCGGCTGGATTCGGTTCGATTCGGTTAGGTTCGGTTCGGAAATTCGGAATTTCGGTAAGTGTTAGGTGGGATGTGCTGTGTATTAGACTAGTATTATGTACTGTATATTAGGTTATATCACTCTGCTATGGGTTACACCTAATATACTGTAAAATACTAGTGTTATCCATGGCCATCCGAATCTACCGAATAAATCTGAATAAATCCGAACTAATTTGGATTTATTCGGTAAATTCAGCACTATTTTAATTCGGAAATTCGAATTGATCCAAATCCCAAATTTTACGAATTCATCCGAATTTCCGAATTGCTCCGGAACGAATTGCACATTTCTAGTGTTTGTGTTTATCTGTAATTTTCCTCTTACTCATTTACTGTACCCATACATATTATATACAGTTGTTCTTGCCATTTCTAAGGATACCATTATTTTCATCATATCTTATAATTTACTATAAAAAAAATTATAAAATATGAGGAAAAATGGAAAAAACACACTTTTTCTAACTTTTTTTTTTTTTTTTTTTTTTATTATTGAGGTTTAGTTAAAGACATACATGGATCATAATAACACATTCTTATGTCACAAGAGGTAAGGCTACAATTGTACAGGTGTAATAAAATAAACATGCAAGGGACGTATAGCCAACAATTCACATAGTTTGCAAACTTTGAACAGGTAAGATGCTTAGGTTTCAGGGGCCTTCTTTATGACACAATAGATAGATAACTCTTGGGCCAACAAAAGTAACAGGAAATAATGAAGCGAAAGGAGGACCTTGTAACCAAGGAGACCACTTTTGGATCTCAATGATAAACCTCTATTTTTTAAATTTAATAGCAATATTGTTCCTGAGTATATATCATGCAGTACAGATAAACTTGAAAAGTAATAGGCCACTATTGGCCCTATCTAGAATTTTAACTCAAGGTGGGAAAGAAAAATTATTTAACATACTCTTTTTACAAACAATGGTGAAAGTTATGGTAAAGGATGCGGCATAGGCAAGAAAAGCCGCGTATTTAGTTCTCCTTAACAAGGGGACACGTTGTAGGTTGGGGGGGGGAGAGGTGAGTAAATATATATATAGCGGGTTATATGGTGTGAGAGAAATGTGGCTTGGGAAGCTTTTTATGTTATAGTTCAGGGTAAGCACGCTTTAATGAAACAAGGCACCCCAACACTGTGTGAGATCATCTAAGGACATGGTTTGCTAGTATATGCATGGAAAGGGCCACTTGAGCATTGAATTAGTGTGAAACCTGACCTATCAGAGCCTAAAAAAAAAAAAAAAAAAAAATCTTAATGGAAAAATTTAACGGAGGTTATGTAGTTCAGCACTGGCACTATTAGGAGGGGAACTATATAAAGTGCAGGGCCAGCCTGCATTAGTAGGCATGTTAAGTGCGTAGATGATAGGCTACACATGTTAGTATATAGGTTCTGATGAGAAGTAAAAGTCTGGATCTATCAGCAAGGGCTTATGTAGAAAAATATTGGTATGTCCCATCTACCTATTTGGTTTCCTTTCCGTATATATGTTGCCTATGTCGTCTGTAAGAATACAAATGAGAAGGCTCAGGAATCTCGGCCGCAGACACCCAAGCCTTAGAAGCATTCAAAATAGTAGGGGACAGTATAGCACATTTTATGTCAGACCTCTGAGTTCATTAACTGTATAGGGTGTGTAAGGGAGTTAAAGTATACACATTCGTAAGATCTATAAGCGGTCAGCTGGATCCTAACTGACAGCTTTCATAGGAAACTTACATGGTTATAAACAAGGTATGATACATGCTATTGTCTAACACTTCAGAGATAGAAGCCCATCTGAAAGTCTTACAAGGAGAAGCCCACAGCATTAATACATAACAGCTAAGTGGTAGTGTGCTACAGATAGACCCAAGTGATAGAACAGCTGAAGGACCGTACACTTCACATCTTATATTGAGTGTATGTGTAGCCAGATTTTCCTGTATATTAACTCCTGCATGCAAAAAACTGCAGCTTATTATAACATAAATTTAAGTAGATATAAGTGTGCTTCATTCAACACTATAGGAGTAGGAAGAATGGTAAGAATAAATAGTGAAAATATTGGTGTGAGCCTAAGCCCTACCTCCTGAAGAAGAAGTTCCTATAACATTATCTAGGGGGAGCTTTGTGCATATTTGAGCAAAGGAACAGTATTTATATGGATAACACTACACATTGTGCTAAACTTTACCAAGCTTTAGCCCGATAGTAAGTAGCTAAAATAACACTAAGCAAAGCCAATAACAATTAGACCATTTAAATAGGATAGAATATAACAATCTTATCTAGTAGTATTCTCATACGAAATGCCCTCCTTGAATAACAGTTGTAGCATCCCAGTTTAACTATAGTAAAAAACATGAATCATAATAATAACATTATAGGAGCTCAATAAGTGACAGGTCCAAATTGCAGAATCTCTCATTCAACCCAACCAGGAAACTCAATAAACATGTGTTAAGCTCTGCCGACAGGGTATATGAAAGCAATGAGAGCAATAGTCACAGTATCTGAACAGCCATTCAGTTCCGGTGTTTATAAGCAGTGATGTTATTATAAGATGCAGTTATATCCACTAACCCACCTCATCTCATAGCACAAGCAAGCAAGCTTGGTATATGGAACGGCAATGTCTCACAGTTTGAGGGCTGCATCCAAAGTCAGGTTGAACAGATAACGATGAAAAATAAAATTTTGGGGTTAATTATATGGTGAAAAGTAAAAACACAAAAGTCAGCCCACACCAACTCACACATGCACAATGGAGAGAATTACTAAGTAATTAAAAAAGTCGCTGTGGAAACATCAACAGCTTAGCAATAAGGGTAATTTGCTTATCCAACTCCTACTTTAGGCGCTTGTACTGGAAGCTGCAAAAGCCATGGGTTGACAACTTGACCCGCTATCTGCACCCTAGATCGAAGTCGGCATGTTAGTTGAGAAACATGAGTCCCGCACAAGCCTCGTGTCCAAATCAGCCCCTCAGCATATTGGAAAGTGTGTGTCGGCAGTGGTTCCTTTAAGCCGCTAGGAAGCGTACCTGATTGGAAGTTCTGTAGTTTGGTAGCAGAGCCCAACTTCTCACTAGCTTCTCGCTCCAAACAGTCCGTTCCTTCATAGCACAATAATGAATGCCCTGGTGATAGGATTAAAGATGGCGACTGTTGCGTGTCTTTTGCATCTTTTCCTAGTTTTTCTTCACCGGCAGTCGGAGCATAAGTGTTAGCTGTAAGAGGTTTAAAAGCCTCAGTCACTGCATCCAGGAGGGCATTATTGTGGCGGTCTAGTAATCTTTGTAGCTGGGATAGAAAAAGCGCGGCCATGTTTTCCTGCTCACGGTATCACAATAAAGGGCAGTAAGCAGGGATTGTCAGAAATCACGATGTTTGACACTGCGGATGTCTCCTAACAGCATTCAAAAGATAGCTCTCAAAATGAATCTCCAAGGTAGAGCCAGAAATAGGCAAAATAAGCGGGATAGCCTTATAAAATAGTTATATATGGTAGGAGCTCATGGTATGTGCGTCTTGCTGCGATGGCCGCTGGCTCCGCCCCCTCCTTTTTCTAACTTTGACCCCCAAAATCTGTTACACATCTACAACCACCAAAAACATCCATGCTAAATAGTTTCTAAATTTTGTCCAGAGTTTAGAAATACCCAATGTTTACATGTTCTTTGCTTCTTTTGCACGTTATAGGGCAATAAGTACAAGTAGCACTTTGCTATTTCCAAACCACTTTTCAAAATTAGCGCTAGTTGCATTGGGACACTGATATCTTTCAGGAATCCCTGAATATCCATTGACATGTATATATTTTTTTTAGAAGACATCCAAAAGTACTGATCTAGGCCAATTTTGGTATATTTCATACCACCATTTCACCGCCAAATGAATCAAATAATAAAAATTGTTTACTTTTTCACAATGTTTTTCACAAGCTTTAGGTTTCTCACTGAAATTTTTTTGCAAACAAACAACGTGTGCAATTATGGCACAAATGGTTGTAAATGCTTCTCTGGGATCCCCTTTGTTCAGAAATAGCAAACATATATGGCTTTGGTGTTGCTTCTTGGTAATTAGAAGGCCGCTAAATGCAGCTGTGCACCACACGTGTATTATGCCCAGCAGTGAAGGGGTTAATTAGGGAGCTTGTAGGGTTAATTTTAGCTTTAGTGTAGTGTAGTAGACAACCCAAAATATTGATCTAGGCCCATTTTAGTATATTTCATGCCACCATTTCCCCGCCAAATGCGATCAAATAAAAAAAATGTTCACTGTTTCACAAACTTTAGGTTTCGCACTGAAATTATTTACAAACAGCTTGTGCAATTATGGCATAAATGGTTGTAAATGCTTCTCTGGGATCCCTTTGTTCAGAAATAGCAGACATATATAGCTTTGGTGTTGCTTTTTGATAATTTGGTTGCTAAATACCGCTGCGCATAACACGTGTATTTTGTCTAGCAGTGAAGGAGTTAATTAGGTAGCTTGTAGGGTTAGGTAGCTTGTAGGGAGCTTGCAGGGTTAATTTTAGCTTTAATGTAGAGATCAGACTCCCACCTGACACAGCACCCCCCTGATCCCTCCCAAACAGCTCTCTTCCCTCCCCCACCCCACAATTGTCCCCACCATCCTAAAATCATCTAAAAGGTATTTTTTTTAAAAATCTAATGATGTGTAGGATCCCCCTTAGCCCACAACCTCCCTGACCCCTCCCAAAACAGCTCTCTAACCCTCCCCCTCTACCTTATTGGTAGCTATAATGGGTGTTGGCAGCTGTCTGCCAGTACACAGTTTACTAAAAAAAATGTTTTTTCTGTAGTGTAGCTTCCCCCCAAAGACCAACCCCCCACCCCTTCCCAGATCCCTTAGATGACCCCACTCTATCCCACTTTTATTCCAAAAAATTTCTGTAGTGTAGCCGTTCCCACCCGCTTCCACCCCATGCACGCGCTCACCCCCGCCCCCGTCCCGCCCCCCCATGCACACGTGCATGCCTCCGTGCGCGCCCCCGATCCCACCCCCCTCTATGTGATAGGGCCCATCGATGGCTGCCCACCTGCCTCCCAAGTCAGCTCCTACCCACCACTGATACCGGCCATCGATGTCCAATGCAGAGAGGGCCACAGAGTGTCTCTCTCTGCATCGGATGGCCAAGAGGTGTTATTGCAGGATTCCTCGATATCGAGGCATCACTGCAATAACTGGAAAGCGGCTGGAAGCGATCAGGATCGCTTCCAGCCGCTTTAAACCCCTTATGTAGTACAGGGTACGTTGCTGGTCTTTAACCCCTTAATGACCACAGCACTTTTCCATTTTCTGTCCGTTTGGGACCAAGGCTATTTTTACATTTTTGCGGTGTTTGTGTTTAGCTGTAATTTTCCTCTTGCTCATTTACTGTACCCACACATATTATATACCGTTTTTCTCGCCATTAAATGGACTTTCCAAAGATACCATTATTTTCATCATATCTTATAATTTATTATAAAAAAATTATAAAATATGAGAAAAAAAATGGAAAAAACACACTTTTTCTAACTTTGACCCTCAAAATCTGTTACACATCTACAACCACCAAAAAACACCCATGCTAAATATTTTCTAAATTTTGTCCTGAGTTTAGAAATACCCAATGTTTACATGTTCTTTGCTTTTTTTGCAAGTTATAGGGCCATAAATACAAGTAGCACTTTGCTATTTCGAAACCATTTTATTCAAGATTAGCGCTAGTTACATTGGGACACTGATATCTTTCAGGAATTCCTGAATATCCCTTGACATGTATATATATTTTTTTAGAAGACATCCCAAAGTATTGATCTAGGCCAATTTTGGTATATTTCATGCCACCATTTCACCGCCAAATGCGATCAAATACAAAAATCGTTCACTTTTTCACAAACTTTCGGTTTTTCACTGAAATTATTTACAAACAGCTTGTGCAATTATGGCATAAATGGTTGTAAATTTTTCTCTGGGATCCCCTGTGTTCAGAAATAGCAGACATATATGGCTTTGGCATTGCTTTTTGGTAATTAGAAGGCCCCTAAATGCCGCTGCGCACAACACGTGTATTATGCCCAGCAGTGCAGGGGTTAATTAGGGAGCTTGTAGGGAGCTTGTAGGGTTAATTTTAGCTTTAGTCTAGTGTAGCAGACAAACCAAAGTATTGATCTAGGCCCATTTTGGTATATTTCATGCCACCATTTCACCGCCAAATGCGATCAAATAAAAAAAAAAGTTCCCTTTTTCACAAACTTTTTGTTTCTCACTGAAATTATTTACAAACAGCTTGTGCACTTATGGCATAAATGGTTGTAAATTTTTCTCTGTGATCCCCTTTGTTCAGAAATAGCAGACACATATGGCTTTGGCGTTGCTTTTTGGTACTTAGGCCGCTAAATGCGCATCACACGTATTATGGCTAGCAGTGAAGGGGTTAATTAGGTAGCTTGTAGGGAGCTTGCAGGGTTAATTTTAGCTTTAGTGTAGAGCTTAGCCTCCCACCTGAAACATCAGACCCCCTGATCCCTCGCAAACAGCTCTCTTCCCACCCCCACCCCACAATTGTCCCCGCCATCTTAAGTACTGGCAGAAACTGCCAGTACTAAAATAAAAGCTATATTTGGGCTTTTTTTTTTTTAAAAGAAAAGGCATATTTACATATGCTGCTCTGTAGGACCCCCCTTTAGCACCCAACCTGACTGATCCCCCACCAAACAGCTCTCTAAGTCTCCCCCTCTGACTTAATGGCCGCCATCTTGGGTACTGGCAGCTGTCTGCCAGTACCCAGTTTATAATAAAATTGCTGATATTTTTTAATTTTTCCCCTTTTCTGTAGTGTAGCTCCCTGCCCCACCAAAGACCAACCCCCACCCCCTCCTAGATACCTTCAATTTATATTTTTTTCAAATTAAAATACCCCTTTCTCAAACTTTTATACACAGTTATATTTTCTGTAGTGTAGCGTTCCAACCCGCTCCCGCCCCGTGCACGCGCCCGCCCGCCGCCCCCCGTGCCCGTGCGTGCCCCCATCGGCCCTGCCCCCGATCCCGCTCCCCTCTACATTACCCGGCCCATCGATGGCCGCCCACCCGCCTCCCAAGTCGGCTCCCACCCACCAACGATACCGGCCATCGATGTCCGGTGCAGAGAGGGCCACAGAGTGGCTCTCTCTGCATCGAATGGCCATCTAGAGTTATTGCAGGATGCCTCCATATCGAGGCATCACTGCAATAACCGGAAAGCAGCTGGAAGCGAGTAGGATCGCTTCCAGCTGCTTTCCACACCAAGGACGTGCAGGGTACGTCCTCAGGCGTTAACTGCCTTTTTTTTGAGGACGTACCCTGCATGTCCTCGGTCGTTAAGGGGTTAAAGACCAGTTTGTGCAAGACGTACCCTGTACGACATGAGTCATTAAGAGGTTAATTGGTTTATTTTAGTGTCGTTGATGTGGGTGGACAGCATATTAGGGGTTAATAAATATATTATAGTATTTTCAATGCGGGAGGGTGGCGGTTTAGGGGTTAATAGGTAGTTTATGGGTGTTAGTGTACTTTGTAACATTTTAGTTATGAGTTTTGTGAAACATTTTTGTTTCGCAAAATCCATAACTACTGGTCTCAGATGGCGGAATGGCTCATGTTGGTATAGGCTGTAACGCAAACATTTTAGACGGACCGCACCACCTGTAATATGGCGCTATGGAAAATCCTGCACTCAAACGTAATTTTTTGGAGTGCGGAATGGATGCTGCATTACAGGCTAAAATGATTGTGGTATAGCTATACCACCATTATTCGTAATTTACATGACTGGCCATTCCAGCACAATGGCCAATTTTTCAGCGTTAATAGCCGTACCGCACCATAATGCAAAACTTGTAATCTAGGCATATGTTAGGTAGTGTTCAAGATGAACACACTCTTGAGCCTAACTAGGTATTCTCTCACGGAAAGGAACTACCATTTTACAAAACAAACCAATATGATGATTCTATACAGATGATTATAAAACTCTGCATTCTAACATTACAGAAAATAATTGCTTACAAACTAGTGATGGATATGTGATATCTAACATAATTTAATTAATAAAATAGGTTAAAAATGATAACTAAAAAATAAATGATGCAGTGCTCTTGTTCTACCCTTGAGTTGACTATTTTACCTAGCTTAGACATTTAAAGCAAAACTTTAACAAGTAAAACTATAGCAGAAAAAGAGAAAATAATTTATTTTAATGTAAAATGTCAGCTTATGTGTGTGGGTGCCAAACGCAAAACTCCATAACTAATACAGTCATAAATACAATAAAAAGACAATTTAGAAATTGGAAAATAAATTAAAGTAGACTAAAAGCTATTACCTCAATTTATAACAATTAAAAGCTTACTGCAAAATACATACCGCAGCACATTACAATTTGTGTGTGTACTGAAAGAAAACCTAACAATTAATTCTGGTTAATCTGGAAATTATTTTAATCTTTTTTATACTTCTGCAGCAGTGTACCCTTCCTTGCGTGTTTGAAATAATTTGAATTACCAAACAAGTTTCACATTTAACTACATATTATTGAAACCTTGTTACAGAAATATTTTATTTTTTACAGTGAATATGTAACTGTAAAAACTCATGGTATGTGACATTTAAACAGTATACTTGAATTGTTTTTTATCCATTTAAATCCATTTTTAATTGCTGGTCAAATAAATCTTTCACAATGTTTTCAGTTATATTGTTTATACCACAGAGAATGATAATGGATCATGGGGACCCTGACAAATTACCTTATTAAAGCTTTCACCTTTGATATTCAAATTAAATAAACACAGATACCAAGGACTGGTTTCAGAAAAACTAAAGTTTATTAGCATTTTTTTTTAAATATAACAAATAAGTGGCGCTTGTCCCACAAAACAGCAACATGTTGCTGGATAGATTCACAATCGGGTCTCAATTTTGCATAGGGATTTAACTATTTCTGAGAACAAGCACTCACTAAGCTTCATAACACTATACCCACATCATATGCTCTTTGCCTAAAAGCAGGGCTCCCCTTTCTGTACTTCTTTAAAAGGACAGTAAATTCAAATTTAACTTTCATAATTCAGAAAGAGCATAACGTTTTAAACTTTTCAATTTACTTCTATTGTCAATTGTGCTAACTTCTCTTTGTATCCTTTGTTGAAGAAGCAGCAATGCACTATGCTAGCTGAACACATTTTGTGAACCAATGGCAAGATGCATATATGTGCAAGCACCAATTAGCAGCTAGCTCCCAGTAGTGCATTGCTACTCCTGAGCTTACTTAGGTTTACTCTTCAACAATGGATGCCAAAGACCAAAGCAAATTTGATAGCAGAAATAAAGTGGAAAGCTGTTTAGATGCATGATTTATCATTATGGTTTAATTTTGACTTTACTGTCCTCTTAATTTAAACATTAAAAATCTCAAATCTACTTCATTAAGGTGAATCCTATATTTTAAAAATCAATGCCTACATTTCTGATCAAAATCCAAAGTATTGTGAATTACATTTTGCACAAAAATGGGACACCAATTTGAATGTATATCTTTTGAAAGATTGGGATACTTTATTACAAAGAAGATTAACTTTTTTCACATAGCACAAAATTAAAAAATCTGTATACAAGTTTTCTACAGTTGGTACCAAATATTAGGCTTAAACCTAATGATTTCCTTGGTTTGTTTGAAAGTTCTAGAGGGTGTGAGCCCTGGGGACCTAATTCCATATTTGGTGGTCCCGACCACTTGTTCTGTCATTGAGGCCCATTTATCAAGCTCCATATGCAGCTTGTGGGCTCGTGTTTCTGGCGTGATTTTGTCAGGGTCCCCAGACCGCTGCTCCCTAACCTTGTCCGCCTGCTCTGAGCAGGCGGACAGGAATCGCCGGAATTCAACCCGATCGATTTCGATCAGGTTGATTGACACCTCCCTGCTGGCGGCCCATTGGCCGCGAATCTGCAGGGGCGGCATTGCACCAGCAGCTCTTATTAGCTACTGGTGCAATGCTAAATACGGAGAGCGTATTGCTCTCCGCATTCAGCGATTTCTGTCGGACCTGATCCGCACTGTCGGATCAGGTCCGACAGACATTTGATAATTCGGCCTCATTGTGTATACAGGTTTCTACCTTACCGACTTCTGTTTTTACTCTTACCCTTTAACAAACCGCATTGCACTTGTCATTTAGTAACCTTAAAGTGATAGGTAAGTCAAAATTACACTTGCATAATTCAGATAGAGCATGACATTTTAAGACACTTTTAAATTAACTTTTTTATTTTCAAATGTGCTTTGTTCTCTTGGTATCCCTTGTTGAAAAAGAATCTGCACATATCCTACACTAGTGGGAGCTATTGCTGATTGGTGCCTGCACACATTTTTCTCTTGTGATTGGCTACTTAGACGTGTTCAGCTAGTGGAAAGTAGTGCAATACTGATCCTTCAGCAATGGATAACAAAAGAATTAAGCAAATTTGATAATAGAAGTAAACTGGAAAGTGGTTTGAAATAATATGTTCTATCCAAATCATGAAAGAAAATGTTGGGGTTTCTGGTCCCTTTAACAGACATATGAAACAATTTTGAGTGTTAAATGTCTACTTAGCTATGTTTTTAAAATTTAGTGTTTCACATTATTAAGCCCTGAAACCCATAGGACGTAGGTATTACATCACATAGTACCTATGACTAACACTGTGGTACATGTTGTGGTCCCCGTTGTGAGCTTTGACAGTGGGGATCACAGCGGGAGATGGAAGGCATCTGACTTCATATGTTAAGGGAGCAATGATCAACCTTATGAAGCCAGATTGATGATCCATACAGACAGTGACAAATAAAGTGTCACTGTTGTATCATTGTTCTGATGAAGCTAGTGGAAGGGAAGGAAAGAGTCAGATGGGTGGCCCATATAGAGAGTAGGGAGGGAGAGGTAGGTTCCTATGCAACATCAAATTATTTGGCAGGAGAGATGGTGGGATGGTTCAAAGGGTGAGGTTAGTCCCTTAAATAGTATGAAACAAGATTTGATTGTATTATTATGTAGTTAAATTAGCAACAGACATACTAAATTACAGGGAAGAAGTCTGGATTCTATATAATGAAAGAAGTTTGAAAGTCATTGATTGGAAAAAATAGAATTTGGATCTTTATCATTTCTATATACGGACAACCGATTTCATTTGTCTCCTCATGTTATATATTTTGGTTTTCTAATACACAGTATATTGTGGCCAGACCTTGAAATTCCTAGCTGCACCTATCTATTCCAACTATAGAAGTTTGAACTTCAGATTGATGTGTCTGACATTAGGAATGTGTTGTTTTCGTATTTTGAGCTATGTCTAGGGCCACAATTGCCTTAGTTTACACCAGTGTATTGCTTGACCTGTCATCGTTTGATTCATTTTAATATCTGATTTTTCTCAATTTGTTGAGGAAGAGAGAAATAATATTAATGTATTATTAATCAGGGTGATAGATGATCCATATGAAATGTTAGTTGTAAATCCAAATAGAAAATCAACTTAAGTTTGATTTCACACAGGGATCTAACTGCTCATGTCACCAACTATTCATATAGAAGGCATGTGACCCCATTGTGGGCTAACAACCCAGTCACACAACTGCACTCCTTCCTTAAAAATAAAATCTAGATAAAATTTACATTAACCATGATCATTAAAAATTAGATGTGTATATATAAAACACTTACCATCTTTTTTCAAGAGCTGTTAAAATTTAGTATGGCAAAAGCAATACTAGATTTTAACAGCTCTTGAAAAAGACGGTAAATCCGTTGAAATGCGTTGAGACAAATAAACAACGATATTTTATCTAAAGAAATTAGTTTTTTCATTCCTGACCGTTTTGTGGAGCCACCTGTAGAGCCGTTAGTCTGATATTATTCTGTGAGTATACTGCACTAATTTATCTATGTTTTTGGAAACACTACGCCAATGTGATATGCTTTAAACAGATACAGACACAACTCTTTTGGGAGAATTGTGAAGCACAGAGAGTAATCTTTGGAAGACCCCTAAGAATCAGCGCCTCTACTTGCAATACAGTCCTGGGATACCTAGTAAATGCAGCTGGTACAGCAAGATTCAGGTAAATGGTATCAGGAACAAGGTAATTACAAGCTTGTTGCAACATAGGATACAAGATAGCGGTGAGAGCAGGTACGTACAAAGTGAACTACTCAATATCTTAGGCCAGAGTGATGGGCTTAGTGGATTTATACAGGAACTCCCACACCTGTGACCATTTAGGTGGGAGTTCCTGAAATTAGGTATTGCTCTTTTAAATCAATGCAGCATGTGGCAAAGTGTGCCTAAGGAAAATAGTAGCTGCTGCAGGAGACAAGCATCAATGTTCCATGTGGAGGAACACTGAGCAAGAGCCCATCACTGGAGCATGGTCAGGTAAGTATCTGACAGAAGATAAAGAAGAATTTATACATACAGAAAGAGAAGCAAACTGTAAGGTGGCTTGTTCTATGGTCTGGTTGCCACCTGGAAGTTGTTTCTTTTAGCCCAATTGTGCATTTCACAGAGGAAACTTAACTGAAGTATATTAGTCTGATCCAGCCTTCCAAGGTCAGTCCAGCCCTAAAATACCAGGCAATTCTGCTCCGAACAAGGTAAAAAAAAAACCTCAGATGATTGTTTTGACCTCCATAGATGGGCAGCCAAATCCCTCTAAGCAACCCCAGACAGTGCAAAGGAGGTTGAAACTATAGCCTGATGTTTCAATTTCCTTGTTCAGAGATGAATGTCCTGGTATTTCAGGTCTAGTCTTATCTTGTTAGGTGGGATCAGACTGATATATGTCATTAAAGTTATCCTCTGTAAATAGGTTTTATAGATTTAGTGTGAAGTGATGCGCTTTGCTCTCCCAACTAGCCAATCTTAATATGCTACCTCCTTCCTAGATAGTTCAAATATGGTATACAAATAACAATAAGGGTAGATGGCGCTAAAAAGCAATTGGGTAACTAAATAGTGGTATATAGTGAGGGATAATTCTCAAACCTCTCTTCTAAATTTAGACTATATCAAGATAGTCACAATTTTCCAACAAACTGATTCCCAATCTGTAGTTCAATCAAATCTATAACAACTTTTATTATCAGTATTTTTGAACAATTTTGCTCTAATAGACCAACTTGTACAGTAAAATTTCTTCAAGCTTTCATAATGCAAATAAATCTAAAATCATATATATTAACTGACTGTCAGCTTTAAAACATCTTAAAAAACGTTTGATAGACACAATATCTCTAAAATTCTTGCTACAGTGACTGCTTTGTTTCTATGCAGTTAGAAAATACAGCTCTAATGCTTCAAATGTAAAACATATTCACAGTGATAAATGACAGCGGTATCTCTTTAAATTTTTTTTTTATATTTTTTTTTTTGCCTGCAGGCTGTAACGTTTTTTCAGATAGTACAGTCTTTCCTTTGTATGCTGTTTTCACAGACAATTGATGCAGGTGCTTTTAAGTTGCAAATTACAGTCTCTGCTTCTATTAGCAATTGGTGTGGGTGTATTTCTTTAAAAAACTTTGTGCTCTGAGACAAGGTGATTATACAGTTCAGAGTATAATAAAATATTGGTTCTTGTGATTTATGGGAGGTAGCTCCCTTACGCTTAATCTATTTCAGCCTCTTTGTGTTCAGATGATTTCTCACCTCTTTGGCTGGAACTCTTTACTCACATATAAAACCAGGAATAGGGGTAAGAAGGAAGATTTTGATGTGGCTTTTATTACACAATATAATGACGATCATCATACAATAAGAAAAATTTTGAGAAAACATTGGCACATAATCAAAAATGATCCTATAGTAGGGGACAAATTGCCTCCTTATCCGAAAATAGTTTATAAAAGGGCAAAACATTTAAAATCATTACTTGCACCTAGTGAGTATAAGAGGACAAATGTAAAAAGTAAAGAGAAAGATTTATGGGGAAGAGAGATAAGTGGATTTTATCCATGTATCTCCTGCAAGTCGTGCAAACATAGCACGAAAAAGAAAAATATTATCGTGCCTGGAACAAAAATTGATTTTAAAATAAAGGATACAATAAGGTGCAGCACCAAAGGTGTAATATATATGCTACAGTGCTCCTGTAATCTAGTCTACATAGGTGAAACGCCAAGAATGTTACGAGACAGAATACGGGAGCACCTCTGGCATATTGAGAAAGGAAAATTAGAAACCCATTTGTATCAGCACTTTAGGACAGTCCATAAAAATAACGTAAATGATCTACAATTTTGGGGTCTATGTAAAGTAAAAGGGAGCTGGAGAGGAGGGAACTTTGAAAATCTCCTACTCAAAAAAGAAGCAGAGATAATTTACAATTTTGACACCTTATATCCCAATGGTCTAAATTCTGAGTTAGACATAAGCCCATTTTTAATGTAACAGAAGTTTGAACAAATAAAAAGTCTCCCCACTCTCAAACAGACATCAGCTTATTTCATCAACTTAGGGACAACAAAAGAACTAAATAAAATATTAGAGGAGAAGTCTCTATAGTTAGAAGGAAGCAAAAATAAAAAGGAAGAAAATCATATAAAGGACACCTAGAAAAGAGAGAGAGAATGAGAAGGAGTGTATGGTATGGAGGTAGCCATG
Organism: Bombina bombina; assembly: GCF_027579735.1. NCBI lineage: Eukaryota > Metazoa > Chordata > Amphibia > Anura > Bombinatoridae > Bombina > Bombina bombina. The sequence continues at coordinate 148,093,272 of NC_069499.1, read as the reverse complement.
TAAACCTAGGAAGGAGGAGACCCGTGTTCAATCCTAAATAAGAACTACCTATCTTTTCTGAAAAATATTTTTATATATATTTTTTATGTATTAGAACAAATAAAATAAGGAAGCTAATCACAGTAGGCCTAATAAAACATTAGGGTATACAAAACAAAAATAAATCAGATTTAATGAATAAAAGATCATAATAAGTATTATAGCTTAGAGGGAGCTCTGCATCCTCAGACCGTGGAGACAAGGGTTCAATACCCGGATATATCATAATTTTTAAGAAACTTTAATTTAGAGATTCAGTTTTTATATGCTTCAAAACTAGGTTGACAACTAATATGTTAACATTTTTATCTATTTTATGAGTCTTATATCAATTTAGAATGAATAATTAACAGTCTGGTATAAATAAAAAGCACAAAGACAGCGGTATATGATTATATACAAAGATCACACTTTAACTGTTGAAAGACTTCCAGGTCAAAGGAGGAGTGAACTTAGCAATTACAGGTGTGTTTGAGTGTATTTAAGGAGAGCAACAAGCAGCATACAGCATCTTGAAAAAGCCCTGAGTGAAAGGGTGAAACGCGTAGAAAGGATTGTATGCGAGCTGCTGTGAGAGGTAACAGAAAGACACTTGAAAGGAGAAACTCTGCGTACTTTGTACTTAAGAGCAGAGCAACTTTTGCATCTTCATTCCTTGGATGGGAGTCTGATTGTGGTAAGTAAGGCTTGCGCAAGTGAAGAACCACACAAAGTTTTCCAGCAGACTGAGACGCGCAGTGCACAGCGTGTCTCAGCGGGAGAAGACCAGCCGGAAGGAAAAGCCAAAAGCAGGTGAGAGTGTATATACACCTAAAGTTTCCTGCAGACGGCAGCCAAAGAGGTGAGAAATCATCTGAACACAAAGAGGCTGAAATAGATTAAGCGTAAGGGAGCTACCTCCCATAAATCACAAGAACCAATATTTTATTATACTCTGAACTGTATAATCACCTTGTCTCAGAGCACAAAGTTTTTTAAAGAAATACACTTACACCAATTGCTAATAGAAGCAGAGACTGTAATTTGCAACTTAAAAGCACCTGCATCAATTGTCTGTGAAAACAGCATACAAAGGAAAGACTGTACTATCTGAAAAAACGTTACAGCCTGCAGGCAAAAAAAAAAAAAAAAAAAAATTTAAAGAGATACCGCTGTCATTTATCACTGTGAATATGTTTTACATTTGAAGCATTAGAGCTGTATTTTCTAACTGCATAGAAACGAAGCAGTCACTGTAGCAAGAATTTTAGAGATATTGTGTCTATCAAACGTTTTTTAAGATGTTTTAAAGCTGACAGTCAGTTAATATATATGATTTTAGATTTATTTGCATTATGAAAGCTTGAAGAAATTTTACTGTACAAGTTGGTCTATTAGAGCAAAATTGTTCAAAAATACTGATAATAAAAGTTGTTATAGATTTGATTGAACTACAGATTGGGAATCAGTTTGTTGGAAAATTGTGACTATCTAGATATAGTCTAAATTTAGAAGAGAGGTTTGAGAATTATCCCTCACTATATACCACTATTTAGTTACCCAATTGCTTTTTAGCGCCATCTACCCTTATTGTTATTTGTATACCATATTTGAACTATCTAGGAAGGAGGTAGTATATTAAGATTGGCTAGTTGGGAAAGCAAAGCGCATCACTTCACACTAAATCTATAAAACCTATTTCTTCTCTTCCAAGAAGTGATAGCTGCAGGGGCTCAGGGAAAAATGGACATCTTCTCATACAGAGATAAATTGCTCTCAGAATTATCAAGAAATAAATTTCAAAATGTAGAAGGAGGAGCGAACCAAATTGATATCATAAAATGGGTAGGAGACCTAGAAAAAGTCTTGAATAAAGAATTACGACAAAAAATGGAAATAATATTTTTAGACAGATATCTAGAACAAAACATCATACCCAGGGGTCTTAAATGTAAGAAAAAGTGCACTTTTGAACTAAGTGAACCCCTACAAATAGAATGGGATATAGTATTAATGGAGGCATCAAAAAGCTTAATTAATATTATTAAAAAATCTAGGAACGAAAGTCTAGAAAATATTAATAATGAAATATTGATAATTAAGGAGAAATTAGAAACTATAAAAGAGGATGAATTATTGAAGGAGAAACAAAAGATAATAATAGAAAGATTAGAAAATGTGAAAAAGGAGATTGTAATTACAAAATGTAAAAAGTTTGAGAGAGATATTAATGAATCTTTGACTACACAAACTGAAGATCAAGATGAAAGCACATCTACAAAAGTAGATAATAAAAATAAAAACAAAAATAAAATGGTAGGACGGAAGGAAAGTGAAAACCACTCCTATAACAAAACAACAGATAGAAGAGAAGAAAGGTTTAATAATGAACAAGGAAATGATTATGATACGGAAAATAGATATAGAGGTCGTCAGTATCAGGGAGAATATAATCAAAGAAGAGGCTTCAATCATGCATGGAGTTATAATAGAGGGTATAATCAAGAAAGAAGATACCATTATTTTAATAGGAGGGAAAAATCAAGGCTGGAATAGGTATCAGAATAATAATAGCTATAAACAAGACGAATACTATAGGAATGATTGGAGAGAAGGGAAACATAGGGAAGGGTATAACCAACCAAACAGGAGAGATGAGGGAAGAGAAGATCAAAAAGAATGGACAGTACAAACAAGGAATAGGTTTAGACCACTTAATGAGACAAGAGAAGAAGAAATTCCATTAACTAAGCAAGAATTGGCTTTTTTAGGCCAGAGCCCCCCAAAAGAGGGGCCGTCTCTAAATGCAAAGAACCAAAAATCAGAGTCAAAAATATCAAGGGCCGCAAAAAGACCAATAGAGGAGTCAGAGGAGGAAGGAGAAAATGTAGAAAGAATGGAAGTAAAAAGACAGAGATAGAAACAGATAATAAAGGGTTATTTAATTTAAGTAAAAAGAAATTAAGTAAGGAGGAAGAGAAGGTCCTCAAATTAGGACTCTCATTCGCACCTGCAAAAAGAATGAATAAATTTGAAACTCATATAAATGTCAGAAAATTTGTTAGAAATCTAACATTAAAAAGATATTTTTTAAAAAATCCATTAGAAAACTATGTGACTTACAATGAGGGCAATAAGAAGGAAGATAACTTTGAACATACTTCCCTCAAAACTAGATCCAAGTTTTACCCAAGTCAAGAAAAGGGAAGTAACCTCGAAACTTTTGAGAAGATGGTTTTAGCTGATCTTAAGAAAAAAAGACTGTACAGGGAGACCTATTAAGAAGAATTTAACCAAAAAAGAAAATGAAATATTAAAAGAACTCCAAAACAATAAAGATATTACTATTAAAATGGCAGACAAGGGTGGAGGAATAGTAATTCTAGATAGTGACAAGTACAGAGAAGAAGCAGAGAGATTATTAAATGATAAAAAGACATATAAAAAATTAAAATTAGACCCAACGAAAAAGTACCTAGAAAAACTAAGTAAGATTCTAGACAAAGGCAAAGAGAAAGGTATATTAACAGAAAAAGAGTATTTATATATAAAACCACAGTTTCCAGTTATACCTATATTCTACTACTTGCCGAAAGTACACAAAAATCCATTAAATCCACCAGGAAGACCCATCGTGTCGGGGATAGGATCCCTCACTGCCAATCTATCAGAGTATGTAGATAAATTCCTCCAAAAGTATGTGATAAATTTAAATTCATACTTGAAAGACTCTACCAGTGTTCTGAAGATTTTTGAAGACTTAAAATGGGATGAGAATTATCTATTGGCCACTTGCGATGTGGTTTCCCTGTACACAAATATAAAATCACAATTTAGGAATAGAGGCAGTAGAGGGATTCCTAAAGAAAGATAAAGACATTTGTAAAGAACAAAGAGAATTTCTTGTTGAAAGCATAAGGTTAATTTTAGAGCACAACTTTTTTTCATTCGATTCCCAATATTATCTACAGATAGAAGGAACCGCAATGGGCACGAGGTTCGCACCGAGTTACGCAAATTTATTTATGGGAGATTGGGAGAATAGATTTCTCCAATTTTCAGAGCTCGGTGCGAACCTCGTGCTATTCAAGAGGTATATTGACGATATTATAATCGTCTGGAATGGAAGTGAAGAATCATTAATAAATATATTTGAAATGATGAACCATAATGATAGAGGTTTAAGTTTCACCTATCAAATTAGTAAAGTGCAAATGACTTTTTTGGATTTAGACATAAGAGTGGAGGATAATAATGTAGTCACAAAAACACACTTTAAACCGACCGACTCCAACAATTATATTCATGCCTCAAGTAGCCATTTAAACAAATGGAAAAATAACATACCAGTGGGGCAATGTCTGCGAATCAGAAAAAACTGCACAAAGTTGAGTGATTTTGAGACACAAATTGAAAAATTAGAAGAAAAATTTAATGAAAGGGGCTATAAGAAAGATATTGTGAAAAAAGCGGTTACGAGAGCAAGAGATACAGATAGGAACTCTTTACTCACATATAAAACCAGGAATAGGGGTAAGAAGGAAGATTTTGATGTGGCTTTTATTACACAATATAATGACGATCATCATACAATAAGAAAAATTTTGAGAAAACATTGGCACATAATCAAAAATGATCCTATAGTAGGGGACAAATTACCTCCTTATCCGAAAATAGTTTATAAAAGGGCAAAAAATTTAAAATCATTACTTGCACCTAGTGAGTATAAGAGGACAAATGTAAAAAGTAAAGAGAAAGATTTATGGGGAAGAGAGATAAGTGGATTTTATCCATGTATCTCCTGCAAGTCGTGCAAACATAGCACGAAAAAGAAAAATATTATCGTGCCTGGAACAAAAATTGATTTTAAAATAAAGGATACAATAAGGTGCAGCACCAAAGGTGTAATATATATGCTACAGTGCTCCTGTAATCTAGTCTACATAGGTGAAACGTCAAGAATGTTACGAGACAGAATACGGGAGCACCTCTGGCATATTGAGAAAGGAAAATTAGAAACCCATTTGTATCAGCACTTTAGGACAGTCCATAAAAATAACGTAAATGATCTACAATTTTGGGGTCTATGTAAAGTAAAAGGGAGCTGGAGAGGAGGGAACTTTGAAAATCTCCTACTCAAAAAAGAAGCAGATATAATTTACAATTTTGACACCTTATATCCCAATGGTCTAAATTCTGAGTTAGACATAAGCCCATTTTTAATGTAACAGAAGTTTGAACAAATAAAAAGTCTCCCCACTCTCAAACAGACATCAGCTTATTTCATCAACTTAGGGACAACAAAAGAACTAAATAAAATATTAGAGGAGAAGTCTCTATAGTTAGAAGGAAGCAAAAATAAAAAGGAAGAAAATGGTATGGAGGTAGCCATGTAAACCTAGGAAGGAGGAGACCCGTGTTCAATCCCAAATAAGAACTACCTATCTTTTCTGAAAAATATTTTTATATATATTTTTTATGTATTAGAACAAATAAAATAAGGAAGCTAATCACAGAAGGCCTAATAAAACATTAGGGTATACAAAACAAAAATAAATCAGATTTAATGAATAAAAGATCATAATAAGTATTATAGCTTAGAGGGAACTCTGCATCCTCAGACCGTGGAGACAAGGGTTCAATACCCGGATATATTATAATTTTTAAGAAACTTTAATTTAGAGATTCAGTTTTTATATGCTTCAAAACTAGGTTGACAACTAATATGTTAACATTTTTATCTATTTTATGAGTCTTATATCAATTTAGAATGAATAATTAACAGTCTGGTATAAATAAAAAGCACAAAGACAGCGGTATATGATTATATACAAAGATCACACTTTAACTGTTGAAAGACTTCCAGGTCAAAGGAGGAGTGAACTTAGCAATTACAGGTGTGTTTGAGTGTATTTAAGGAGAGCAACAAGCAGCATACAGCATCTTGAAAAAGCCCTGAGTGAAAGGGTGAAACGCGTAGAAAGGATTGTATGCGAGCTGCTGTGAGAGGTAACAGAAAGACACTTGAAAGGAGAAACTCTGCGTACTTTGTACTTAAGAGCAGAGCAACTTTTGCATCTTCATTCCTTGAATGGGAGTCTGATTGTGGTAAGTAAGGCTTGCGCAAGTGAAGAACCACACAAAGTTTTCCAGCAGACTGAGACGCGCAGTGCACAGCATGTCTCAGCGGGAGAAGACCAGCCGGAAGGAAAAGCCAAAAGCAGGTGAGAGTGTATATACACCTAAAGTTTCCTGCAGACGGCAGCCAAAGAGGTGAGAAATCATCTGAACACAAAGAGGCTGAAATAGATTAAGCGTAAGGGAGCTACCTCCCATAAATCACAAGAACCAATATTTTATTATACTCTGAACTGTATAATCACCTTGTCTCAGAGCACAAAGTTTTTTAAAGAAATACACCCACACCAATTGCTAATAGAAGCAGAGACTGTAATTTGCAACTTAAAAGCACCTGCATCAATTGTCTGTGAAAACAGCATACAAAGGAAAGACTGTACTATCTGAAAAAACGTTACAGCCTGCAGGCAAAAAAAAAAAAAAAAAAAAAAAAAAAAATTTAAAGAGATACCGCTGTCATTTATCACTGGGAATATGTTTTACATTTGAAGCATTAGAGCTGTATTTTCTAACTGCATAGAAACAAAGCAGTCACTGTAGCAAGAATTTTAGAGATATTGTGTCTATCAAACGTTTTTTAAGATGTTTTAAAGCTGACAGTCAGTTAATATATATGATTTTAGATTTATTTGCATTATGAAAGCTTGAAGAAATTTTACTGTACAAGTTGGTCTATTAGAGCAAAATTGTTCAAAAATACTGATAATAAAAGTTGTTATAGATTTGATTGAACTACAGATTGGGAATCAGTTTGTTGGAAAATTGTGACTATCTAGATATAGTCTAAATTTAGAAGAGGTTTGAGAATTATCCCTCACTATATACCACTATTTAGTTACCCAATTGCTTTTTAGCGCCATCTACCCTTATTGTTATTTGTATCCTCTGTAAATAGCACAATTGGGTTAAAATTAGGGTGACCATATTGCCGGTTTAAAAAGGGACACATATGAAAAATACATGTCAAGGCTGTTTAAAGAAATTTTTTGTATAAGAACCCTGACATATGTATTTTTCATATATGTCCCTTTTTTTAAGCGGCAATATGGTCACCCTAGTTAAAAAAAGCTACTCCCAGGTGGTAACCAGGCCACAGGAAAAGCCACTGAGCTGTTTGTTCCTGGCAGACTGCTTCTCTTTCTGCTTCCATTTGTATTATGACCCTGGGATAGTCTCCCTAAGGGTAATGGGGAAACCAGATGTGGACTACTTGCCCAATTTTAGAGGGATATTCAGGCACCTCATTAATGAGGCCCAAACAATCATCTGAGGTTGCCATTTCCCATGTTCAGAGGAGAATTGCCTGTATAGGATGTTTAAAAAGTAAAACTTCATTTAACATTATATATATATATATATATAGTTGTAATCATAATTATTCATCCCCCAATGCAAATCAGGTTTATTGTAAAATTTACAGACTTTCAGCTGTTTGCAATAAACAAATCAAACAAAAGCAATTGAATTAGCTGAACACATTGAACGCTTCAACTGAAAATGCAACTTTAAATTAATTTGGCTCAAAATTATTTAACCCCTTCATGGCAAGCATCTTTAGTACTTAGTAGAGCACCCTTTTGCAGTTATGATAGGCTGCAAACGAGATGCATTGCCAGACACCAGCTTCTGGCAGTGTTCCTGTGGAATCTTAACCCATTCCTCATGAGTAATGGCCTCCAGTTCAGTACTATTCTTGGGTTTACGTGGTGCAACCACATTCTTTTAAATCCCAGCAGAGATTTTCTATGTGGTTCAAGTCAGGTGACTGTGATGACCACTGTAGAATCTTCCAGGACTTCTTCTGGAAGATTCTACAGCCCCCCGCACCTAAATAAAGTTATTACCCCCTAAACTGCTGCTCCTGGACCCTGACGCAACTATAATAAATTGTTTAACCCCTAAACCGCCGCTCCCAGACCCCGCCGCCACCTACATTATACCAATTAACCCCTATCCTGCCCCCCACTACACCGCCGCCAACTATATTCAAGTTATTAACCACTATCCTGTGGATCCCGGACGCCACTGCAACTATAATAAATTGATTAACCCCTAAACCACCTCTCCCGGAGCCCACTGCAACCTATATTAAACTTATTAACCCCTATCCTGTCCCCCTATACTGCCGCCACCAATATTAAACTTATTAACCCCTAAACGCAGCTCCCGGACCCCGCAGCCACCTATATAAAACTTATTAAACCCTAAACCTAAGTCTAACACTAACACCCCCCTAACTTTAATATTATTTTAATAAATCTAAATAAAAAAACTTACTATTATTAACTAAATAATTCCTATTTAAAAATAAATACTTACCTATAAAATAAACCCTAAGATAGCTACAATATAACTAATAATTATATTGTAGCTATTTTAGGATTTATTTTTATTTTACAGGCAACTTTGAATTTATTTTAACTATTTACAATAGCTATTAAATAGTTAATAACTATTTAATAACTACCTAGTTAAAATAATTACCAAATTACCTGTAAAATAAATCCTAACCTAAGTTACAATTAAACCTAACACTACACTATCATTAAATTAATTAAATACATTAACTACAATTAAATTTAATTAAATAAACTAAACTATATTACAAAAAAAACAAACACTAAATTACAGAAAATAAAAAAGAACAAGAAGTTTAAACTAATTACACCTAATCTAACCCCCTAATAAAATAATAAAGCCCCACAAAATAAAAAAAATGCCCTACCCTATTCTAAATTACAAAGTAACCAGCTCTTTTAACAGCCCTTAAAAGGGCTTTTTGAGGGGAATTGCCCACAAAGTAATCAGCTCTTTTACCTGTAAAAAAAATACAACCCCCCAACAATAAAACCCACCACCCACATACCCCTACTCTAACCGACCCAAACCCCCCTTAAAAAAAACTAACACTAACCCCCTGAAGATCTCCCTACCTTGAGTCATCTTCACCGAGCCGAAATCTTCATCCAAGTGGCGCAGAAGAGGTCCTCCATCCAGCAGAAGTCTTCATCCAGGCGGCGTCTTCAATCTTCATCCATCCGGATTGGAGCGGAGCCATCTACCAAGGAGCCGACGCAGAGCCATCCTCTTCAACTGACAAATGAACGACGAATTAAGGTTCCTTTAAGGGACATCATCCAAGATGGCGTCCCTCGAATTCCAATTGGCTGATAGGATTCTATCAGCCAATCGGAATTAAGGTAGGAAAAATCTCATTTGCTGATTCAATCAGCCAATCAGATTGAAGTTCAATCCGATTGGCTGATCCAATCAACCAATTGGATTGAGCTCGCATTCTATTGGCTGATCGGAACAGCCAATAGAATGCGAGCTCAATCCGATTGGCTGATTGGATCAGTCAATCCGATTGAACTTCAATCTGATTGGCTGATTGAATCAGCCAATCATATTTTTCCTACCTTAATTCCGATTGGCTGATAGAATCCTATCAGCCAATTGGAATTCGAGGGACGCCATCTTGGATGATGTCCCTTAAAGGAACCTTCATTCGTCGTTCATTTGTCAGTTGAAGAGGATGGCTCCGCGTCGCTCCTTGGAAGATGGCTCCGCTCCGGATGGATGAAGATTGAAGACGCCGCCTGGATGGAGACTTCTGCTGGATGGAGGACCTCTTCTGCGCCACTTGGATGAAGATTTCAGCTCAGCTGGGTGAAGATGACTCAAGGTAGGGAGATCTTCAGGGGGTTAGTGTTAGGTTTTTTTAAGGGGGGTTTGGGTGGGTTAGAGTAGGGGTATGTGGGTGGTGGTTTTTAATGTTGGGGGGGGTTGTATTTCTTTTACAGGTAAAAGAGCTGATTACTTTGGGGCAATGCCCCGCAAAAAGCCCTTTTAAGGGCTGGTAAAAGAGCTGGTTACTTTGTAATTTTGAATAGGGTAGGGCATTTTTTTATTTTGGTGGGCTTTATTATTTTATTAGGGGGTTAGATTAGGTGTAATTAGTTTAAATTTCTTGTAGTTCTTTTTTATTTTCTGTAATTTAGTGTTTGTTTTTTTGTAATATAGTTTAGTTTATTTAATTAAATTTAATTGTAGGTAATTGTAGTTAATTTATTTAATTAATTTAATGATAGTGTAGTGTTAGGTTTAATTGTAACTTAGGTTAGGATTTATTTTACAGGTAATTTTGTAAGTATTTTAGCTAGGTAGCTATTAAATAGTTAATAACTATTTAATAACTATTCTACCTAGTTAAAATAAATACAAAGTTGACTGTAAAATAAAAATAAATCCTAAAATAGCTACAATATAATTATTAGTTATATTGTAGCTATCTTAGGGTTTATTTTACAGGTAAGTAGTTAGGGGGGGTTAGGGTTAGTGTTAGACTTAGGTTTAGGGGTTAATAATTTTAATATAGGTGGTGGCGGTATAAGGGGGGGCAGGATAGGGGTTAATAACTTTAATATAGGTGGAGGCGGGGTCCGGGAGCGGTGGTTTAGGAGTTAAACAATTTATTTAGTTGCGGCGGGGTCCGGGATCTGCAGGATAGGGGTTAATAAGTTTATGTAGGTGGCGGCGGTATAGGGGGTGGCAGATTAGCAGTTAATATGTATAATGTAGGTGGCAGAGGGGTCCGGCAGCGGCGGTTTAGGGGGTAATAAATTTATTTAGTTGCGGCGGTGTAGGGGGGGGCAGATTAGGGGTGTTTAGACTCAGGGTACATGTTAGGGTGTTAGGTGCAGACATCTCCCATAGGAATCAATGGGATATCGGGCAGCAGTGAACATGAGCTTTTGCTATGGTCAGACTCCCATTGATTCCTATGGGATCCGCTGCCTCCAGGGCAGCAGATTGAAATCCAGGTACGCTGGCCCGGAATAGTGGTGAGCGTACCTGGTAGTAGTTTGATAACTACCAAAAGTAGTCAGATTGTCCCAAATTTGCGATCGGAACATCTGTAGTGACATAACCATCGATCTGTGTCGGACTGAGTCCGGCGGATAGTAGGTTACGTCACTATATTCTACTTTTCCTGGGCAGTAGGGGTTGATAACTAAGACAAATCTGCCTTGCCACAAATACGCTGCAGAATTCCAGCGTATTTGTGGTTGACTGCTTGATAACTAGAGGCCTATATATATATATATATATATATATATATATATATATATATATATATATAATTTTTTTTTTTATAAATACATTTCAGAATAACAAATAGAGGGATACATCTTGGTTAATCTTAATTTCTTGACCTGTTCCATTGCAGCATTCTCATTTAGTGATTTAGCAATCCTTAAAAATACTGTATCATACCTAACTATAAAAGGTATGTTAAATAATAGTCCCTCAACTAAAATATATAAATGTGTGCCCCTATGGTTGTAATATGATTATCCTAATAAAAACTATGACGTAGTAGCACAGATCACTTGTTGTTTTAGACATATGCATTCATATTCAGAGAAACACAAAATATCGATAAATTTTCTGAATTCTTTGTGTTCATTTTAAAATGTTAAATAAATTGGTCCTTTTAAAGAATAATCAAACTAAGGAATGATGGCACAGTAGAAACATGTGTTTCTTTATACATACATTACCCTAATTCCCACTGGAGGGAAACCCATCCAATACAAAGTACCATAATACACTTGAGTCTCAGGTGTCCATAAAAAAGTAACTTCACTTTGAGTAAGGTGCGTAATGGGACAGATACTAGAAAAGCCCTTTTAGAAATTAGAAAAGCCAATTAACTTGTAGACTTCTGGTTCATTAGCAGGAATAGGCCAATAAAGGATCATTTAAAACTTCTTAAGGTCCATAGTAATTTGGAACTCAACAGAGAAAACTAAAATTTGATATTTCTCCAATATAACAACCTCCTGCAGTGTTTGCACGAGAGCAAAAGTGCTAAATAGTGCACAATTGTAATCTGGCATCTGGTTGTGTAATTCTTGTGAAAAGTTGCACTTCATTGATCCTGTCTAGAATTTCTGAAATCAGTGAAACAAGGATATATTTTACTTTTGAGTGCTCTATACAGAGTTACGCCCTCCCTCTTTCTTGTCTACAAAAGCTCCAGCTAGAAACATACACTATATGACCAAAAGTAGTTGGACACCACTACTAATTAGTAAGTTGAGGCATTTCAGCTACACTCATTGCTAACAGTGATATAGGCATAAATCTCCATAGACAAAACATTGGCAGTACAGTAATCCAAAAAGACAAAAATCCTGATAATGTTCCAGAACATCATTAACCCCTTAAGGACCACAGCATATTTCCATTTTCTGACCGTTTGGGACCAAGGCTATTTTTAAATTTCTGCAGTGTTTGTGTTTAGCTGTAATTTTCTTCTTACTCATTTACTGTACGCACACATATTATAAACCATTTTTCTCGCCATTAAATGGACTTTCTAAAGATACCATTATTTTCATCATATCTTATAATTTGCTATAATTTTTTTTTATAAAATATAAGGAAAAACACACTTTTTCTAACTTTGACCCACAACTGCAACTACCAAAAAACACCCATGCTAAATAGTTTCTACATTTTTTCCTGAGTTTAGAAATACCAAATGTTTACACGTTCTTTGCTTTTTTTGCAAGTTATAGGGCAAAAAGTACAAGTAGCACTTTGCTATTTCAAAACCATTTTTTTTTCTCAAAATTAGCGATAGTTACATTGGAACACTGATATCTGTCACGAATCCTTGAATAACCCTTCACATGTATATATTTTTAAAAAGAAGACAACCTAAGGTATTAAACTTGGGCTATGTTGACTCTTTTCATGCAACCATTTTACCACCAATCTATGCTAAAGTTTGAAAGAAAACAAAAAATTTTATTTTTTGACAAAATAGCAATTTAAGAATGCATTTACTGAGAATGTTAAGGGTTACTGCCAAATAACACCCAAATATGTGTTCAGCAACATCTTCTGAGTACAGTGATACCACCCATTTACAGGTGTGTTGGGTTCTCTGGGGGCTAAAAGGCATTATTTTTAGGGGGCATTTTTTTCAACTTGGAATTGTCACATCTGTCATCATGCACCCATGTCCTACTTGGATCATTTCTGAAGCTGGACAATGTAATTTACCCCATCAAACCATATATTTTTGAAAAGTAAACACCCTAGGGTATTTAAAATGCTGGCATTTTAACATATTCCATGCACTCATTCAACCACCAGTCTTTGTCAAACTTTTGCATAGTCATTTTTTTGTGTTATTTTTCACACACATTATACTTTAGGCATTAGTTCCTGTTATGTGTTACTGCAAATAAAAACACCTCAATATGTGTTCAACAACATATCCTGAGTACAGTGATACCACCCATGAATAGGTTTGTTGTGTTCTCAGGGGGATAAAAGGCCTTATTTATAGGGGCGCATTCCAGTTTTCAAACTTGGAATTTTCACATCAATCATGCACCCATGTCCTAATTGGGTAATTTCTGAAGCCGGCCAATGTAATTTACCCCCATCAAACCATATATTTTTAAAAAGAAGATACTCTAGGGTATTTCAAATGCTGGTATTTGAACATTTTCCATGCACTAATTCAACCACAAGTCTTTGTCAAACTTTTGGGTAGTCATTATTTTGTGTTATTTTTACACACATGTACTTTAGGCATGGATTCTTAGTTCCTGTTATGTGTTACTGCAAAAAAACACCTCAATACGTGTTCAACAACATCTCCTGAGTACAGTGATAATGCCCATGAATAGGTTTGTTGTGTTCTCAGGGGGCTAAAAGGCCTTATTTTTAGGGGCGTATTCCAGTTTTCATACTTGGAATTTTCACATCAATCATACACCCATGTCCTATTTGGGTCATTTATGAAGCCGGCCAATGTAATTTACCCCCATCAAACCATATATTTTTGAAAAGTAGATACTCTAGTATATTTCAAATGCTGGTATTTTAACACTTTCCATGCACTAATTCAACCACCAGTCTCTGTCAAACTTTTGGGTAGTCATTATTTTGTGTTATTTTCACACACATTGTAATTTAGGTATGGATTCTTAGTTCCTGTTATGTGTTACTGCAAAAAAACACCTCAATATATGTTCAACAACATCTCCTGAGCACAGTGATACCACCAATGAATAGGTTTGTTGGGTTCTCAGGGGTCTAAAAGGCCTTATTTTTAGGGGGTGCATTCCAGTTTTCCAACTTGGAATTTTCACATCTGTCATCATGCACCCATGTCCTATTTGGGAAATTTCTGAAGCAGGCCAAAGTAATTTACCCCCATAAAAATATATATTTGTGAAAAGTAGACACCCTAGGGTATTTCAAATGCTGGTATTTTAACACTATCCATGCGCTAATTCAACCACCAGTCTTTGTCAAACTTTTGGGTAGTCATTATTTTGTGTTATTTAACACACGTAATTTAGGCATGGATTCTTAGCTCCTGTTATGTGTTACTGTAAAAAAAACAAAAAACCTCAATATGTGTTCAACAACATCTCCTGAGCACAGTGATACCACCAATGAATAGGTTTGTTGGGTTCTCAGGGGGCTAAAAGGCCTTATTTTTACGGGGCGCATTCCAGTTTTCCAACTTGGAATTTTCACATCTGTCATCATGCACCCATGTCCTATTTGGGAAATTTCTGAAGCTGGCCAATATAATTTACCCCCATCAAACCATATATCTTTGAAAAGCAGACACCCTAGGCTATTTCAAATGCTGGAATTTTAACACTTTCCATGCACTAATCCAACCACTAGTCTTTGTCAAACTTTTGGGTAGTCATTCTTTTGTGTTATTTTTCACACATTTTGTACTTTAGGCATGGATTCTTAGTTCCTGTTATGTGTTACTGCAAAAAAAAACTCAATATGTGTTTAACAACATCTCCTGAGTATAGTGATACCACCCATGAATAGGTTTGTTTGGTTCTCAGGGGGCTAAAAGGCCTTATTTTTAGGGGGCACATTCCAGTTTTCCAACTTGGAATTTTCACATCTGTCATCATGCACCCATGTCCTATTTGGGTCATTTCTGAAGCCGGCCAATGTAATTTACCCCCATCAAACCATATATTTTTGAATAGTAGACACCCAAGGGTATTTCAAAAGCTGGTTCTTTAACACTTTCCATGCACTAATTCAAACACCAGTCTTTGTCAAACTTTTGGGTAGTTATTATTTTGTGTTATTTTTCACATGTTATAATTTAGGCATGGATTCTTAGTTCCTGTTATGTGTTACTGCAAAAAAACACCTCAATATGTGTTCAACAACATCTCATGAGTACAGTGATACCACCCATGAATAGGTTTGTTGGGTTTTCAGAGGGATAAAAGGCCTTAATTTTAGGGAGCACATTCCAGTTTTCCAACTTGGAATTTTTACATCTGTCATCATGCACCCATGTCCTATTTAGGTCATTTCTGAAGCCGGCAAATGTAATTTACCCCCATCAAACCATATATTTTTGAAAAGTAGACGCCCTAGGGTATTTGAAATTCAGGTATTTTAACACTTTCCATGCACTAATTAAACCATCAGTTTTTGTCAAACTTTTGGGTAGTCATTATTTTGTGTTATTTTTCACAAACGTTGTACTTTAGGCATGGATTCTTAGTTCCTGTTATGTGTTACTGCAAACAAATCACCTCAATAATATGTGTTCAACAACATCTCATGAGTACAGTGATACTACCCATGAATAGGTTTGTTGGGTTCTCAGGGGGCTAAAAGGCCGTATTTTTAGGGGGCGCATTCCAGTTTTCCAACTTGGAATTTTCACATCTGTCATCATGCACCCAAGTTCTATTTAGGCAATTTCTGAAGCCGGCCAATGTAATTTACCCCCATCAAACCATATATGTTTGAAAAGTAGACACCCTAGGGTATTTGAA
Source organism: Bombina bombina (assembly GCF_027579735.1). Classification (NCBI taxonomy): domain Eukaryota; kingdom Metazoa; phylum Chordata; class Amphibia; order Anura; family Bombinatoridae; genus Bombina; species Bombina bombina. Next base: position 148,077,253 of record NC_069499.1, on the reverse strand, counting down.
ATGCAGGTATTTTAACACTTTCCATGCACTAATTAAACCATCAGTCTTTGTCAAACTTTTTGGTAGTCATTTTTTTGTGTTATTTTTCACACAAATTTTACTTTAGGCATGTATTCTCAGTTCATGTTAGGTGTTACTGCCAAATAATACCCCAATATTTGTTTAGCAAGATCTCCTGAATACAGTGATGCCACCTATGCATAGTTTTGTTGGGTTGGTTGGGGTTTGCAATGCCAAACGTCAGACATGTGTTTGTGATTTTTTTAAATTTAACATACTGGCATCTATTTATCAAGACGTCAACTTACTTGCATTCGACGGCACCAATACGCTCACCTAAAATCGCCTAACATTGCTTCCACGGACCTGAATACGTTCTCCAAAATTATCAAAAAAGCTGTCAAAAAGCCGCGCACCAAGTATGGGGCGATGAGCAGCGGACTGTTGTTAACTAACTGTCATACTCTGCAAGGGAGCAGGTTCAGGAGTTGGGAGCTGTTGTGCAGAGGTGTCAGGTTCTGGGGTTAAAGTTGTGCTTTGTCTGCGTGAGTCTTTCCTTTTTGGCATAATTACACAGGTACAAGGTTTTAGGAAATAAAGGTGATGGTTTTATTGATAGGATAATTAGCAATGCAGAGATATGCAAACTAGATAAGGCAAAGTCTATAGGCTGTAGACTGGAACTCTGTAGCAACAGACAGGAATGCAGATCTTTGTAATAACAGGCAGGATACTTGCATATGCTCTAGACTGGAACTCTGTATTAACAGACAGGAATGCAGTTCTTTGTAATAAGAAGCAGGATACTTGCATATGCTGTAGACTGGAACACTGTAGTAACAGACAGGAAATGCAGATCTTTGTAATAACAGGCAGGATACTTGCATATGTTGTAGACTGGAACACTGTAGTAACAGAGAGGAAACTTGCATAGACTGCAAACTGAAACTCTGTAGTAACAGGCAACGAATAAGCAAATGTACCTGAATCAGTCCTTAGGAAATATCAGGGGATTAGCCAAGATCAATTGCCAGGAAATCAGTCGAGAAACGGAATACAGTGCCAAGGGAAAATCAAGAAGAGCAGTCTGTAAATGTAGCAGAAATCAGGCACCAGGAAATCCAACAAATCTGTATTTCACTCAGGAAACAGGACCAGAGGGTCTGTCAGAGTATAAAACTCAATGCCAAGGCCCAGAACTGCAAGCAAACCTCCCAAATATAGCAGGCTGCTGATTATATGATTTGTTTCAGCTGGTAAGCAGTTGGAGCCAGAGAGCCAAAGTGGCAGCAAACAGAAAAACCCAATATTCTTAGCCTGTGATCAAGCCATCTGGTGGCAAAGAGGTAAGACAACAGGCTGGGAAAGAACAGCAGCAGAAATAGAAACAGGTCCCAGGTTCAATTCTAGGCTGGATCATGACACTAACAGTCATCAATCTTGCTGCTCTTTGGCTTTTTCCCAGCTTTATTGGTACCCTGTCACTAAACACCCACACTATACTATACTGTTTGCTCCCTATACCACCGCTCCCGGAGCCCACCGCAACTCTAATAAATGTATTAACCCCTAAACCGCCGCTCCCGGACCCCGCTGCAACTAAATAAAGTGTTTAACCCCTAAACTGCCACTCCCGGAGCCTCACCACCACCTACTTTATACTTATTAACCCCTAATCTGCCGCCCCCTACACCGTCGCCAGCTACATTATACTTATTAACCCCTAATCTGCCGCCCCCTACACCGTCGCCAGCTACATTATACTTATTAACCCCTAATCTGCCGCCCCCTACACCGCCGCCATCTACATTATATTTATTATACCCCTAATCTGCCGCCCCCTACACCGCCGCCACCTACATTATATTTATTAACCCTTAATCTGCCCCCCCACACCGCTGCCACCTACATTATAATTATTAAACCCCTAATCTGCAGCCCTGACACCGCCGCCACCTACATAAAGTTATTAACCCCTAATCTGCCCCCCTACACCGCCGCCACCTACATTATACTTATTAACCCCTAATCTGCCACCCCCTACACCGCCGCCACTATATTAAATTTTTTAACCCCTAAACCTAAGTCTAACCCTAACCCTAACACCCATTAACTTAAATATAATTTAAATAAATCTAAATAAATATTCCTATCATTAACTAAATTATTCCTATTTAAAACTAAATACTTACCTATAAAATAAACCCTAAGCTAGCTACAATATAACTAATAGTTACATTGTAGCTAGCTTAGGGTTTATTTTTTATTTTACAGGCAACTTTGTATTTATTTTAACTAGGTACAATAGTTATTAAATAGTTATTAACTATTTAATAACTTCCTAGTTAAAATAAATACAAATATACCTGTAAAATAAAACCTAACCTAAGTTACAATTACACCTAACACTACACTATAATTAAATAAATTCCCTAAACTAAATACAATTAAATAAAATTATCTAAAGTACAAAAAACCCCAATAAATTACAGAAAATAATAAACAAATTACAAGATTTTTAAACTAATTACACCTAATCTAATCCCCCTAACAAAATAAAAAAGCCCCCCAACATTAAAACCCACCACCCACACAACCAACCCTACTCTAAAACTCACCCAATACCTCCTTAAAAAAACCTAACACTAACCCCTTGAAGATCACCTTACCGTGAGAAGTCTTCACCCAACCAGGATGAAGTCCTCAATGAATCCAGCAGAAGTGGTCCTCCAGAAGGGCAGAAGTCTTCATCCAGACGGCATCTTCTATATCCATCAGCCAATAGGATAGAACTTAAATCCTATTGGCTGATTGCATCAGCCAATAGGATTTTTTCTACCTTAATTCCGATTGGCTGATAGAATTCTATCAGCCAATCAGAATTAAAGGGATGCCATCTTGGATGATGTCACGTAAAGGTACCTTCATTCAACAAGAAGACGTCGTCAGAAGAGGATGCTATGCGTCGAATGTCTTGAAGATGGACCAGCTCCGCGACGGATGGATGAAGATAGAAGATGCCGTCTGGATGAAGACTTCTGCCCGTCTGGAGGACCACTTCTGCCCGTTTTGAGGACCACTTCTGCCAGATTCATTAAGGGTTTCGGCCGGGTTGGGTGAAGACTTCTCACGGTAAGGTGATCTTCAAGGGGTTAGTGTTAGGTTTTTTAAGGGGGTATTGGGTGGGTTTTAGAGTAGGGTTGGTTGTGTGGGTGGTGGATTTTAATGTTGGGGGGGTTGTAAAAAATTTTTACAGATAAAAGAGCTGATTACTTTGGGGCAATGCCCCGCAAAAGGCCCTTTTAAGGGCTATTTGTAATTTAGTGAAGGGTAAGGCTTTTTTATTTTGGGGGGGCTTTTTTATTTTGTTAGGGGGATTAGATTAGGTGTAATTAGTTAAAAAATCTTGTAATTTGTTTATTATTTTCTGTAATTTAGTCGGGTTTTTTTGTACTTTAGATAATTTTTATTTAATTGTATTTAATTGTATTTAGTTTAGGGAATTTATTTAATTATAGTGTAATGTTAGGTGTAATTGTAACTTAGGTTAGGTTTTATTTTACAGGTATATTTGTATTTATTTTAACTAAGAAGTTATTAAATAGTTAATAACTATTTAATAACTATTGTACCTAGTTAAAATAAATACAAACTTGCCTGTAAAATAAAAATAAACCCTAACGGCTAGATTTAGAGTTCTGCGGCCAAAGGGGTGCGTTAGCTACGCTGGCTTTTTTTCTCCCGCACCTTTTAAATACCGCTGGTATTTAGAGTTCACAGAAGGGCTGCGTTAGGCTCCAAAAAGGGAGCGTAGAGCATATTTACCGCCACTGCAACTCTAGATACCAGCGTTGCTTACGGACGCGGCCAGCTTCAAAAACGTGCTCGTGCACGATTCCCCCATAGAAAACAATGGGGCCGTTTGAGCTGAAAAAAAAAACCTAACACCTGCAAAAAAGCAGCGTTCAGCTCTTAACGCAGCCCCATTGTTTTCTATGGGGAAACACTTCCTAAGTCTGCACCTAACACCCTAACATGTACCCGAGTCTAAACACCCCTAACCTTACATTTATTAACCCCTAATCTGCCGCCCCCGCTATCGCTGACCCCTGCATATTATTATTAACCCCTAATCTGCCGCTCCGTATACCGCTGCAACCTACATTATCCCTATGTACCCCTAATCTGCTGCCCCTAACACCGCCAACCCCTATATTATATTTATTAACCCCTAATCTGCCGCCCCCAACGTCGCCTCCACCTACCTACAATAATTAACCCCTAATCTGCCTACCGGAGCTCACCGCTACTATAATAAATGTATTAACCCCTAATCCGCCTCACTCCCGCCTCAATAACCCTATAATAAATAGTATTAACCCATAATCTTCTCTCCCTAACATCGCCGACACCTAACTTCAAGTATTAACCCCTAATCTGCGGACCGGAGCTCACCGCTACTCTACTAAATTTTTTAACCCCTAAAGCTAAGTCTAACCCTAACACTAACACCCCCCTAAGTTAAATATAATTTAAATCTAACGAAATAAATTAACTCTTATTAAATAAATTATTCCTATTTAAAGCTAAATACTTACCTGTAAAATAAACCCTAATATAGCTACAATATAAATTATAATTATATTGTAGCTATTTTAGGATTAATATTTATTTTACAGGCAACTTTGTAATTATATTAACCAGGTACAATAGCTATTAAATAGTTAATAACTATTTAATAGCTACCTAGTTAAAATAATTACAAAGTTGACTGTAAAATAAATCCTAACCTAAGTTACAATTAAACCTAACACTACACTATCAATAAATAAATTAAATACAATACCTACAATTATCTACAATTAAACCTAACACTACACTATCAATAAATTAATTAAATACAATACCTACAAATAAATACAATGAAATAAACTAACTAAAGTACAAAAAATAAAAAAGAACTAAGTTACAAAAAATAAAAAAAATATTTACAAACATTAGAAAAATATTACAACAATGTTAAACTAATTACACCTACTCTAAGCCCCCTAATAAAATAAGAAAGACCCCCAAAATAAAAAAATGCCCTACCCTATTCGAAAATTAAAATAGAAAAGCTCTTTTACCTTACCAGCCCTGAAAAGGGCCCTTTGCGGGGCATGCCCCAAAGAATTCAGCTCTTTTGCCTGTAAAAAAAAACATACAATACCCCCCCAACATTACAACCCACCACCCACATACCCCTAATCTAACCCAAACCCCCCTTAAATAAACCTAACACTAAGCCCCTGAAGATCTTCCTACCTTATCTTCACCTCGCCGGGTATCACACCGATCCGTCCTGGCTCCGATGTCTTGAGCGGACTGTTGTTAACTAACTGTCATACTCTGCAAGGGAGCAGGTTCAGGAGTTGGGAGCTGTTGTGCAGAGGTGTCAGGTTCTGGGGTTAAAGTTGTGCTTTGTCTGCGTGAGTCTTTCCTTTTTGGCATAATTACACAGGTACAAGGTTTTAGGAAATAAAGGTGATGGTTTTATTGATAGGATAATTAGCAATGCAGAGATATGCAAACTAGATAAGGCAAAGTCTATAGGCTGTAGACTGGAACTCTGTAGCAACAGACAGGAATGCAGATCTTTGTAATAACAGGCAGGATACTTGCATATGCTCTAGACTGGAACTCTGTATTAACAGACAGGAATGCAGTTCTTTGTAATAACAGGCAGGATACTTGCATATGCTGTAGACTGGAACACTGTAGTAACAGACAGGAAATGCAGATCTTTGTAATAACAGGCAGGATACTTGCATATGTTGTAGACTGGAACACTGTAGTAACAGACAGGAAACTTGCATAGACTGCAAACTGAAACTCTGTAGTAACAGGCAACGAATAAGCAAATGTACCTGAATCAGTCCTTAGGAAATATCAGGGGATTAGCCAAGATCAATTGCCAGGAAATCAGTCGAGAAACGGAACACAGTGCCAAGGGAAAATCAAGAAGAGCAGTCTGTAAATGTAGCAGAAATCAGGCACCAGGAAATCCAACAAATCTGTATTTCACTCAGGAAACAGGACCAGAGGGTCTGTCAGAGTATAAAACTCAATGCCAAGGCCCAGAACTGCAAGCAAACCTCCCAAATATAGCAGGCTGCTGATTATATGATTTGTTTCAGCTGGTAAGCAGTTGGAGCCAGAGAGCCAAAGTGGCAGCAAACAGAAATACCCAATATTCTTAGCCTGTGATCAAGCCATCTGGTGGCAAAGAGGTAAGACAACAGGCTGGGAAAGAACAGCAGCAGAAATAGAAACAGGTCCCAGGTTCAATTCTAGGCTGGATCATGACACTAACAGTCATCAATCTCGCTGCTCGTTGGCTTTTTCCCAGCTTTATTGGTACCCTGTCACTAAACACCCACACTATACTATATTGTTTACTCCCTATACCACCGCTCCCGGAGACCACCGCAACTCTAATAAATGTATTAACCCCTAAACTGCCGCTCCCGGACCCCGCTGCAACTAAATAAAGTGTTTAACCCCTAAACTGCCACTCCCGGAGCCTCACCACCACCTACATTATACTTATTAACCCCTAATCTGCCGCCCCCTACACCGTCGCCAGCTACATTATACCTATTAACCCCTAATCTGCTGCCCCCTACACCGCCGCCATCTACATTATATTTATTATCCCCTAATCTGCCGCCCCCTACACCGCCGCCACCTACATTATATTTATTTGCCCCTAATCTCCCCCCCACACCGCCGCCATCTACATTATATTTATTAACCCTTAATCTGCCCCCCCACACCACCGCCACCTACATTATATTTATTAGCCCCTAATCTCCCCCCCACACCGCTGCCACCTACATTATAATTATTAAACCCCTAATCTGCAGCCCTGACACCGCCGCCACCTACATAAAGTTATTAACCCCTAATCTGCCCCCCCTACACTGCCGCCACCTACATTATACTTATTAACCCCTAATCTGCCACCCCCTACACCGCCGCCACTATATTAAATTTTTTAACCCCTAAACCTAAGTCTAACCCTAACCCTAACACCCACTAACTTAAATATAATTTAAATAAATCTAAATAAATATTCCTATCATTAACTAAATTATTCCTATTTAAAACTAAATACTTACCTATAAAATAAACCCTAAGCTAGCTACAATATAACTAATAGTTACATTGTAGCTAGCTTAGGGTTTATTTTTTATTTTACAGGCAACTTTGTATTTATTTTAACTAGGTACAATAGTTATTAAATAGTTATTAACTATTTAATAACTTCCTAGTTAAAATAAATACAAATATACCTGTAAAATAAAACCTAACCTAAGTTACAATTACACCTAACACTACACTATAATTAAACAAATTCCCTAAACTAAATACAATTAAATACAATTAAATAAAATTATCTAAAGTACAAAAAACCCCAATAAATTACAGAAAATAATAAACAAATTACAAGATTTTTAAACTAATTACACCTAATCTAATCCCCCTAACAAAATAAAAAAGCCCCCCAACATTAAAACCCACCACCCACACAACCAACCCTACTCTAAAACTCACCCAATACCCCCTTAAAAAAACCTAACACTAACCCCTTGAAGATCACCTTACCGTGAGAAGTCTTCACCCAACCAGGATGAAGTCCTCAATGAATCCAGCAGAAGTGGTCCTCCAGAAGGGCAGAAGTCTTCATCCAGACGGCATCTTCTATCTCCATCAGCCAATAGGATAGAACTTAAATCCTATTGGCTGATTGCATCAGCCAATAGGATTTTTTCTACCTTAATTCCGATTGGCTGATAGAATTCTATCAGCCAATCGGAATTAAAGGGATGCCATCTTGGATGATGTCACTTAAAGGTACCTTCATTCAACAAGAAGCCGTCGTCAGAAGAGGATGCTCTGCGTCGGATGTCTTGAAGATGGACCAGCTCCGCGCCGGATGGATGAAGATAGAAGATGCCGTCTGGATGAAGACTTCTGCCCGTCTGGAGGACCACTTCTGCCCGTTTTGAGGACCACTTCTGCCAGATTCATTAAGGGTTTCGGCCGGATTGGGTGAAGACTTTTCACGGTAAGGTGATCTTCAAGGGGTTAGTGTTAGGATTTTAAGGGGGTATTGGGTGGGTTTTAGAGTAGGGTTGGTTGTGTGGGTGGTGGATTTTAATGTTGGGGGGTTGTAAAAATTTTTTACAGATAAAAGAGCTGATTACTTTTTGTCAATGCCCCACAAAAGGCCCTTTTAAGGGCTATTTGTAATTTAGTGTAGGGTAATGCTTTTTTATTTTGGGGGGTGCTTTTTTATTTTGTTAGGGGGATTAGATTAGGTGTAATTAGTTAAAAAATTTTGTAATTTGTTTATTATTTTCTGTAATTTAGTCGGGTTTTTTTGTACTTTAGATAATTTTATTTAATTGTATTTAATTGTATTTAGTTTAGGGAATTTATTTAATTATAGTGTAATGTTAGGTGTAATTGTAACTTAGGTTAGGTTTTATTTTACAGGTATATTTGTATTTATTTTAACTAAGAAGTTATTAAATAGTTAATAACTATTTAATAACTATTGTACCTAGTTAAAATAAATACAAACTTGCCTGTAAAATAAAAATAAACCCTAACGGCTAGATTTAGAGTTCTGCGGCCAAAGGGGTGCGTTAGCTACGCTGGCTTTTTTTCTCCCGCACCTTTTAAATACCGCTGGTATTTAGAGTTCACAGAAGGGCTGCGTTAGGCTCCAAAAAAGGGAACGTAGAGCATATTTACTGCCACTGCAACTCTAGATACCAACGTTGCTTACAGACGCGGCCAGTTTCAAAAACGTGCTCGTGCACGATTCCCCAATAGAAAACAATGGGGCCGTTTGAGCTGAAAAAAAAAAACCTAACACCTGCAAAAAAGCAGCGTTCAGCTCTTAACGCAGCCCCATTGTTTTCTATGGGGAAACACTTCCTAAGTCTGCACCTAACACCCTAACATGTACCCTGAGTCTAAACACCCCTAACCTTACATTTATTAACCCCTAATCTGCCGCCCCCGCTATCGCTGACCCCTGCATATTATTATTAACCCCTAATCTGCCGCTCCGTATACCGCCGCAACCTACATTATCCCTATGTACCCCTAATCTGCTGCCCCTAACACCGCCGACCCCTACAATAATTAACCCCTAATCTGCCTACCGGAGCTCACCGCTACTATAATAAATGTATTAACCCCGAATCCGCCTCACTCCCGCCTCAATAACCCTATAATAAATAGTATTAACCCATAATCTGCTCTCCCTAACATCGCCAACACCTAACTTCAAGTATTAACCCCTAATCTGCGGACCGGAGCTCACCGCTACTCTACTAAATTTTTTAACCCCTAAAGCTAAGTCTAACCCTAACACTAACACCCCCCTAAGTTAAATATAATTTAAATCTAACGAAATAAATTAACTCTTATTAAATAAATTATTCCTATTTAAAGCTAAATACTTACCTGTAAAATAAACCCTAATATAGCTACAATATAAATTATAATTATATTGTAGCTATTTTAGGATTAATATTTATTTTACAGGCAACTTTGTAATTATTTTAACCAGGTACAATAGCTATTAAATAGTTAATAACTATTTAATAGCTACCTAGTTAAAATAATTACAAAGTTGACTGTAAAATAAATCCTAACCTAAGTTACAATTAAACCTAACACTACACTATCAATAAATAAATTAAATACAATACCTACAATTATCTACAATTAAACCTAACACTACACTATCAATAAATTAATTAAAAACAATACCTACAAATAAATACAATGAAATAAACTAACTAAAGTACAAAAAATAAAAAAGAACTAAGTTACAAAAAATAAAAAAAATATTTACAAACATTAGAAAAATATTACAACAATGTTAAACTAATTACACCTACTCTAAGCCCCCTAATAAAATAAGAAAGACCCCCAAAATAAAAAATGCCCTACCCTATTCGAAAATTAAAATAGAAAAGCTCTTTTACCTTACCAGCCCTGAAAAGGGCCCTTTGCGGGGCATGCCCCAAAGAATTCAGCTCTTTTGCCTGTAAAAAAACCCATACAATACCCCCCCCCAACATTACAACCTACCACCCACATACCCCTAATCTTACCCAAACCCCCCTTAAATAAACCTAACACTAAGCCCCTGAAGATCTTCCTACCTTATCTTCACCTCGCCGGGTATCACACCGATCCATCCTGGCTCCGATGTCTTGATCCAAGCCCAAGCGGGGGGCTGAAGATGTCCATGATCCGGCTGAAGTCTTCATCCAAGCTGGAGCTGAAGAAGTCCATGATCCGGCTGAAGTCTTCTATCAACGGCATCTTCAATCTTCTTTCTTCCGGATCCATGTTCATCCCGTCGACGCGATCAGATCAGCCAATCGGATTGAACTTGATTCTGATTGGCTGATTCCATCAGCCAATCAGAATTTTCCTACCTTAATTCCGATTGGCTGATAGAATCCTATCAGCCAATCGGAATTTGAGGGACGCCATCTTGGATGACATCCCTTAAAGGAACCGTCATTCATCGGGAAGTCATCGGTGAAGATGGATGTTCCGCGTCGGCGGGATGAACATGGATCCGGAAGAAAGAAGATTGAAGATGCCGTTGATAGAAGACTTCAGCCGGATCATGGACCTCTTCAGCTCCCGCTTCGATGAAGACTTCAGTCGTATCATGGACATCTTCAGCCCCCGCTTGGGCTTGGATCAAAACATCGGAGCCAGGACGGATCGGTGTGATACCCGGCGAGGTGAAGATAAGGTAGGAAGATCTTCAGGGGCTTAGTGTTAGGTTTATTGAAGGGGGGTTTGGGTTAGATTAGGGGTATGTGGGTGGTGGGTTGTAATGTTGGGGGGGGTATTGTATGTGTTTTTTTTACAGGCAAAAGAGCTGAATTCTTTGGGGCATGCCCCGCAAAGGGCCCTTTTCAGGGCTGGTAAGGTAAAAGAACTTTGAACTTTTTTAATTTAGAATAGGGTAGGGCATTTTTTTATTTTGGGGGTCTTTGTTATTTTATTAGGGGGCTTAGAGTAGGTGTAATTAGTTTAAAATTGTTGTAATATTTTTCTAATGTTTGTAAATATTTTTTTATTTTTTGTAACTTAGTTCTTTTTTATTTCTTTTTGTACTTTAGTTAGTTTATTTCATTGTATTTATTTGTAGGTATTGTATTTAATTAATTTATTGATAGTGTAGTGTTAGGTTAATTGTAGATAATTGTAGGTATTGTATTTCATTAATTTATTGATAGTGTAGTGTTAGGTTTATTTGTAACTTAGGTTAGATTTAAATTATATTTAACTTAGGGGGGTGTTAGGGTTAGAGTTAGACTTAGCTTTAGGGGTTAATACATTTATTATAGTAGCGGTAAGATCCGGTCGGCAGATTAGGGGTTAATTATTGTAGGTAGGTGGAGGCGACGTTGTGGTGGGCAGATTAGGGGTTAATAAATATAATATAGGGGTCGGCGATGTTAGGGGCAGCAGATTAGGGGTACATAGGTATAATGTAGCTGGCGGTGGTGTTCGGAGCGGCAGATTAGGGGTTAATAATAATATTCAGGTGTTAGAGATAGCGGGGGCGGCAGATTAGGGGTTAATAAATATAACATAGTGGTCGGCGATGTTAGGGGCAGCAGATTAGGGGTACATAGGGATAACGTAGCTGGCGGCGGTGTACGGAGCGGCAGATTAGGGGTTAAAAAATTTTAATAGAGTGGCGGCGATGTGGGGGAACCTCGGTTTAGGGGTGCATAGGTAGTTTATGGGTGTTAGTGTACTTTAGAGCACAGTAGTTAAGAGCTTTATAAACCGGCGTTAGCCCAGAAAGCTCTTAACTACTGACTTTTTTCTGCGGCTGGAGTTTTGTCGTTAGATTTCTAACGCTCACTTCAGCCACGACTCTAAATACCGGCGTTAGAAAGATCCCATTGAAAAGATAGGATACGCAAATGGCGTAGGGGGATCTGCGGAAAAGTCGCGGCTGCAAAGTGAGCGTTAGACCCTTTCCTGAGTGACTCCAAATACCAGCGGGCGGTAAAAACCAGCGTTAGGAGCCTCTAACGCTGGTTTTGACGGCTACCGCCCAACTCTAAATCTAGGCCTAAGATAGCTACAATGTAGTTATATTGTAGCTAGCTTAGGGTTTATTTTATAGGTAAGTATTTAGTTTTAAATAGGAATAATTTATTTAATGATAGGAATATTTATTTAGATTTATTTAAATTATATTTAAGTTAGTGGGTGTTAGGGTTAGACTTAGGTTTAGGGGTTAATAAATTTAATATAGTGGCGGCGGTGTAGGGGAGGCAGATAAGGGGTTAATAAGTATAATGTAGGTGGTGGCGGTGTAGGGGGCAGCAGATTAGTGGTGTTTAGACTCAGGGTACATGTTAGGGTGTTAGGTGTAAACGTTCCCATAGGAATCAATGGGATGTCGGGTAGCAGCGAACATAAGCTTTCTCTGCTTTCAGAATCCCATTGATTCCTATGGCATCAGCCGCCTCCAGGTCGGCGGATTGAAAACCAGGTACGCTGGGCCAGAATAGCGGCGAGCATACCTGTTAGAAAATTGATAACTAGCAAAAGTAGTCATATTGTGCCGAATTTGCATTCAGAAAATCTGTAATGACGTAAGCATCGATCTGTGTCGGATTGAGTCCGGCGGATCATATGTTACGTCACAAAATTCTACTTTTGCCAGTGTGTAGGGTTTGATAACTTAGGGGAATCAGGCTCGCCACAAATACGCTGCGGAATTCAAGCATATTTGCAGTTGACGGCTTGATAAATAGATGCCACTGTATCTTCTTTGACTATCTTCTTTTTGGGGGCTTTTTTACATACCCCAATTTATTTGCTCGCCATGAACGTGCATATATTTTAGAAGTTGAGACCCCAAGGTATTGTATATGGGGTGTTTTGATGCCTTTGATGCAACTGTTTTAGCCAAAGAAAAATGGAGAATGTGTGTGTTGGTATTTTTTTATTTTTACACACATATTGCTTTTTGGCTATGATTTAGGAGATCCTGTTGTAAGTTATTGCAAAAGAAAACACTCCAGGTTGTTTCTGCAAGACCTCCTGAGTACACCTATGCCCCCATGCATAGGTTTTCCAGGATTTTCGGAAGGCTCTGTTACAATTTTATGACTTGTAAATTCAGTTAAAAGTGAGAGTATTTCTTCAGATAGGCCTATCTTTAGTGTGGGGCCTATAGCATACCCCAGTTTTATTTATTGCCATGAAAGTGTATATTTTTTAAATGTTGACACCCCAAGGTATTGTATATGGTGTGCTTTGATGCCTTTGAAGCAACCGTTTTAGCCCAAAAAATTGGAGAAAGTGTATGGTAGTAATTTTTCAATTTTCATATTTACACACACATTGCTTTTTGACTATGATTTAGGAGAGCCTGTTGTAAGTTATTGCAAAAAAACTCGTCAGGTTGTTTTCTGCAAGACACCCTGAGTACACCTATGCCCCCATGCAGGGGTTTTTGTAAAAGAAAACAGTCCCAATTTTAGAACTTATAAACAATAGAGTAGTGAAATGTAAAAATCTGGCACAGTAAAAGTAAAAAAACAACCAAAAACAACATCTAACAGTAAACATAACCAAAAAAAGAATGACAGCAAATGTATTTATTTTTTAAAAATGGACAATTGTATGGTACTGCTTGAAGCAGTCCCCAATGCAGAGTTCAGGCTGTCCAGGGCAATCAGGACAGTGATATATGGTGTCTCTTCTCTGCCCCCTCTTGCATTTTTTTTAGGTTTCTGTTTTGCGGCAATAGGGGGGATTTTAAAAATAAAATGGGTAGCCCCAACTCTGCTCTCTCCCATCACCGCCCGGGGAGCAGGTGCATCTTGGTTCAAAATCCCCAAAATGATCTGGAGCTAATACTATAAAAAAGTCTGTTTCATTCCGGGGTTTGCTTTTCTGAACAACAAAAAAGCTTTGAGGGTTGCAATCTGCATTAGGTAAATTGCAAACATTTTGTACCAGGCCCTTTTCTTCCGCATAATTAGGTAGAGCTGCAGCAGCTGATCTGCCAGATCAACCCCACCCATATGCCGGTTATAAGACTTGATGCACACTGGCTTCCTTATGATCTCAGCTCTGCCACGTACAGAGACCGCCACCGTCCTCTCTGTGTGTTTGGTGGTAAGAAGGTATATATCCTTCTTGTCTCTGCACTTAAGTGCCAACAGCTCCTCTTGGCACAGAGCTGAGGTCTCCCCCCTTCATGCAAGGTGTCCTGGGAAACCTGCCCGGTTCTTTTTAATTGTACCGCAAGCTACTGTATCAATGCAATAGAGTAGCTTGAACAAAAGGACACTTGTATAATAACTGTCTAAGTACAAGTGATACCCTTTGTTCATTAGGGGTAATATCAGGTCTCAGACAATCTTGCCAGTGGTTCCCATATGTTCTAGGCAACCTGGAGGGTCAAGGTGGCTATCCTTTCCCTCATACACCTGGAAGGCCTGAGTACACCCAGTCTCGCTCTCACAGAGCTTATACACCTTTACCCCATACCTGGAGCGCTTGGAAGGAATATACTGCTTGAATCCCAACCTTCCCTTATACTTAATCAGGGATTCATCAACGCATATATTCCTTCAAGGTGCATAAGCCTCTGAGAACCTGTCAGAAAAGTGGGTAATCGGGGTGGGGGGATTTTATAAAGCCTGTCAAATTAGGGATGCTCCCTAGAGGGGCACAGGCTGTTGTCGCCAAAGTGCATGAAATGTAGAATCATTTCATACTTTTTACTCAACATACTCTCTGAGAAAATGGGGGTAGAGCAGATGGGGCTACTGCTCCAGTAGGAGCGAATGGAGGGTTTCTTTATGATGCCCATCAGCATAGTCAATGCGCAGAATTTTTTTAATTTTGGCACATTGATGGGGGCCCATTGTTGCTTTACCAAATATGTTTCAGGCGTTGCAGCATGGAACTGATGGGCATATAAATTAGTTTGGGCGACAATGTTCCCAAATACATAATTGACCAGAAACACCTCCAGAAACTGTTGGGGGCTAAAACCTGCAACATCTATTTTGATGCCAGGATTTGCTGTGAAGGGTGGGATATCTGGCCTCTGGAGATGAGGCATTACCAACTCTTCAGCGGCAATGGCAGCAACACGCATCCTTCTGGCAGGGGAGCTAGTAGGAAGGGGGCTGGCAGGGGGCTAGCAGGGGGTCTAGCAGCCACAGATACATCACTATCAGTTGACTGCATCTAATGATGTCTATGAGAATATGGAAGGGTCAAAATTGGGGTCTGAGTCAGACATAGAGGCATCTGACTCTGATGCAAGGATGGCATACACCTCCTCAGCACTCTGGGGAATATCTATCAAAGAGTCTGTCATGAGATGCAGGACATATGCAGGACACAGCAATGATGGTACAACTCTATTTTATTGCAGAGCATAGCAATACACATCTAGTCAGGTTGATTGTACTAAACTAACTGCGACACAAACACCGGACCTAAGCCCCGCCCACAAACTAGTGACATCACATCCTGCTCTCATCACAGAGTCAACCACAAATACGCTCTCATCACATCTTCCCCTTTTTCAAAGGCGAAGCATACATTTGCATATAACAAATAACAAGGTACACAAACAGAGTATACAACAACATTTTTGTTTTTGAACATTATATAAACAAATAGGTTAGAAAACATGAACAAATAAATTACATCCTGACTTGGACATCGGGGTAGACTACCCTAGTCCACAGTGACCATGGGATTATTCTGCCCATACTTCCGGTCTCAGAATTTTCTCGGGGTCTGGCTTGATGCCATCCCCGTTGATGATATGCCCAAAGTAGCATAATTCAGTTTTCCTAAAATGACATTTTTCTTTATTCAGCTTCAGCCCAGACTCTTTGATAGCCTGTAGCACACAACTCAAACGCTGATCATGCTCCTCCACTGTAGACCCATACACTAGAATGTCATCCATGACGACCGCTGTGCCCACGTGGTCACTCAGGAGGGAACTCATTTCCCTTTGAAAGATTTCAGGAGCGGAGGATATCCCAAAGGGGAGTCTGCAGAAGCAGAACCGACCTATGGGTGTGATAAAGGTAGTCAGTTTGTGTCACTTTGGATCCAGGGGGATCTGCCAAAAGCCGCTAGAAGCGTCTAATGTGGAAAAGAACTTCGCCCCAGCCAACTTCGGAGCTATATCTTCTAATGTCTGCAGCACAAATCTCTCTCTCTTCACTGCCTCATTCAACCTTTTCAGGTGCACACAGATGCGCACCTTTCCGTTTTTCTTTGCAACTGGAACAATGGGGGCACACCAATCAGTCGCTTCAACAACCTCTTCAATAACTCCCATAGACTTCATGCGCATAAGCTCTTTCTCCACTTGAGGCATGAGCGGGAACTGAATTCTACGAGGAGTAGAAATACTGTATGGGACTGCGTCACTTTTAAGTGCTATACGGACTGGTTTGCAATTCAGTAGGTCCAACTCGCCAAACATATCTTCGGAAATCTCATTCACTCTGGCCACGAGGCCCAAGTCACAGGCTGCTTTTCTGCTCAATAAATTGTTAACACACTGACCTCGAATCACATGCACCCACATGGTGAACTTTCTTTGCTTGTACTCACAGCTGGCAAGAAATTTCCCCGCACAATCAATGCGGCCACCAGGACTATGGACATTTGTAGTAACCCTCGCCAGCTGGGGCTGTCGAGGCAGTTTCATAAATTCAGCAAAAGACATTACAGTGATATCTGCTCCTGTGTCAATCTTAAAATCAACTTTGTCTCCCATTACAGTAAAAGTAACTTTCCAATCTTCCTCTGAGCTTGGCCGTTCCACAACGGACCCCACAAAAGACACTTCCTGACCCTCCTGGTCACCGTCCACCTGCATCTCCTTAATGTATTCAGTTCTACACACCACTTCAAAATGGCCCATTCTGTTACATTTTCTGCATCTTTTATCCCTGGCTGGGCATATAACACTCTGATCATGGGCACGGTAGCACCGCGTGCATCGGGCATGTTGCGCCCATCCATTTCTAGGCCTTTCCAGTACTTTAGATCTACCGCTCACACTGTGCCTTTCACTAGCATTTTTCCTAGACTGTTGCACTTCATCCACAATACTCTCAGACCTCAGATCAGCACTTTGCTTTTTCACCAGTTCACTATGGCGGGCCATCCTAATAGCCCCATCTAATGTTAAATCAGGCTCTAATTGCAGCTTCAGTGAGACTTCAGCATCTGCAATCCCAATAACTATTCTGTCTCTGATTTGCTCTTCTTTAGCAACACCAAACTCACAGAATTCAGCTAGTTCATACAGGCTGCGCACAAATGACTCCACAGATTCTCCCACACGCTGATTACGTTTGTGAAAACAAGCTCTCTCATGAATCACATTTCTTTTGGGCACAAAGTGGGCACTGAGTTTATCCATAACTATATCAAAGTTAAATTCTTCCCCTTCTTGGAAAGTAAAAGCATTTAACACTGGCTCCACATCTTTCCCCATAGAGTATAAAAGAGAATTAACTTGTACTTCACCACTTTCCTTGTTCAGTTTGGATGCAATCCTGAAGCGCTGAAACCACTGACGCCATGTGGGCCAAGCTGCAGGCTGAGAGAAGTCAAAAGGCTCAGGTGGGGTAAACTTTGACATTGCAATCGATCAGGAACAGAAGCGCAGTCCAGAACTTCTGACACCATGTCATGAGATGCAGGACATATGCAGGACACAGCAATATTGGTACAACTCTATTTTATTGCAGAGCATAGCAATACACATCTAGTCAGGTTGATTGTACAAAACTAACTGTGACACAGACACCGGACCTAAGCCCCGCCCACAAACTAGTGACATCACATCCTGCTCTCATCACAGAGTCAACCACAAATACGCTGAAATTCCGAAACGTAATTGTTGCAAGATTGATCTGAACTATTTATCAAAGACTACAGACCAGCAAAAGTTTAAATTTGTGACCTAACATACGATCCACCGGTCTCAATCCGATGCAGATCGATGCTTCCGTCATTACAGATGTTCCGAATACACATTTGGCTCTATCTGACACTTTTTCAAAGTCATCAAACTTTTAACAGGTACGCTCGCAGCTATTTTGGCCCAGTGTACCTGGTTTTCAATCCACCACCCTGGAGGCCGCGGATGCCATAGAAATCAATGGGAGTCTGAAAGCAGTGAAAGCTTATGTTCGATGCTGCCAGATATCCCATTGATTTTTATAGTTGAAAACATGTAACGTTTACACCTAACACCCTAAAACCAGAGTCTAAATACCCCTAATCTGCTGCCCTGACATCGTCAACACAAATAAATTATATTAACCCCAATCCCGCCGCTCCCCGACCCTGCCGCAACCTTAATAAAGTTATTAACCCCTATTCTGCCACTCCTCGACACCGCCGCCACTAAATAAACGTATTAACCCCTAAACCTCTGGCCTCCCACTTCACTACCACTAATTAAACCTATCAACCCCTAAACCATCAACACCCTGCATCGCCAAAACCTAAATTAATAGCTAGTAACCCCTAAACCTAACAACCCCTTAACTTTAAATTAAAATTACAACTTCCCTATCTTCAAATAAATTTAAACTTACCTGTAGAATTAAAATAAACTATTTTAAAATATTAATTAACCTACCCTAATTATTATACTACAATTAAAGGATTACTTTCTGTTATAATTTTTAAGCTAAACAACTAACATATTAAAGTTAATCAACATTAATTAAAACCTACTGACCTATATTTTCTCCAAAACGAAGTTTCATAACGTTCTAAAAGTTATATCTTTTATTCGCCGATGATGTCACGCTATCCTGCCCACTATTTTCAGCACTGAGTGCTCAAAATACTTAAACCAATAACTTTGTGTTTAAAGCGCCATTTTGAAACCTAGGTATTGTAAACGGATTGGTACAGAGCAAAGGATACCCACAGAGTGGGTTTGGAAAACAATTAAATTTGCAGACAAGATTTCTGATATACGGTAGAGATATGTTAATGAAATGCTATTGATAAAAAGCGTATTTGGGGTAGTTAGTTAGTAACAGGCATAGAAAATATTTACTTACAGTGGCCCTTTAAATTAAACTACCAATTAAATTAACTAACATATTAAAAAACCCTAACCCTACTCAAATTATTTAAATATACTATTAAACATTATTAAAAATTACTAAATTACAGGGGAAAAAAAAGTTAAAAAAAAAAATAAACAATAATTTACGAAAAATAAAAAAACATATTATCAAAAATATAAATTACACCTAATCTAATAGCCCTATCAAAATAAAAAAGCCCCCCCCGCAAATAAAAAAACTCTTGCCTACAATAAACTATCAATAACCCTTAAAAGGGCCTTTTGTGGGGTATTGTCCCAAAGAAATCAGCTCTTTCTTTCATGTAATTGGCAAGAGTCCATGAGCTAGTGACGTATGGGATATACAATCCTGCCAGGAGGGGCAAAGTTTCCCAAACCTCAAAATGCCTATAAATACACCCCTCACCACACCCACAATTCAGTTTTACAAACTTTGCCTCCTATGGAGGTGGTGAAGTAAGTTTGTGCTAAGATTTCTACGTTGACATGCGCATCTCAGCATTTTGAAGCCTGATTCCTCTCAGATTACAGCGAATGTCAGAGGGACGTGGAGAGTATTACCTATTGAATGCAGTGATTTCCCTAACGGGGGTCTATTTCATAAGTTCTCTGTTATCGGTCGTAGAGATTCATCTCCTACCTCCCTTTTCAGATCGACGATATACTCTCATATACCATTACCTCTATAGATAACTGTTTCAGTACTGGTTTGGCTATCTGCTATATGTGGATGGGTGTCTTTGGTAAGTATGTTTTTATTTCTTAAGACACCTTAGCTATGGTTTGGCACTTTATGCATTTATATAAAGTTCTAAATATATGCATTGTACTTATATTTGCCATGAGTCAGGTTCATGTATTTCCTTTTGCAGATTTTCAGTTTCATATTTGGGAAAGTTAATATTAAGAAATATTTTTCTTACCTGGGGTTAGTCTTTTTTCAATTGACTACTTGTTTTAATTTGCGGGCTGTCTTAGGCTCGCGGGTGTGCTAAATGCTACACTTTATTGCGTCATTCTTGTCGCGAGAATTTTTTGGTGTGAAAAGCACGTCCATTGACGCAAGTTCGTCATTTCCGGCGTCATAGTTGATGCAGGGGTTCACACAGGGTTGCGTCGTTAGTGACGCGAGTGTGTCATTTCCGGACATGGTTGGTGGCAAAAAAATTTCTAGTTACGTTGTGCGTCATACTTGGTGCCAAACTTTTTTAATTATTTATTGCCCCATTGCTTTTGCCTCTTGCTTTTTTCTAAGTCAGAGGGCTATGCTATTTGCATTTTTCCCCATTCCTGAAACTGTCATATAAGGAAATTGATAATTTTGCTTTATATGTTGTTTTATCTTTTACATTCTGCAAGATGTCTTAACCTGATCCTGCCTCAAAAGTATCTGCTGGAACTTTGCTGCCTGACATCAGTTCTACCAAAGCTAAGTGCATTTGTTGTAAAATTGTGGAGATTATATCTCCTAATGTCATTTGTATTAGTTGTCATGATAAACTTTTACATGCAGAAATAAAAGAATTTATTACTGCTTCTATTCAGAAGGCTTTGTCTGCATTTCCACCTTCTAATAAGCGTAAGAGGTCTTTTAAAACTTCTCATAAAGTTGATGAAATTTCAAATGACCTACAACATAATGAATTATCCACTTCTGATGAGGATCTATCTGATTCACAAGATCCTTCCTCAGACAAATCTACTTATTTATTTAAAATAGAGTATATGCGTTCTTTGTTAAAAGAAGTGTTAATTACTTTGGATATTGAGGAAGCTCTTGATATTAAAACCAGTAAACATTTAAATGCTGTTTTTAAACCTACTGTGATTACTCCAGAGGTTTTTCCTATTCCTGATGCTATTTCTGACATGATTTCTAAGGAATGGAATAAGCCAGGTACTCCTTTTAATCCTTCAGAACAGTTTAAAAAATTGTATCCTTTACCAGCGGTTGCAATAGAGTTTTGGGAAAAGATCCCCAAAGTTGATGGGGCTATTTCTACTCTTGCTAAACGAACCACTATTCCTATGGAAGATAATACTTCCTTTAAAAATCCTTTAGATATGAAGCTTGAATCTTATCTAAGGAAAGCCTATTTATATTCAGGTCACCTTCTTAGGCCTGCAATTACTTTGGCTAATGTTGCAGCTGCTTCAACTTTTTGGTTGAAGAATTTAGCACAACAAGAATTGGATTCTGACATATCTAGCATTGTTCGCTTACTGCAACATGCTAATCATTTTATTTGTAATGCCATTTTTTATATTATCAAAATTGATTTTAGATCCATGTCTTTAGCTATTTTAGCTAGAAGAGCTTTGTGGCTTAAATCTTGGAATGCTGATATGACATCTAAGTCTAGATTATTATCTATTTCTTTCCAAGGTAATAATTTATTTGGTTCTCAGTTGGATACTATTATTTCAACTGTTACTGGGGGGAAAGGAGTTTTTTGCACCAGGATAAAAAACCTAAGGGTAAATCTAAGGCTTCTTTTCGTTCCTTTAGTCAAAATAAGGAACAAAAACCTAATCCTTCCCCCAAGGAATCTGTTTCCAATTGGAAGCCTTCCTCAAATTGGAATAAATCCAAGCCTTTCAAGAAACCAAAGTCAGCCCCTAAGTCCGCAAGAAGGTGCGGCCCTCATTCCAGCACAGCTGGTAGGGGGCAGATTAAGGTTTTTCAAGGATGTTTGGATAAATTTTGTCCAAAATCAATGGATTAAGAGCATTGTCTCTCAGGGGTACCGAATTGGATTCAGAGTAAGACCTCCTGTGAGGAGATTTTTTTCTCTCTCGCATCCCAGTGAATCCAGTAAAAGCTCAGGCTTTCCTGAAGTGTGTTTCAGATCTGGAGTTTTCAGGGGGAATCATGCCGGTTCCTTTTCTTTGTCCCAAAGAAAGAAAATTCATTCAGACCAGTTCTGAATCTGAAAATTTTGAATCGTTATGTAAGAGTACCAACTTTCAAGATGGTAACTATAAGGACTATTCTGCCTTTTGTTCAGCAAGGACATTATATGTCTACAATAGACTTGCAGGATGCTTACCTACATATTCCGATTCATCCTGAGATTCTCTTTTCTAGACAAGCATTACCAATTTGTTGCTCTTCCATTTGGCCTAGCAACAGCTCCAAGAATCTTTTCAAAGGTTCTGGGTGCCCTACTCTCTGTAATCAGAGAACAGGGTATTGCAGTGTTTCCTTATTTGGACTATATCTTGGTACTAGCTCAGTCTTTACATTCTGCAGAATCTCACAGAATCTTGTGTTGTTTCTTCGAAAACACGGTTGGAGTATCAATTTACCAAAAAGTGTTTTGATTCCTCAGACAAGGGTCACCTTTTTAGGTTTCCAGATAGATTCAGTGTCCATGACTCTGTATCTAACAGACAAGAGACTTTTGAAATTGGTTGCAGCATGTCGGCACCTTCAGTCTCAGTCATTCCCTTCAGTGGCTATGTGCATGGAAGTTTTAGGCCTCATGACTGCAGCATCGGACGCAATTCCTTTTGCTCATTTTCACAAGACCTCTCCAGCTTTGCATGCTGAATTAATGGTGCCGGGATTATACAAAGATATCACAATTAATATCCTTAAATTCCAATGTTCGACACTCTCAGAGATCAACAGCGTTTAGTTCAAGGGGCCTCTTTTGTTCATCCAACCTGGACTGTGATCACAACAAATGCGAGTCTTTCAGGTTGGGGAGCTGTCTGGGGACAGCACAAGGAGTTTGGAAATCTCAAGAGGCGAGATTACCAATCAATATTTTAGAACTCGTGCAATTCTCAGAGATCTTCAGTTTTGGCCTCTGTTGAATAGAGAACCATTCATTTGTTTTCAGACAGATAATATCACAACAGTGGCATATGTCAATCATCAGAGTGGGACTCACAGTCCCCTAGCTATGAAAGAAGTATCTCGGATACTTGTTTGGGTGGAATCCAGCTCTTGTCTAATTGCTGCAGTTCATATCCCAGGTGTAGACAATTGGGAGGTGGATTATCTCAGCCATCAGACTTTACATCCAGGGGAGTGGTATCTCCATCCGGTTGTGTTTTCTCAGATTGTTCAGATATGGGGTCTTCCAGAAATAGATCTGATGGCCTCTCATCTAAACAAGAAACTTCCCAGATACCTGTCCAGGTCCAGGGATTCTCAGGCGGAAGCAGTGGATGCGCTGACACTTCCTTGGTGTTATCAACCTGCTTATATCTTCCCGCCTCTAGTTCTTCTTCCGAGAGTGATCTCCAAGATCATCATGTAACAATCGTTTGTGTTGCTGGTGGCTCCAGCATGGCCCCACAGGTATGCGGATCTTGTTCAGATGTCCAGTTGCCAACCTTGGCCACTTCCATTAAGGCCGGACCTACTGTCTCAAGGTCTGTTTTTCCATCAGGATCTCAAATCAATAAATTTGAAGATATGGAAATTGAACACTTAGTATTAAGTCATAGAGGTTTCTCTGACTCAGTAATTAATACTATGTTACAAGCTCGTAAATCTGTCTCTAGGAAGATTTATTATCGAGTTTGGAAGATTTACATTTCATGGTGTTCTCATAAATTCTCTTGGCATTCTTTTAGAATTCCTAGAATTTTACAGTTTCCCCAGGATGGTTTGGATAGGGGTTTGTCTGCAAGTTCCTTGAAGGGACAAATCTCTGCTCTTTCAGTTTTATTTCACAGAAAGATTGCTAAACTTCCTGATACTCACTCTTTTGTACAGGCTTTAGTTCGTATTAAGCCCGTTATTAAATCAATTTCTCCTCCTTGGAGTCTTAATTTGGTTTTGAAGGCGTTACAGGCTCCTCCGTTTGAGCCTATGCACTCTTTGGACATTAAACTACTTTCTTGGAAAGTGTTGTTCCTTTTGGCCATCTCTTCTGCTAGAATAGTGTCTGAGCTATCTGCTCTTTCTTGTGAATCTCCTTTTCTGATTTTTCATCAGGATAAGGCGGTTTTGCGGACTTCATTTGGATTTTTACCTAAGGTTGTGAATTCTAACAACATTAGTAGAGAAATTGTTGTCCCTTCCTTGCGTCCTAATCCTAAGAATCCTTTGGAAAGATCCTTACATTCTTTGGATGTGGTAAGAGCTTTGAAATATTATGCTGAAGCTACTAAAGATTTCAGGAAGACTTCTAGTTTATTTGCTATATTTTGTGGTCCTAAGAAAAGTCAGAAGGCCTCTGATATTTCCTTGGCTTCTTGGTTAAAGCTTTTGATTCATCAAGCTTATTTGGAGTCGGGTCAAGCCCCGCCTCAGAGAATTACAGCTCATTCTACTAGTTCAGTCTCCACTTCGTGGGCTTTTAAGAATGAAGCTTCAGTTGATCAGATTTGCAAAGCAGCGACTTGGTCCTCTTTGCATACATTTACTAAATTCTAACGTTTTGATGTATTTGCTTCTTCTGAAGCAGTTTTTGGTAGAAAAGTTCTTCAGGCAGCTGTTTCAGTCTGATTATTCTGCTGATGTTTTAAGTTTTTCTTTTCTCCATGAGAATAACTTATATTTTGGGTTGTGGATTATTTTTTCAGCATTTGGCTGTTGTTTATTTTTATCCCTCTCTCTAGTGACTCTTGCGTGGATTTCAACATCTTGGGTATTTGATATCCCATATGTCACTAGCTCATGGACTCTTGCCAATTACATGAAAGAAAACATAATTTATGTAAGAACTTACCTGATAAATTAATTTCTTTTATATTGGCAAGAGTCCATGAGGCCCACCCTTTTTTATGGTGGTTATGATTTTTTTGTATAAAGCACAATTATTACAAATTTCTTTGTTGATGCTTTTTACTCATTTCTTTATCACCCCACTACTTGGCTATTCATTAAACTGAATTGTGGGTGTGGTGAGGGGTGTATTTATAAGCCTTTTGAGGTTTGGAAAACTTTGCCCCTCCTGGTAGGATTGTATATCCCATACGTCACTAGCTCATGGACTTTTGCCAATATGAAAGAAATGAATTTATCAGGTAAGTTCTTACATAAATTATGTTTTTACCTGTAAAAAAAATACAAACACCCCCCCAACAGTAAAACCCACCACCCAACCAACCAACCCCCCAAACAAAAAATCTATTGAGCTCTCATCCTATTGGCTGATTGGAAAAGCCAATAGGATGAGAGCTGCTCAAATCCTATTGGCTGGTTGTAACAGCCAATAGGATTTTAGCAGCTCTAATCCTAATGGCTGATTGAAATCTTTCAGCCAATAGAAACGCAAGGGATGCCATCTCTGATGACGTCCCCTGCATTGAAGTTCCAGTTTACAGCTGTGACCATATGAAGAGGATGCTCCATGCCTGATGTTTTCAGGAAGGACCCGCTCCGCCGGATGGATGAAGATAGAAGATGCCATCTGGATGAAGACTTCTTGCCGCCTGGATGAGGACTTTGTCGGCTGGATGAAGATCAAAGAGGCCGCCTGGATGAAGAATTCTTGCCGGCTGGATGGATACTTTGTCGGCTGGATGAAGATCAAAGAGGCCGCCTGGATGAAGAATTCTTGCCGGCTGGATGGATACTTCAAGCGGGACTTCAATAACTGTAAGTGAATCGTCAGGGGTTAGTGTTAGGTTTATTTAAGGGTTTTTTGGGTAGGTTTTATTTTTAGATTAGGGTCTGGGCATGTAAAAGCGCTAAATGCCCTTTTAAGGGCAATGCCCATGCAAATGCCCTTTTCAGGGCAATGGGGAGATTAGGTTATTTTAGATAAGTTTTTTTATTTAGGGGGTTGGTTGGTTGGGTGGTGAGTTTTACTGTTGGGGGGTGGTTGTATTTTTTTTACAGGTAAAAGAGCTGATTTATTTGGGGCAATGCCCCACAAAAGGCCCTTTTAAGGACCATTGGTAGTTTAGTGTAGCCTAGGTTTTTTTTTTTTTTTTTGATAAGGCTATTAGGTTAGGTGTAATTCTTTTTTAATTTTGATAATGTGTTTTTTTATTTTTCGTAAATTTATTGTTTGTATGTTTTTTTTTCCTATAATTTAGTAGTTTGTAATACGTTTTAATAGTACATTTAAATAATTTGAGTAGAGTTAGAGTTTTTTAATATGTATTTTAGTTAATTTAATTGGTAGTTTAATTGTAGTATAATAGTTAGGGTAGGTTAATTAATATTTTAAAATAGTTTATTTTAATTCTACAGGTAAGTTTAAATTTATTTAAAGATAGGGATATTGTAAATTTAATTTAAAGTTAGTGTCAGGGATTACTAGCTTAATTTATTTTATGGAGATGTGGGGGGCTGACAGTTTAGGGGTTAATAGGTTTAGTTAGTGGTAGTGATATGGGAGGCCAGAGGTTTAGGGGTTAATACTTTTATTTAGGTTGCAGCGGTGTCAGGGAGTGGCGGAATAGGGGTTAATAAGTTTAATTATGTTGCGGCGGGGTCGGGGAGTGGCAGGATAGGGGTTAAACATTTTAGTATAGTGGCAGCGTTTAGTGAAAGGGTATAAATAAAGTTGGTAAAAAGCCGAATAGACGCGAGATCGATGACTGTTAGTTAACAACTGTTCGATGCTCATTGCCCCGTACTTGGTACGTGTCTTTTTTATGGCTTTTTTTGTAAATAAGGAGAGCGTATTGAGATACGCGGCCGGGATGTTAGGCGAGCGTATTGGTGCCGGTGAATGCAACACAGTTGATGGCTTAATAGATATCCCCCTCTATGTTTTCTGTGACATTATTGTATCTGTAACAGAAAAAAAATACTAAAAAAAAAAAAAAGGCTCTGAAAAGAGCCTTTGGGTCTCTCCAAAAAATTACAACAAAAAAATGAACCCCTAAAAAAATGCACAGACAGCAAAATAGTACAGCTATGCTACTGCCAGTGATTTATAGTGATCACTATAATGGCTTTGAAAATTAAATTAAATTAGCTAAATGGCTCTGAAAAGAGCCCTTTGGACTCTCAAAAAAATGACAAACAAATGTAACCCTTACAGACCCCCAAGATCCACTGTTGGAAAGGTAATCGCCTGAAAAGAAAAAAAAAGTAAAAAAATATATATTTTATAAAATTTTAAATTAAAAAAACCCTCAAATGTGCTTAGCACCCAGGTGGGAAAGTGTTTATCACTCAAAGGGTTAAGGGCTTAAAGAGATATTAAACCCATTTTTTTTCTTTAATGATTCAGACAGAGCATGCAATTTTAAGCAACTTATTAATTTATTAATTTACTCCTAATGTCAATTTTCTTCGTTTTCTTAGTATCTTTATTTGAAAAGCAGGAATTTAAGTTTTGGGCTGCCCCACCACCTGGGTAGTGCTTGCTGATTGGTGTAGCCAATGTAGCCACTAAACAAACCATGGTGCTGAACCAAAAATGGGCCGGCTCCTAAGCTTAAAGTGATGGTAAATTCACTTCTATAACTTCACATAGTATGAAAACTCTTCTCCTAACTAGCATATTGATATGCTTATTTTGTTCCAATGTAAAATCTACTTTTAATACTGAGCGTTTTTGTCAGCCAATCAGAGCCTCACCATGCGCCCCATGTAAGTTAAAAACAGCATGCTCCCATGGTTGGAACTCAGGCTGGAAGTTGAACTGTGCAAACGCAAACGCTACGCTATTTGCGCAACATAAACAGTGAGGCTGCTTACTGTTAACATACTGTAAGTCGTCCCTAGCTTGGTTCCAGTTGGACAATATCACCTCTAGGGCTTATATCAACCATTACGGAGGAATTAGGGGTTCCTTAGCCATGTAGGAGGTGACTTGGATTGTTCATTGGGAGGAAGCTCACTTTTGCTGTCGGTCATCCACTTTCCAGGGGTAGACAGTTGGGAGTCGGACTTCTAAACAGACTGATAATTAATCCAGGGGAGTGAGCATTTCCACCCGGAAGTGTTCTCTAGGTTGACCCTCACATGGGGGGTTTCAGGAGTTGGCTTTTGTGGGCATTTCGACAGAACGCCAAGTTTCAAAGGTACGGTTTATGGTCATGTGATCTGCAGACCGTCCTGATAGATTTTCATTACTTGTATTTTCAGATGAGAGCAGCTGTGATTTTATTAGTCCCTGTGTGGCCTCACAGGATCTGGTATGCAGACCTAGTAGAAATGTTGTCTCTCCATCTTGGAGACTACCTCTGAGGAAGGACTTTTGAATCTTGGTCTTTTCCTTCATCTAAATCTCTGAAGTTGACTGCTTGAAGATTGGACACTTAGTTTTGTCTAAGCAGGAGGTTTTCTGAATTTGTTATCCTTTCTCCAGGGTGGTCTGGAGAAGGGTTTGTCAGTCAGTACCCTGAACGGTCAGTTTTCTGCATTGTCTTTTTTGCTACATAAGCATCTGGTGGACGTGCCAGATGTGAAATCTTTTTGTCAGGCACTGGTATACATCAGGCCTGTGTTTAAGTCGGTTGCTCCCCCTTAGGGTTTTGCCCTTGTTCTTAAAGTTTTGCAGTAGGCTCTGTTTGAGCCTTTACTTTCTATAGATATTAAGTTGTTATTTTGGAAGGTTTTGTTTCTCATTGCTATCTTTTCTGCTTGGAGGGTCTCTGAGCTCTCAGTTTTGCAGTGTGATTTGCCTTATCTTATCTTTCATGCAGTTAAGGTGGATATTTGTACTAGTTAGGTTTCCTTCCTAAGTGGTTTCGGATAGATATATTAATCAGAAAATTGTTGTTCCTTCTCTGTGTCTTTATTTTTTTTCTCTTAAGGAATATTTGTTGCACAACTTTGATGTTGTGCGTGCTTTTATTTTTTATCTACAGGCAACTAAAGATTGTCGCCAGTTTGCTTCTCTGGGAAACATAAAGGTCAGAGAGCTTCAGCTACTTCTCTTTCTCTTTGGTTGAGTAGTATAATGCGTTTGGTTTATGAGACTGCTGGACAGCAGCCTCCTGAGAGAATTTCAGCTCATTTCGCTAGGGCTGTCACTTCTTCTTGGGCTTTCAAGAAGGAAGTTTCTGTAGAACAGATTTGCAAGGCTGCAACTTGGTCTTCTTTGCATACTTTTTCAAAATTTTATATTTTTGTCTCAGCTGAGGCTTCTTTTGGGAGAAAGGTTCTTCATGCAGTGGTGCCTTCTGTTTAGGTTACTTGTCTTGTCCCTCCCTAATCATCTGTGTCCTCTAGCTTGGGTATTGGTTCCCGCTAGTAATTGATGATTCCATGGATTCACCATATCTTAAGAAAGAAAATATAATTTATGATTACCTGATAAATTTATTTATTTACTGATATGGTGAGTCCACGGCCCACTCTTTATTTTAAGACAGTTATTTTTAACTAAAACCTCAGGCACCTCTACACCTTTGTGTTATCTTCTTTTTCCATTTTCCCTTCGGCTGAATGACTGGAGGTTATGGGTAAGGGAAGTGACATATATAGCAGCTTTGCTGTGGTGCTTTTTGCCTCCTCCTGCTGGCCAGGAGTGATATTCCCACTAGTAAATGATGATTCCGTGGACTCACCATTTCCTGAAAGAAATACATTTATCAGGTAAGCATAAATTATGTTTTTGCAAACCTCTGCAAAGTAAAACACTATACTAATAATCCCTAAACCACCAGCCCCAATACAAAATAAAGCACTAACATCTAAACCACCTAACCTAACACCCCCAAGATTACCAAAAGAAAAACTAGCTACCTTTAAAAAAAAAAAAACTTACCTGTGAAAGTTAAAACAAAACTAATCTTACCTTTTAAAATAAAAATAAAAATTCAATTAAAATAAAAAACCTACCATTACTATAAAATAAATAAAATAACATTACAAAAAAACTAACATTAAGAAAAAAACAAAAAACAAACACCTAGATTTAGAGTTTGGCGTTAGCCGTCAAAAGCAGCGTTAAGGGGTCCTGGTATCCGCTGGTATTTAGAGTCAGGCAGGAAAGGGTCTACCACTCACTTTCTTTCCTCGACTCGAGGCTACCGCAGATCCCCTTACGTCAATTGTGTATCCTATCTTTTCAATGGGATTTGCCTAATGCTGGTATTACGAGTCTTGGAAGAAGTGAGCGGTAGAGCCTCTACCGACAAGACTCCTACCGTCAAAAAAAGTCAGTAGTTAAGAGCTTTATGGGCTAACGCGGGAACATAAAGCTCTTAACTACTGTGCTATAAAGTACACTAACACCCATAAACTACCTATGAAACCCTAAACCGAGGCCCCCCCCCCCCACATCGCAAACCCTATAATAATTTTAAATTTATTTAGATTAATTTAAATTATATTTAAGTTAGGGGGGGTGTTAGGGTTAGGGTTAGGTGTAGGGGTTAATAACTTTATTATAGTAGTGGCGACATTGGGTGTGGGAGATTAGGGGTTAATAATTGTAGGTAGGTGGTAGCGATGTTAGGGAGGGCAGATTAGGGGTTAAAACAATTTATTATAGTGTTTGCGATGCGGGAGTGCGGCAGTTAATATATTTAGTATAGTGGCAGCGAGTTCCAGTCAGCAGATTAGGGGTTAATAAGTGTAGGTAGGTGGCAGCGACGTTGAGGGGGGACAGATTAGGGGTTAATAAATATAATATAGGTGTCGGCAATATTAAAGGCAGCAGATTAGGGGTTCATAGCTATAATGTAGGTTGCAGCGGTGTCCGGAGCGGCAGAATAGGGGTTAATAATATAATGTAGGTGTCAGCGATAGCGGGGGCGGCAGATTAGGGGTTAATAAGTGTAAAGTTAGGGGTGTTTAGACTCTGGGTTCATGTTAGGGTGTTAGGTGTAGACTTAGAGTGTTTCCCCATAGGAAACAATGGGGCTGCTTTAGGAGCTGAACGCTGCTTTTTTGCAG
Organism: Bombina bombina; assembly: GCF_027579735.1. NCBI lineage: Eukaryota > Metazoa > Chordata > Amphibia > Anura > Bombinatoridae > Bombina > Bombina bombina. The sequence continues at coordinate 148,046,252 of NC_069499.1, read as the reverse complement.
GTGTTAGTTTTTTTTTCAGCCAGCTCAGCCCCATTGTTTCCTATGGGGCTATCGTGCACAAGCACGTTTTTCCAGCTTACCGCTACCGTAGGCAACGCTGGTATTGAGGGTTGAAGTGGAGCTAAATTATGCTCAACGCTCCCTTTTCTGAGGCTAACACAGCCATTCAGACAACTCAAAATACCAGTGTTGTCTTAAGGGTGCACTGGAAAAAAAACTCTAAATCTAGACGTAATATTGCAAAAATAGCAAACACTAACCATACAAAAAATAAAAAAAATACCAAAAATAAAAAAAAAATAATTATGCCTATTCTAAAACCCCAAAATAACCCCCCCCCCCCAAAAAAAAATAACTAAACTACAAATAGCCCTTAAAAGAACCTTTTGTAGGGCATTATCTTAAAAGTCAAAGAAGAAAGGTAGGATCCAGCTTTATGCAAATAAAATCCATCTTTATTGGCAAAGTTAAAATGCCAAATTTGGCTCAGTGAACAGCATACAGTGATAGCAAGCAAATCAGGTGTGTGAGCGTGACACCACGGCTTACATGTTTCGGCACTCAGCCGTAATCATAGCCATAGGTGTCATGCAGGTGAATGCAAGTTTAAAAAGTCTGTGTTACAGTTGTGATTGGATAAGAACAATGAATACAGAACACGCCCACACACCAGGTAATGAGTAATTTTAACCCTTAATACCCTAGACACGCTACAGCAGGAGTACACACATTATGGTTTATATGCAGGCAATCTATAAATATATATGGAGATGTATCCTTATAAACATAAACATTATATTTCTAGAATAGAAAACACATATAAATAATGCGGTAACAATAGAGAAAGAAAGCCCAGAGGTAAACTTAACCAAAAACTGGATGTAAAATATTTTACTGTAATCACCATAGTTCTATCTACAATAAATCTTTGCAGTATAACTGGATATGTGAAAAATATACCACATGTGTATGAGAGAAAATGTTGCAATATACACTTGGTGTGTTAAATTATGAAGGGTGTTTAGGCAACATGCGCATATTAGTTATGAGGGGGTAAATTATTACCTGTAAAGATATAGATATAATTGCAAATGCAATATAAATATAGACAACTGTATGCGCATGTGACCAACATCCAGACCTAGGTATATAAGTCAACAGATCGGAGAAAAATATAATATAATATGATGAGAATCACATGAGGGAGGTGTATGTAGGTAAGGATCCTCCATAATAATGAGTTCTATAATTAGCAAGCACTAAAGCAAGATGTATATAGACTAAGTATTTCAAAGGTGGCATGATTTAAAATGAAATATTAATAAGGCTGGTTTGCTGGAATATATTCCCATTACAGAGTAATGTCTCAAAGGTGTTTAACACTTTGAAAAAGTAAGCACATACACATATACACAAACATACACATACTAATGTATGCATGTATATATATATATACATACACACATTACAGGGCAGTCTAGTATGTAACCAACCAACAATGCACATTAAAGTGTAATTAAAGTTAAAAGTACGGAATATGTGTTAGAATGTCAGAGAGGGGGGTATAGTAAAGTGGACAATACGCACAAAAGAATGTGATTTAAAGAGATGTTTGAATAATAAGTATATGTACTCTCAGATCATTCCCAGAAATTGATCAAATCGTATCTTGAGTTTAAACCCAATGGTAGTCTGGTTTTGAGGGTGTATATCCAATACACTTCCCTTTTGGCAAGTATGTTTTCAAGATTACCACCTCTCTTGGGCACCTTGGCTTGTTCTATTGCCGCCCATTTAAATGAGTTCAGACTACTGTGATGTTTGGTGGAAAAATGTTGAACAAGTGGTGTGCTAGATGTACCTTTTGTAATAGTCGAGAAATGTTCTCTAATGCGGGAATTTATATCCCTTGAGGTTAACCCTATGTATTGAATATTACATAAGGTGCATGTAATGATATATATGACATTCGTCCTTTGGCAATTTAAACAGGTTTTGATTGGATATGTCTGTCCCGTTATTGCTGAGGTGAATTCTTTAGTAACCCATGCAAATTCGCAGGGTTTACATTTCTTATGGCCACATTTAAACATGCCCAGATGTTGTAACCATGAGCTAGTGTAACAAGAGGTCTGTTTTAATTCTGTGGGAGACAGAATAGAAGCCAATGTGGGGCTTTTCTTGTAGGAACACCTAACGCCTTGTTTTACAGTTTCAACCAACTTCTCATTGGCTGCCAGTAACGGAAAATGTTTTCTGACTATGTTACAGATTTGGGAGTATTGTGTGCTGAAGGTTGTCACAAAATGTACACCTGTGAAATCTCTGTGTGTGTTTCTAGGTTTATCCACCAAAAGTTGGTCCCTGTCCAGTTGGTCAACAGCTAATCTAGCCTGTCTAATATGTCCACGAGTGTATTTCCTCTCTTTTAGTCTCTTCTCAAGACAACCAGCCTCCTGCACGTAATCCTCCATGTTGCTACAATTCCTTTTAAGCCTTGTGAACTGGCCTTTTGCAACAGCATATGATGTATTTTTTGGGTGGCAGCTGGAGGCGTGCAGGAGGGTGTTGCCCGAGATAGGTTTTCAGTACACTTTTGATACAATGTTGCCCCTTCTCTCTCCTTTATGGCATAAGTCTAGGTAATTAATGGAGTTTCTGTCAGTGGTGTATGTGAAACTCAAGTTCAAATTATTTTTGTTGATCATGTCAATTAAATTCTCAATGTCTGCAGGAGGACCTGACCAGATAAGAAGGAGGTCGTCAATATAACGTTTAAAGAAACAAATGTGACATCTAAATGGGTTGCTATGGTCAAAGATGTTTTCTAGCTCCCATTTGCCAAGAAATAAATTCGCATATGAGGGGGCATATTTCGCCCCCATGGCAGTACCACATCTTTGCACATAGTATTTGCCTTCAAAAGTAAAGAAATTGTGAGTCAATAGGAACTCGAGAATTCTTAAAATGTAGTTTTGGAAATCTGATGTATATTCTGTGTGTGTTGTCAAATAATATCTTACAGCTTCAATACCCTTGTTGTGTGGGATCCTAGAATATAGTGAGACCACATCAACCGAAAGCCAATGGTAGTTGGTTTGCCATTTTGTATTGGTTAGGAGATTTAGTATATGTTTTGAATCTCTCGTGTATGAAGGTAGTTGGTTAACCAATGGCTGCAAGATGGCATCCAACCACTGGGACAATCTTTCAAAAATAGAATCAATACCACTAACTATTGGGCGGCCATGTACGTTGGTAAGAGACTTATGAACCTTATCGAACATATGGAAGACTGGGGTTCTTGGGTACTTAACATAGAGATAATCTGCTGTATTTTCATCTAAAAAACCGTGTTCAACACCATCATCTAAAATATCAAATAGGAGCTTCTTATACTCATTTGTTGGATTTCTGGGTAGGATCGAATAATCTGTGGGAATATTTAATTGTCTGTGTGCCTCTGATATATAATCCTGCCTATCAAGTACTACAACAGTACCTCCCTTATCTGATGGGCGGATTACTAGGTCAGATCTTTGTTGTAATGACCTAAGTGCTTCTGTCTGTCTTTTAGTCAGATTTTTAGTTGTTCGTTCAGTGGTCTCCTTTAGTTTCTGCAAATCAGATTCTACTCTTGCATGAAATGTCTCTATTATTGGCCCTCTGTTTTGTATCGGGTAAAAAGTAGATTTATTTCTAAATGAGTATGCCCTATTGAGTGTTCCTGATACTGTGTTGCTCTCAATTGCCAAATTTTGAAGGGATAGAAGGTCACATGTTTCTGAAAAGGTGTTTATGCCTGTAATAGATGTAGTGTGGAGACTATCTGGTTCTAAAGTTGTTGTCTCCTGTGGGGTATCTGCAAAATATTTCTTTAATGTAATATTCCTGACGAATTTGTTGATATCTATGAGTGTCTGAAAGATATCAAAGTTTGTGGTGGGTGCAAAACCCAAACCTAAGGAGAGTACATCAATTTGGTCTTTAGTAAGTGTAGCTGAAGATAAATTTACTACACTATTCATTTGTATTTGGTCTGTGTGCGGTTGCCCTGTACTGGATATCTCTCTTGGTTGTTGGCCTGCATCCCCCCTATACCCTGTGTTGGAGGGTCCATGGGAAAAACCTGATTCAGTAATGACATTTCATGTGTTCCTGTGTTTGCTGCATATGTACTCATTTGTTTATCTGGTCTATTAGTAGAGGTGTATTTAGAGGCAATATTTTTATCTTTAGATTTCACTACTTGCGGTGTTGAACTTAAACCTATAGTATTAGGTACAACTGGAATGTTAGAGATGTTAGAAATGTTAGAGGCAATGGGGGCCTTTAAAATACCTTGTTGTGAGTTAGAAATAGTGTTAATCTGGGTTGCTATGTCCATTTCACCACCTGATGTGTCTGTATCGCTATCAGAAAAACTGACCTGTTTTTGATTACCCCTTCTATGTCTATGGTTACCCCTGTGTTTTTTGTTTTTGTTCTGTGGCAAGCTTCTTCTATAGTTGGAACGTTGATTTTTGTTCCAAATATATACTGAATTTTTCTGATAATCGGTTTTATCCCGAATAAACTTGATATGTTTATTTTCCATTATAACTTGCTTACCACGGGCCAAAGACTCTTGTAATATTTTATCAAATTTGGCAAAATCTGGGTCAACACTACGGTTATTTAACTCTATCTGGATGGTATCTATCTCTTGCTTAATTTCATTAAGTTGCTGGGTTCTATATTGTATTAATAACAGCATTAATTGACATGAACATTCAGATAGTACTGCATTCCATTTATCAACAAACTCAATGTCCGTTGTATCAACATCGAAAGTAGGAAATTTAAAAATCCTTAATCCTCTTGGGATCATTTGGGCTTTGAGATATGATTGAAATGTCCAAATGTCCCACTGTGCTTTAGTCTCCTTAAATAACAAAGTCTCCACTGTATCAAATAAAGTGCTAAGTGAAAGTGTCCCCTTGTCTTCTGAAAATATTTTTTCACATTCTGTGGAAAAGTTACTACGTGCCGTAGCGGGTCTCAGGGAAAAATATTGTTGTGCTGTTTCTTCCATTATAATAATGGTTAAATGTTCGTTGCCAAAATGGATACTCAATATAGAGAGGAAAAGCCCTTGTATTAGTAAATAGCAGCGAAAAGTTTCCCTAGGTATCGCCAGTAATACCCAAATGACAGTAATATAGGGAGATATGGGAAGTCCTCTTCTAATATGCAAATATGTAGGTGCAAACAAAAGGTGCAAACAAGTAGATGCTGTTGTGTCCGGGACTTACCCTTAAGGAGCCTAACCGCCCCCGGAATCTGTGTATGCCGTGCAGTGCCTCAGACAGGAGTTCTATGCAGCCGGGGGACCTCCGTGGTCAAACCGAAATCAGATCGGTGGGCTAGCAGCTCCAAACCAACCGGCAAAGAAGAAAATCTCCAGCAGCGCTTCAGGCTGTTCACAGGTGCACTGGGGCGTCCGTTTGTGACGTAGCGGGATCTCCGGTCTGGGGGCGGTGCTCTTTCTTCACCCGGGCTTCACAACAGGTAGTTCTCATATACAAGGGCTTTGAGCTGATCCAAAACTGGTGCAGGTATAAACAATCAAAGAAGAAAGGTAGGATCCAGCTTTATGCAAATAAAATCCATCTTTATTGGCAAAGTTAAAACGCCAAATTTGGCTCAGTGAACAGCATACAGTGATAGCAAGCAAATCAGGTGTGTGAGCGTGACACCACGGCTTACATGTTTCGGCACTCAGCCGTAATCATAGCCATAGGTGTCATGCAGGTGAATGCAAGTTTAAAAAGTCTGTGTTTACATCCAGTTTTTGGTTAAGTTTACCTCTGGGCTTTCTTTCTCTATTGTTACCGCATTATTTATATGTGTTTTCTATTCTAGAAATATAATGTTTATGTTTATAAGGATACATCTCCATATATATTTATAGATTGCCTGTATATAAACCATAATGTGTGTACTCCTGCTGTAGCGTGTCTAGGGTATTAAGGGTTAAAATTACTCATTACCTGGTGTGTGGGCGTGTTCTGTATTCATTGTTCTTATCCAATCACAACTGTAACACAGACTTTTTAAACTTGCATTCACCTGCATGACACCTATGGCTATGATTACGGCTGAGTGCCGAAACATGTAAGCCGTGGTGTCACGCTCACACACCTGATTAGCTTGCTATCACTGTATGCTGTTCACTGAGCCAAATTTGGCATTTTAACTTTGCCAATAAAGATGGATTTTATTTGCATAAAGCTGGATCCTACCTTTCTTCTTTGATTGTTTATACCTGCACCAGTTTTGGATCAGCTCAAAGCCCTTGTATATGAGAACTACCTGTTGTGAAGCCCGGGTGAAGAAAGAGCACCGCCCCCAGACCGGAGATCCCGCTACGTCACACACGGACGCCCCAGTGCACCTGTGAACAGCCTGAAGCGCTGCTGGAGATTTTCTTCTTTGCCGGTTGGTTTGGAGCTGCTAGCCCACTGATCTGATTTCGGTTTGACCACGGAGGTCCCCCGGCTGCATAGAACTCCTGTCTGAGGCACTGCACGGCATACACAGATTCCGGGGGCGGTTAGGCTCCTTAAGGTTAAGTCCCGGACACAACAGCATCTACTTGTTTGCACCTTTTGTTTGCACCTACATATTAGCATATTAGAAGAGGACTTCCCATATCTCCCTATATTACTGTCATTTGGGTATTACTGGCGATACCTAGGGAAACTTTTCGCTGCTATTTACTAATACAAGGGCTTTTCCTCTCTATATTGAGTATCCATTTTGGCAACGAACATTTAACCATTATTATAATGGAAGAAACAGCACAACAATATTTTTCCCTGAGACCCGCTACGGCACGTAGTAACTTTTCCACAGAATGTGAAAAAATATTTTCAGAAGACAAGGGGACACTTTCACTTAGCACTTTATTTGATACAGTGGAGACTTTGTTATTTAAGGAGACTAAAGCACAGTGGGACATTTGGACATTTCAATCATATCTCAAAGCCCAAATGATCCCAAGAGGATTAAGGATTTTTAAATTTCCTACTTTCGATGTTGATACAACGGACATTGAGTTTGTTGATAAATGGAATGCAGTACTATCTGAATATTCATGTCAATTAATGCTGTTATTAATACAATATAGAACCCAGCAACTTAATGAAATTAAGCAAGAGATAGATACCATCCAGATAGAGTTAAATAACCGTAGTGTTGACCCAGATTTTGCCAAATTTGATAAAATATTACAAGAGTCTTTGGCCCGTGGTAAGCAAGTTATAATGGAAAATAAACATATCAAGTTTATTCGGGATAAAAACGATTATCAGAAAAATTCTGTATATATTTGGAACAAAAAACAACGTTCCAACTATAGAAGAAGCTTGCCACAGAACAAAAACAAAAAACACAGGGGTAACCGTAGACATAGAAGGGGTAATCAAAAACAGGTCAGTTTTTCTGATAGCGATACAGACAGATCGTCTGATGAATACACATCAGGTGGTGAAATGGACATAGCAACCCAGATTAACACTATTTCTAACTCACAACAAGGTATTTTAAAGGCCCCCATTGCCTCTAACATTTCTAACATCTCTAACATTCCCGTTGTACCTAATACTATAGGTCTAAGTTCAACACCGCAAGTAGTGAAATCTAAAGATAAAAACATTGCCTCTAAATACACCTCTACTAATAGACCAGATGAACAAATGAGTACATATGCAGCAAACACAGGAACACATGAAATGTCATTACTGAATCAGGTTTTTCCCATGGACCCTCCAACACAGGGTATAGGGGGGATGCAGGCCAACAACCAAGAGAGATATCCAGTACGGGGCAACCGCACACAGACCAAATACAAATGAATAGTGTAGTAAATTTATCTTCAGCTACACTTACTAAAGACCAAATTGATGTACTCTCCTTAGGTTTGGGTTTTGCACCCACCACAAACTTTGATATCTTTCAGACACTCATAGATATCAACAAATTCGTCAGGAATATTACATTAAAGAAATATTTTGCAGATACCCCACAGGAGACAACAACTTTAGAACCAGATAGTCTCCACACTACATCTATTACAGGCATAAACACCTTTTCAGAAACATGTGACCTTCTATCCCTTCAAAATTTGGCAATTGAGAGCAACACAGTATCAGGAACACTCAATAGGGCATACTCATTTATAAATAAATCTTCTTTTTACCCGATACAAAACAGAGGGCCAATAATAGAGACATTTCATGCACGAGTAGAATCTGATTTGCAGAAACTAAAGGAGACCACTGAACGAACAACTAAAAATCTGACTAAAAGACAGACAGAAGCACTTAGGTCATTACAACAAAGATCTGACCTAGTAATCCGCCCATCAGATAAGGGAGGTACTGTTGTAGTACTTGATAGGCAGGATTATATATCAGAGGCACACAGACAATTAAATATTCCCACAGATTATTCGATCCTACCCAGAAATCCAACAAATGAGTATAAGAAGCTCCTCTTTGATATTTTAGATGATGGTGTTGAACACGGTTTTTTAGATGAAAATACAGCAGATTATCTCTATGTTAAGTACCCAAGAACCCCAGTCTTCCATATGTTCCCTAAGGTTCATAAGTCTCTTACCAACGTACAAGGCCGCCCAATAGTTAGCGGTATTGAGTCTATATACATCTTGCTTTAGTGCTTGCTAATTATAGAACTCATTATTATGGAGGATCCTTACCTACATACACCTCCCTCATGTGATTCTCATCATATTATATTATATTTATCTCCGATCTGTTGACTTATATACCTAGGTCTGGATGTTGGTCACATGCGCATACAGTTGTCTATATTTATATTGCATTTGCAATTATATATATATCTTTACAGGTAATAATTTACCCCCTCATAACTAATATGTGCATGTTGCCTAAACACCCTTGATAATTTAACACACCAAGTGTATATTGCAACATTTTCTCTCATACACATGTGGTATATTTTTCACATATCCAGTTATACTGCAAAGATTTATTGTAGATAGAACTATGGTGATTACAGTAAAATATTTTACATCCAGTTTTTGGTTAAGTTTACCTCTGGGCTTTCTTTCTCTATTGTTACCGCATTATTTATATGTGTTTTCTATTCTAGAAATATAATGTTTATGTTTATAAAGATACATCTCCATATATATTTATAGATTGCATGTATATAAACCATAATGTGTGTACTCCTGCTGTAGCGTGTCTAGGGTATTAAGGGTTAAAATTACTCATTACCTGGTGTGTGGGCGTGTTCTGTATTCATTGTTCTTATCCAATCACAACTGTAACACAGACTTTTTAAACTTGCATTCACCTGCATGACACCTATGGCTATGATTACGGCTGAGTGCCGAAACATGTAAGCCGTGGTGTCACGCTCACACACCTGATTTGCTTGCTATCACTGTATGCTGTTCACTGAGCCAAATTTGGCATTTTAACTTTGCCAATAAAGATGGATTTTATTTGGATAAAGCTGGATCCTACCTTTCTTCTTTGATTGTTTATACCTGCACCAGTTTTGGATCAGCTCAAAGCCCTTGTATATGAGAACTACCTGTTGTGAAGCCCGGGTGAAGAAAGAGCACCGCCCCCAGACTGGAGATCCCGCTACGTCACAAACGGACGCCCCAGTGCACCTGTGAACAGCCTGAAGCGCTGCTGGAGATTTTCTTCTTTGCCGGTTGGTTTGGAGCTGCTAGCCCACCGATCTAATTTCGGTTTGACCACGGAGGTCCCCCGGCTGCATAGAACTCCTGTCTGAGGCACTGCACGGCATACACAGATTCCGGGGGCGGTTAGGCTCCTTAAGGGTAAGTCCCGGACACAACAGCATCTACTTGTTTGCACCTTTTGTTTGCACCTACATATTTGCATAATAGAAGAGGACTTCCCATATCTCCCAATATTATTATCTTAAAAGTGCCCTAAAAATGGTATTTGGGTGAGCATTCCCTTAAATGTTATTTAGCTCTTTTGCTGCCCAGATAAAAAACAAAACAAAAACGTATCTTCTAAAAAAAAATAATAATACCCCCTCAAAAAAAAAATAAAACTAATAGCAAAGCCCAAGCCCGGCAGCAGTCCATATTCTTATCTTCATCCCTGTGGAGGGGCTGGAGGCGAAGGTGGCGGCGGAAGCAGTGGTCTTCATCTTCAGAGCATGAACACGGAGGTCCTCTTCATAAAGTCACCAGCCGCTCACTGAATTTGGAATGTGAAGTACCCCTTATATTTGGGAGTACCCTTGCATTCTTATTGCATTCTTATTGGCTGATTTAATTTCATTCTATTAGCTGATTTGAATTTGAAAAGGCAATCAGCCAATAGGAATGAAAGGGGTACCTTGCATTCAAAAATCAAGGTGGGGCTGGTGAATGAAAGGGGTACCTTGTATTCAAAAATCAAGGTGGGGCTGGTGACTACATGAAGAGGACCTCAGTGTTCAAGCTCTGAAGATAAATACCACCGCTTTTTGTTTTGTTATAAGGTGCTTGTATTTTTTTAAGATAAGGGGCCCCTTATTAAAAGGCGGACGGACAGTTTCTCAACTTGCAAAGCTGTCTGCCCTACTTCGCTGCATAGGGCAGTGGATATGTTGACCCGCTGGCCCGTATGTATCATTACACACTCCGATAAGTGTGTAATGCCAACCCCTTTATTCTCATGACCAATCGCATGAGTGAAGGTACTGTCAATCCCCAAAAGTGAGCTCTCTGTGATTTCTCTTCACCACCTCTGAGGTGGCGAGCAGTGTAAGAAGCAGCGGTCTAATAAACGTTGCTTCTTACATTGCAAGAAGCAGGCTTGCATATGCAAACATGTCCCTCAAGGGCTCCAGAGCCTGTTTTACCGATATGCTGAACATGCTGAAAGGAAGTGAAAGGAGCAGAAGCCGAGCATACATAGATGGTTGAAAAGGACACTCTATTGCCCATAAGATATAAGAAAAAAACTGCAGACAAACAGTAAGTCTACTTTAATTATATATCGGACTTGTCAGGCTGAGTCTTGATACCGAGGGTGGAGGATGTGTCTTGGGATTTAAACCACGCTTGGAAACTCAGACGCAGTGCGCTGTGAATGGGGACATCGTTTGCTGTATTGCTCCAGAGCAGCTCTTGCTGCTTCGTACGTGGAGCCCTAGGTTGTTGTTTTTTATTTGGGCAGCAAAATAGCTAAAAACTCTTTTAAGGGCAATATCCAGCTACTTGTTAGATTATTTATTTTGAGAGGGGTTCATTTTAGAGGGTTGTGATATTTATTTAAGAAAAATAGCTTGATCATTTTAGGGCAATGCCCTACAAAAAGCACTTTTAAGTGCGAGGTCTGTGTGTAGTTTAGTTTTAGAAAAGTTTTTTTTTTTGGGGGGGTTGTATTTTGGGGTTTTAGAATAGGCATTATTCTTTTTAATTTTTGGTAATTTCCTTGGTATTTTTTTGTAAGGTTAGTGTTTGTTATTTTTTTAATAACAACAAATAGAAAATTATCCCAGGCGAAACAAACACACTCTGGTGGATATCTGAACTTCGGTTTAAAATGTCACTTTAAGGCAATGTTCCGTGAAAAACAGGCATATAGGCTTAACATACACACCCCCCAAGGAAGCTTCAACAACCTCAATCCTCCAAGGCATCCACTGATGCGGAATAGGGTGAAAGTAAAAGACTCACCCTTCTGCCATAGGAGGTTTCTTATCGGCCCAAAAGAAACTTAGTGGCGAACTCCTCAGAGGTGTAATCCTAAATGGGGACAATCTGCGGCTAAAGCCGCCTGTTCACCTATAGGAATTATCTCCTCTCCGTACCGCTTCTAGTTTCAAATGTCGGGCCTCCGCAGCTTGGCGTGTGACGTCATCGGGGTTGTGCGTAGTTGGGGGTGTGCCGCCTTCAGCCTATCACCATCCAGGAAACACGGTGCTTGCACTGTATTGACTTCACAGTGAAAACCGAAGTTTGAGGATCTTCGAAGGGACAAACTGCCAAAGAACAGGGACTCCTTGTCATCCCAAAGTAAATAGATAGCAAAAGATGAGGCAGCAGTCGGTTCCTTGTGTGCATAAAAACCAATTCTTTATTCTTCTTGTTTAAAACAATACTTCACATCACAGCAAACAGGTAAAAGGAATGCAGGTGGTTGACTAGTTTCGGCAATGCCGTAATCATAAACCTGCAATCACTTAAGAGGTGAACATATTTAAAGGGATTGCTTAACACAGTGATTGGTCAATGTTAATGGGAGGTTACAACCCCTCCCTTACATATTAACCTCTTACTAGTAAATTACTTGTTGCATCTAAATGCAGCATTATGCATGAAAATATTCCAACTATGGCTATAGAACTTCAATTCAGTCGCTTGTTTAATACAAAATACAATTTATAAATTTATACAATGCAATGATCTAGTAATCTTGAAAACTGATCTGCAGGTTAGAGCTCTATGCAATGAGCAGAGAAAACCTTTACTAATAGATTGTAGAACCTTTTATTTTAATTAAGAGCTAAGGTGTAATCATGTTAGAAATAGCAATGGTTAATTATTCAACACTCAATAGGCTGTTAATGAATATATTTCCAACAATATACAAATATATATATATATATATATATATATATATATATATATATATAGTTACTAAATTAGTAAGGGCCATCTTAAATTTTAAATTTTTAAATTTTACGCCTGGTTTAGAAAACGTAAATGCCATCAATAATAATGGGACCATTCTCATGATAAACAAATATTGCTTTAAACCTTAAAATATTTGGACAGATGTGTGGTGATCGATAACACCAACAAATTCATTTGCCATAAGAGCTATTATTAAGGAAAAAACATGGGAAAACTATTTGATAATGATAGCCATAAAATATTTTCAAACACATGTATGTTACTATTGAGTATGTTTAAACACATTCAAAGTGCCCATAGTAATATATATTATACATATAGCCAGTCCGTGAGTTTGAATCTATAGAGCAGAAACCAGCTTGTCAATCACAATATTGCAACAATATATATGTGTGTTTTGTTTTCAAGAGAAACTATTGCCAGATCAGTCACGGTGGAAGATTGGCAGTATTACAAATATTACAACTATTATGATTGTTACAAATATGGTCTAGTGGGCACCAGTCCAAATCAATGGGATAAATATGTAAAGGGTAACAGTGTAGGTAATAATGGAACTCTCAGCAGACCTCTGAAAAGACCCTTAATATATAAGCTCAAAAATAAGCTCAAAAATAAATATCAGATAAAGTCAGAGTGGAAAATATTCATTAATGCCAATGATTGATGAGATCAAACTCAGAATTGAAGCCCTCCGGCACCTGTGTACGGAGTTTGAAAATCCAGAAGGCTTCCTGTCTGGCTAGAATCTCATCTTTATTACCCCCTCTTGAGGGTTGCTTAATCTGTTCAATTGCCCTCCAATTAAATGTACTGACATCTCCGTCGTGTACCTCAATGAAATGCTTTGCCAAAGCCGAACAAGTTTTTTCATTTTTGATATATCCTAGATGTTCTCGTATCCTCGTACGGACATCTCTCGTAGTCATGCCTACATATTGCCGGCGATGTTGAGTGCATTCAATGAGGTACACGACGAATTGGGTTGAGCACCTGATGCATCCTTTTGTATCAAATGCATCATTGGTTACATAAGAGTAAAATCTCTTTCCCTCTGTTATAAAGTCACACGCCTTACATCTGGCACTGCTACATTTGTATGTACCATTCACAGCTAGCCATGTGGCTGATGTCTCCTTTTGGGGTAAAAGGGATGGAGATAGAATGTTACCTAGAGTTGGACCCCTAGAGTAAACACAATTGAAACCCTTTTCCACTGTCTTTTTTAAGGCCTTATCCCCATATAACAATGGGAAATATTTTCTTATGATATTACAAATGTCATTATATTCAGAAGAGTATTGAGTAACAAAAAGGATTTTATTATCACCCTTTTTGTTTGGTCTACTTCTGAAGGTATCACGTCTATCCACTTTCCTCACCTCCTTAGCCACATTTTCCACCATATTGGGCTGGTACCCTCTCTCTATCAATCGATTTACCATGTGTGTACTCTCTTCCTCAAAGTCTGTCTCAGTATTACAGGTCCGTCTTGTCCGCAATAGCTGACCTTTGGCTATCCCTCGGAAAACATGCCTCGGGTGAGCACTTCTGCTATGCAGGAGTGTGTTACCCGAAATAGGCTTTCTATAGAGGCGGGTGATGACCTTTCCTGTGTCAGCAACCCCTCTAAGGGTGACATCCAGATAGTTAATGGTTGATTTATTCCACTCGAAAGTGAAATTCACACCATTTTCACTTTCATTAAGGTAGCGCACAAAGTCACTTGCCTCTGCCTCACTCGATTTCCATATCAGAAGCAAATCGTCAATGAAGCGCCTATACAGGCTGATATGTCTCCTATAGGGATTACTATCTGCATAGACAAAGCACCTTTCCAGCCAACCCATGAAGATGTTGGCATAGGAGGGGGCAAATTTTGCCCCCATTGCCGTGCCCTGTCTCTGCAGATAGTAAGTGCCCTCAAAAAGGAAGTAGTTGTGCTGCAGCAAAAAGGTAGTCACCCTAAGTATGTAATCCATTAGGTATTCCTCCATGTTGTAGTGCAGCTCCAGAAAATATTTAATGGCTTTTACTCCCAAATCTTGTGGAATACTGGAGTATAATGATACCACATCCACCGCCAACCAACTATGGTCTGTGGTCCATATGAAATCATCTAGGAGCTGCAATACATGTGTCGTGTCCCTGATATAACTATGTAGGTCAAGGACAATTGGTTGGAGGATGGCGTCCAACCATTCAGACAATGGCTCCAAAAGGGAGCCAATGCCTGAAACGATTGGGCGCCCCTTTACATCGGAGAGACATTTATGGACTTTGGGCAGGTGGTGAAACACTGGAGTGATAGGATTAACCACATATAGATATTTCAGTGTTTCCCCATCCAAAATGCCATACTGCATGCCATCATCCAATAAACTGTAGAGTTCTTTTTGAAACCTATTAGTTGGGTTACTAGTTAGAGTGACATATGTGGTAGTATCTTCTAACTGTCTTTTAACTTCTGAAATATATGCTGTTTTGTCCATAACAACAACACTTCCTCCCTTATCGGCTTTTTTTATGACGATAGATTCATTGCTTTTAAGGCTGTTTAGTGCCAATTTTTCATTTACTGTTAAATTATGACTTCTGACTTTGTTTGACTGGTGTAGACTAGTGAGATCATCAACTACACATTTATGGAACAATTCAAGTGCTTTCCCTCGGCTATGTATGGGATAAAAGGTTGTCTGTTTTTTAAATCTGGGAAAATTAATCAAATTTGGACTTTCACCATTATCAGTATCTTGTAAAAGACTTTCCAAAGTGATAATATCACATGTCTCTGAAAAATCCCTGTGCTCTCTAGTGCTACTTGTTACATTATATACTTCATCTATTAGTTCTGTCATGATTTCATTTGTGTCGGCACTTGTAGAAAAATGTTTGTCTAGGGTCAACTTTCTAATAAATTTGTTTAGATCAATAATAGTGTTAAACAAATTGAAATTATTGTTGGGACAGAATCCCAATCCATAATTCAAAACACTATATTCTGCTTTTGTAAGCTCGTGTGTTGATAGATTAACCACACTACCTATTTTATTTTGTTGCCGTTCTTGTTTTCCCTGAGGGTATACCTGTGCTGTATCTGGGTGTGGGTGTGGCCTCTCCCTCCTCCTCTCGGTTGCTTTAGTGCCGACCGAAAAACCTGAGTATTATCTTTTGGGGTTGCCCCCATATTTACATTACTCTTAGTTTTAGCAGCATCAGTCAGAGCTGCATGTGTATGTGATTTATGCCCCTTTTGGCTATTGGTCTTAGATTTGGCCCCCTTTGCTCCTATTCCTATGGGGTTTTCATTCACATTCATCATACTGACCTGTGCTAGAACCTCAGGAGTGGGCAACCCTAATGCTCCTTCACTGTCTGACCCTGAATTGTCTTCACCTGAAGTGGAAGCTGCAAAGGAAGATTGTTCATCGTCTGTGGTGTCAGTGGTTACAAAAGTTACCTTCTTTTTATGTTTGTAGTTTCTGCGCTTACCCGAGGGACCACCTTTCACTTCTTCATTGTCTGACTCCGAAGTGTTTATAATATTTTTAGCTTTATTTTTATTAGGTCTATTTCTAGGCCTTCTATTTTTATGCCAAATATAAACTTTGTTCTCATGGTAATCCCTCTGGTCTCGCAGAAACTTACTATGTTTAGTGTTAATCAGTTCTTTTCTAGAAGTCTCCACTACTTCAACCAACATCTTATCAAACTCGCAATACTCGCTAGCTTCTTTAAATTTTTCAAGCTCTACTTGTAATACTGTGATTTCATTTCTGACTGCCTGCAGCTGTTCACTTTTCAACCTTACAAGTACCCCCATTAATCTTAATGAACAATCAGATAAAATACTGTTCCATTCACAAATCAAATCATCATTGTTTCCCACTTCAAAGTTAGGAAACTTTCTTACTCTCAAACCCCTAGGGATCATATTCAAGTCCAGATATTTGTTAATAAGCCATGTATCAAGTTTCAAGCGTATTTCTTTTAACCTTAGAATCTCCAGGGAATAAAACAAATCTCCCAGCTTAATGTCTTGTGATTCTTTACGAAAAAAGTCCTCCAGTTCTAAGCCTTCATAGTCTGAATCATTGGGTGGTAAGAGGGAATAAAACTGTGTATTACCTGATGCTTCCATATTATGAAAAGATGTGTAACTGGAATTTAGGCAAACAGTCCTCAGATCCTGAGTATCTATGGAACCCTGGGCATCAAGGAAACCAATAACAACAAATAGAAAATTATCCCAGGCGAAACAAACACACTCTGGTGGATATCTGAACTTCGGTTTAAAATGTCACTTTAAGGCAATGTTCCGTGAAAAACAGGCATATAGGCTTAACATACACACCCCCCAAGGAAGCTTCAACAACCTCAATCCTCCAAGGCATCCACTGATGCGGAATAGGGTGAAAGTAAAAGACTCACCCTTCTGCCATAGGAGGTTTCTTATCGGCCCAAAAGAAACTTAGTGGCGAACTCCTCAGAGGTGTAATCCTAAATGGGGACAATCTGCGGCTAAAGCCGCCTGTTCACCTATAGGAATTATCTCCTCTCCGTACCGCTTCTAGTTTCAAATGTCGGGCCTCCGCAGCTTGGCGTGTGACGTCATCGGGGTTGTGCGTAGTTGGGGGTGTGCCGCCTTCAGCCTATCACCATCCAGGAAACACGGTGCTTGCACTGTATTGACTTCACAGTGAAAACCGAAGTTTGAGGATCTTCGAAGGGACAAACTGCCAAAGAACAGGGACTCCTTGTCATCCCAAAGTAAATAGATAGCAAAAGATGAGGCAGCAGTCGGTTCCTTGTGTGCATAAAAACCAATTCTTTATTCTTCTTGTTTAAAACAATACTTCACATCACAGCAAACAGGTAAAAGGAATGCAGGTGGTTGACTAGTTTCGGCAATGCCGTAATCATAAACCTGCAATCACTTAAGAGGTGAACATATTTAAAGGGATTGCTTAACACAGTGATTGGTCAATGTTAATGGGAGGTTACAACCCCTCCCTTACATATTAACCTCTTACTAGTAAATTACTTGTTGCATCTAAATGCAGCATTATGCATGAAAATATTCCAACTATGGCTATAGAACTTCAATTCAGTCGCTTGTTTAATACAAAATACAATTTATAAATTTATACAATGCAATGATCTAGTAATCTTGAAAACTGATCTGCAGGTTAGAGCTCTATGCAATGAGCAGAGAAAACCTTTACTAATAGATTGTAGAACCTTTTATTTTAATTAAGAGCTAAGGTGTAATCATGTTAGAAATAGCAATGGTTAATTATTCAACACTCAATAGGCTGTTAATGAATATATTTCCAACAATATACAAATATATATATATATATATATATATATATATATATATATATAGTTACTAAATTAGTAAGGGCCATCTTAAATTTTAAATTTTTAAATTTTACGCCTGGTTTAGAAAACGTAAATGCCATCAATAATAATGGGACCATTCTCATGATAAACAAATATTGCTTTAAACCTTAAAATATTTGGACAGATGTGTGGTGATCGATAACACCAACAAATTCATTTGCCATAAGAGCTATTATTAAGGAAAAAACATGGGAAAACTATTTGATAATGATAGCCATAAAATATTTTCAAACACATGTATGTTACTATTGAGTATGTTTAAACACATTCAAAGTGCCCATGGGTTGGCTGGAAAGGTGCTTTGTCTATGCAGATAGTAATCCCTATAGGAGACATATCAGCCTGTATAGGCGCTTCATTGACGATTTGCTTCTGATATGGAAATCGAGTGAGGCAGAGGCAAGTGACTTTGTGCGCTACCTTAATGAAAGTGAAAATGGTGTGAATTTCACTTTCGAGTGGAATAAATCAACCATTAACTATCTGGATGTCACCCTTAGAGGGGTTGCTGACACAGGAAAGGTCATCACCCGCCTCTATAGAAAGCCTATTTCGGGTAACACACTCCTGCATAGCAGAAGTGCTCACCCGAGGCATGTTTTCCGAGGGATAGCCAAAGGTCAGCTATTGCGGACAAGACGGACCTGTAATACTGAGACAGACTTTGAGGAAGAGAGTACACACATGGTAAATCGATTGATAGAGAGAGGGTACCAGCCCAATATGGTGGAAAATGTGGCTAAGGAGGTGAGGAAAGTGGATAGACGTGATACCTTCAGAAGTAGACCAAACAAAAAGGGTGATAATAAAATCCTTTTTGTTACTCAATACTCTTCTGAATATAATGACATTTGTAATATCATAAGAAAATATTTCCCATTGTTATATGGGGATAAGGCCTTAAAAAAGACAGTGGAAAAGGGTTTCAATTGTGTTTACTCTAGGGGTCCAACTCTAGGTAACATTCTATCTCCATCCCTTTTACCCCAAAAGGAGACATCAGCCACATGGCTAGCTGTGAATGGTACATACAAATGTAGCAGTGCCAGATGTAAGGCGTGTGACTTTATAACAGAGGGAAAGAGATTTTACTCTTATGTAACCAATGATGCATTTGATACAAAAGGATGCATCAGGTGCTCAACCCAATTCGTCGTGTACCTCATTGAATGCACTCAACATCGCCGGCAATATGTAGGCATGACTACGAGAGATGTCCGTACGAGGATACGAGAACATCTAGGATATATCAAAAATGAAAAAACTTGTTCGGCTTTGGCAAAGCATTTCATTGAGGTACACGACGGAGATGTCAGTACATTTAATTGGAGGGCAATTGAACAGATTAAGCAACCCTCAAGAGGGGGTAATAAAGATGAGATTCTAGCCAGACAGGAAGCCTTCTGGATTTTCAAACTCCGTACACAGGTGCCGGAGGGCTTCAATTCTGAGTTTGATCTCATCAATCATTGGCATTAATGAATATTTTCCACTCTGACTTTATCTGATATTTATTTTTGAGCTTATTTTTGAGCTTATATATTAAGGGTCTTTTCAGAGGTCTGCTGAGAGTTCCATTATTACCTACACTGTTACCCTTTACATATTTATCCCATTGATTTGGACTGGTGCCCACTAGACCATATTTGTAACAATCATAATAGTTGTAATATTTGTAATACTGCCAATCTTCCACCGTGACTGATCTGGCAATAGTTTCTCTTGAAAACAAAACACACATATATATTGTTGCAATATTGTGATTGACAAGCTGGTTTCTGCTCTATAGATTCAAACTCACGGACTGGCTATATGTATAATATATATTACTATGGGCACTTTGAATGTGTTTAAACATACTCAATAGTAACATACATGTGTTTGAAAATATTTTATGGCTATCATTATCAAATAGTTTTCCCATGTTTTTTCCTTAATAATAGCTCTTATGGCAAATGAATTTGTTGGTGTTATCGATCACCACACATCTGTCCAAATATTTTAAGGTTTAAAGCAATATTTGTTTATCATGAGAATGGTCCCATTATTATTGATGGCATTTACGTTTTCTAAACCAGGCGTAAAATTTAAAAATTTAAAATTTAAGATGGCCCTTACTAATTTAGTAACTATATATATATATATATATATATATATATATATATATATATATATTTGTATATTGTTGGAAATATATTCATTAACAGCCTATTGAGTGTTGAATAATTAACCATTGCTATTTCTAACATGATTACACCTTAGCTCTTAATTAAAATAAAAGGTTCTACAATCTATTAGTAAAGGTTTTCTCTGCTCATTGCATAGAGCTCTAACCTGCAGATCAGTTTTCAAGATTACTAGATCATTGCATTGTATAAATTTATAAATTGTATTTTGTATTAAACAAGCGACTGAATTGAAGTTCTATAGCCATAGTTGGAATATTTTCATGCATAATGCTGCATTTAGATGCAACAAGTAATTTACTAGTAAGAGGTTAATATGTAAGGGAGGGGTTGTAACCTCCCATTAACATTGACCAATCACTGTGTTAAGCAATCCCTTTAAATATGTTCACCTCTTAAGTGATTGCAGGTTTATGATTACGGCATTGCCGAAACTAGTCAACCACCTGCATTCCTTTTACCTGTTTGCTGTGATGTGAAGTATTGTTTTAAACAAGAAGAATAAAGAATTGGTTTTTATGCACACAAGGAACCGACTGCTGCCTCATCTTTTGCTATCTATTTACTTTGGGATGACAAGGAGTCCCTGTTCTTTGGCAGTTTGTCCCTTCGAAGATCCTCAAACTTCGGTTTTCACTGTGAAGTCAATACAGTGCAAGCACCGTGTTTCCTGGATGGTGATAGGCTGAAGGCGGCACACCCCCAACTACGCACAACCCCGATGACGTCACACGCCAAGCTGCGGAGGCCCGACATTTGAAACTAGAAGCGGTACGGAGAGGAGATAATTCCTATAGGTGAACAGGCGGCTTTAGCCGCAGATTGTCCCCATTTAGGATTACACCTCTGAGGAGTTCGCCACTAAGTTTCTTTTGGGCCGATAAGAAACCTCCTATGGCAGAAGGGTGAGTCTTTTACTTTCACCCTATTCCGCATCAGTGGATGCCTTGGAGGATTGAGGTTGTTGAAGCTTCCTTGGGGGGTGTGTATGTTAAGCCTATATGCCTGTTTTTCACGGAACATTGCCTTAAAGTGACATTTTAAACCGAAGTTCAGATATCCACCAGAGTGTGTTTGTTTCGCCTGGGATAATTTTCTATTTGTTGTTATTGGTTTCCTTGATGCCCAGGGTTCCATAGATACTCAGGATCTGAGGACTGTTTGCCTAAATTCCAGTTACACATCTTTTCATAATATGGAAGCATCAGGTAATACACAGTTTTATTCCCTCTTACCACCCAATGATTCAGACTATGAAGGCTTAGAACTGGAGGACTTTTTTCGTAAAGAATCACAAGACATTAAGCTGGGAGATTTGTTTTATTCCCTGGAGATTCTAAGGTTAAAAGAAATACGCTTGAAACTTGATACATGGCTTATTAACAAATATCTGGACTTGAATATGATCCCTAGGGGTTTGAGAGTAAGAAAGTTTCCTAACTTTGAAGTGGGAAACAATGATGATTTGATTTGTGAATGGAACAGTATTTTATCTGATTGTTCATTAAGATTAATGGGGGTACTTGTAAGGTTGAAAAGTGAACAGCTGCAGGCAGTCAGAAATGAAATCACAGTATTACAAGTAGAGCTTGAAAAATTTAAAGAAGCTAGCGAGTATTGCGAGTTTGATAAGATGTTGGTTGAAGTAGTGGAGACTTCTAGAAAAGAACTGATTAACACTAAACATAGTAAGTTTCTGCGAGACCAGAGGGATTACCATGAGAACAAAGTTTATATTTGGCATAAAAATAGAAGGCCTAGAAATAGACCTAATAAAAATAAAGCTAAAAATATTATAAACACTTCGGAGTCAGACAATGAAGAAGTGAAAGGTGGTCCCTCGGGTAAGCGCAGAAACTACAAACATAAAAAGAAGGTAACTTTTGTAACCACTGACACCACAGACGATGAACAATCTTCCTTTGCAGCTTCCACTTCAGGTGAAGACAATTCAGGGTCAGACAGTGAAGGAGCATTAGGGTTGCCCACTCCTGAGGTTCTAGCACAGGTCAGTATGATGAATGTGAATGAAAACCCCATAGGAATAGGAGCAAAGGGGGCCAAATCTAAGACCAATAGCCAAAAGGGGCATAAATCACATACACATGCAGCTCTGACTGATGCTGCTAAAACTAAGAGTAATGTAAATATGGGGGCAACCCCAAAAGATAATACTCAGGTTTTTCGGTCGGCACTAAAGCAACCGAGAGGAGGAGGGAGAGGCCACACCCACACCCAGATACAGCACAGGTATACCCTCAGGGAAAACAAGAACGGCAACAAAATAAAATAGGTAGTGTGGTTAATCTATCAACACACGAGCTTACAAAAGCAGAATATAGTGTTTTGAATTATGGATTGGGATTCTGTCCCAACAATAATTTCAATTTGTTTAACACTATTATTGATCTAAACAAATTTATTAGAAAGTTGACCCTAGACAAACATTTTTCTACAAGTGCCGACACAAATGAAATCATGACAGAACTAATAGATGAAGTATATAATGTAACAAGTAGCACTAGAGAGCACAGGGATTTTTCAGAGACATGTGATATTATCACTTTGGAAAGTCTTTTACAAGATACTGATAATGGTGAAAGTCCAAATTTGATTAATTTTCCCAGATTTAAAAAACAGACAACCTTTTATCCCATACATAGCCGAGGGAAAGCACTTGAATTGTTCCATAAATGTGTAGTTGATGATCTCACTAGTCTACACCAGTCAAACAAAGTCAGAAGTCATAATTTAACAGTAAATGAAAAATTGGCACTAAACAGCCTTAAAAGCAATGAATCTATCGTCATAAAAAAAGCCGATAAGGGAGGAAGTGTTGTTGTTATGGACAAAACAGCATATATTTCAGAAGCTAAAAGACAGTTAGAAGATACTACCACATATGTCACTCTAACTAGTAACCCAACTAATAGGTTTCAAAAAGAACTCTACAGTTTATTGGATGATGGCATGCAGTATGGCATTTTGGATGGGGAAACACTGAAATATCTATATGTGGTTAATCCTATCACTCCAGTGTTTCACCACCTGCCCAAAGTCCATAAATGTCTCTCCGATGTAAAGGGGCGCCCAATCGTTTCAGGCATTGGCTCCCTTTTGGAGCCATTGTCTGAATGGTTGGACGCCATCCTCCAACCAATTGTCCTTGACCTACATAGTTATATCAGGGACACGACACATGTATTGCAGCTCCTAGATGATTTCATATGGACCACAGACCATAGTTGGTTGGCGGTGGATGTGGTATCATTATACTCCAGTATTCCACAAGATTTGGGAGTAAAAGCCATTAAATATTTTCTGGAGCTGCACTACAACATGGAGGAATACCTAATGGATTACATACTTAGGGTGACTACCTTTTTGCTGCAGCACAACTACTTCCTTTTTGAGGGCACTTACTATCTGCAGAGACAGGGCACGGCAATGGGGGCAAAATTTGCCCCCTCCTATGCCAACATCTTCATAGGTTGGCTGGAAAGGTGCTTTGTCTATGCAGATAGTAATCCCTATAGGAGACATATCAGCCTGTATAGGCGCTTCATTGACGATTTGCTTCTGATATGGAAATCGAGTGAGGCAGAGGCAAGTGACTTTGTGCGCTACCTTAATGAAAGTGAAAATGGTGTGAATTTCACTTTCGAGTGGAATAAATCAACCATTAACTATCTGGATGTCACCCTTAGAGGGGTTGCTGACACAGGAAAGGTCATCACCCGCCTCTATAGAAAGCCTATTTCGGGTAACACACTCCTGCATAGCAGAAGTGCTCACCCGAGGCATGTTTTCCGAGGGATAGCCAAAGGTCAGCTATTGCGGACAAGACGGACCTGTAATACTGAGACAGACTTTGAGGAAGAGAGTACACACATGGTAAATCGATTGATAGAGAGAGGGTACCAGCCCAATATGGTGGAAAATGTGGCTAAGGAGGTGAGGAAAGTGGATAGACGTGATACCTTCAGAAGTAGACCAAACAAAAAGGGTGATAATAAAATCCTTTTTGTTACTCAATACTCTTCTGAATATAATGACATTTGTAATATCATAAGAAAATATTTCCCATTGTTATATGGGGATAAGGCCTTAAAAAAGACAGTGGAAAAGGGTTTCAATTGTGTTTACTCTAGGGGTCCAACTCTAGGTAACATTCTATCTCCATCCCTTTTACCCCAAAAGGAGACATCAGCCACATGGCTAGCTGTGAATGGTACATACAAATGTAGCAGTGCCAGATGTAAGGCGTGTGACTTTATAACAGAGGGAAAGAGATTTTACTCTTATGTAACCAATGATGCATTTGATACAAAAGGATGCATCAGGTGCTCAACCCAATTCGTCGTGTACCTCATTGAATGCACTCAACATCGCCGGCAATATGTAGGCATGACTACGAGAGATGTCCGTACGAGGATACGAGAACATCTAGGATATATCAAAAATGAAAAAACTTGTTCGGCTTTGGCAAAGCATTTCATTGAGGTACACGACGGAGATGTCAGTACATTTAATTGGAGGGCAATTGAACAGATTAAGCAACCCTCAAGAGGGGGTAATAAAGATGAGATTCTAGCCAGACAGGAAGCCTTCTGGATTTTCAAACTCCGTACACAGGTGCCGGAGGGCTTCAATTCTGAGTTTGATCTCATCAATCATTGGCATTAATGAATATTTTCCACTCTGACTTTATCTGATATTTATTTTTGAGCTTATTTTTGAGCTTATATATTAAGGGTCTTTTCAGAGGTCTGCTGAGAGTTCCATTATTACCTACACTGTTACCCTTTACATATTTATCCCATTGATTTGGACTGGTGCCCACTAGACCATATTTGTAACAATCATAATAGTTGTAATATTTGTAATACTGCCAATCTTCCACCGTGACTGATCTGGCAATAGTTTCTCTTGAAAACAAAACACACATATATATTGTTGCAATATTGTGATTGACAAGCTGGTTTCTGCTCTATAGATTCAAACTCACGGACTGGCTATATGTATAATATATATTACTATGGGCACTTTGAATGTGTTTAAACATACTCAATAGTAACATACATGTGTTTGAAAATATTTTATGGCTATCATTATCAAATAGTTTTCCCATGTTTTTTCCTTAATAATAGCTCTTATGGCAAATGAATTTGTTGGTGTTATCGATCACCACACATCTGTCCAAATATTTTAAGGTTTAAAGCAATATTTGTTTATCATGAGAATGGTCCCATTATTATTGATGGCATTTACGTTTTCTAAACCAGGCGTAAAATTTAAAAATTTAAAATTTAAGATGGCCCTTACTAATTTAGTAACTATATATATATATATATATATATATATATATATATATTTGTATATTGTTGGAAATATATTCATTAACAGCCTATTGAGTGTTGAATAATTAACCATTGCTATTTCTAACATGATTACACCTTAGCTCTTAATTAAAATAAAAGGTTCTACAATCTATTAGTAAAGGTTTTCTCTGCTCATTGCATAGAGCTCTAACCTGCAGATCAGTTTTCAAGATTACTAGATCATTGCATTGTATAAATTTATAAATTGTATTTTGTATTAAACAAGCGACTGAATTGAAGTTCTATAGCCATAGTTGGAATATTTTCATGCATAATGCTGCATTTAGATGCAACAAGTAATTTACTAGTAAGAGGTTAATATGTAAGGGAGGGGTTGTAACCTCCCATTAACATTGACCAATCACTGTGTTAAGCAATCCCTTTAAATATGTTCACCTCTTAAGTGATTGCAGGTTTATGATTACGGCATTGCCGAAACTAGTCAACCACCTGCATTCCTTTTACCTGTTTGCTGTGATGTGAAGTATTGTTTTAAACAAGAAGAATAAAGAATTGGTTTTTATGCACACAAGGAACCGACTGCTGCCTCATCTTTTGCTATCTATTTATTTTTTTAATGTTATGTTTTAGGGTTTTTTCTAATGTTTTTTTTTGGTAATGTTATTTTTTTATTTTTTTGGCAATGTTAGTTTTTTTTATTTATTAATAGTGTAAAGCGGTAGTTTGCGATGTAGGAGGTTGTATTTTAGGAGTTCATTGTGAAGCTTAGTACAATTGTTTCATCCATACAAATTACCGCTCTACACTAACCATAGAAAATATAAGCAGCATAAATTATGTATATACATGCGTATATGTGTTTATATGTGTATATATGTATATAACAAAGGGGTTTTTTGGTTAAGCACAACACAACAGGACTGTTTAATCTTAACACACATATTGTGGGAGTGCTACCAAAGTGACCAAAACAATTACAAAACAATAAAAAGTATTGGTGCACATCCAACCACTTAGGTGCACTCTTTCATGGCATATTTGTATATGCTTCTGTCTGCCAAATATACTTACATAGCTTCTAATATGATTGGGATAAACATCTCGCAATAATATCGGCTTATATTTGAGCTGCAAAAACAAATATACTTCTATCTGCTAAATATACTTACATAGTTCAAATAAAATTGGGATTAACATCTCGCAACAATATTGACTTATATTATGCTGCAAAAAAATTTTTTGCTGTAAAAAATGCCTTTAAATTAAATGGGATCTTAGTCACACAATATGATCATATTCTGCTAAGCCAGTCACCACTTACAAGGTGTCCCATATTAGACTGGTCCTAACACTAACCAGTTTCCACACTGCAGCAAGTCATGTTTACACAGTGTGAAGCTTTCTAGCTTATTAAGTATATTTATCTGTAACACACCTGGGCTGAGTGGCGTGCATTAACCAAAGGGGAGGGATTTGGTCAGCTCCCTATTTAAGAGATTAAACAGTCCTTTTGTGGTATGCTTAAACAAAAAACCCCTTTGTTGTATCTCTTAAATAGGGAGCTGACCCTGGGTCTGGCACATCTTTGTTAGCGTCATTTTTTGCGCCAAAATTTTTGTTATATTAAGTCTCTCCCTCTTGTGCCCTCTGCTTTCATTTGTTACAGAGGGCTATGATATTTGCTTTTGTTTTTCATATAAGCATTTTTTCTCATTCCTGAAACTGCTATTTTGTGGAAATTGGATATTTTTTTCAAATGTTATTTTTTCTTTATTGTTACATTTTTCAAGATGTCTCAAACTGATCCTGCCTCTGATATTACTGTAGGAACCAGTTTTCCTGAAAACAAATCTACCAAAGCTAAGTGTGTATGTTGTAAATTGGCTGATCTTCCTTCTTCTGCTCAAGTATGTGGCACTTGTTATGAGAAATTGTTTATATTGCTGAAGCCATAGAGAAGGCTATGACTGATATTCCGCCTTCAAATAAACGTAAACGGTCTCTTCCTACTTCTCATCATTCTGATGAAGTTTGTATTGACCAACAGCATACTGAAGTATTGTCTGCTGATGAGGCCTTATCTGGCTCAGAGGTTCCTACTTCAGACTCTGAAATTGATAAATCTTCCTTTCTTTTTAAGATAGAATATATCCGTCCTTTGTTAAATGAAGTATTGTTTACTTTGGGTATTAAGGAATCTAGTCCTCTTGATAACAAGAATAGCAAACATTTGAATTCTGTTTTTAAGACTTCTGAGGTTACTCCTTAAGTTTTTCCTATTCCAGATGCTATCTCTAATATAATTACTAAGGAATGGTCTAAGCCTGGTACTTATTTTAATCCTTCTTCTAGGTTTAAAATATTGTATCCTTTACCGTGTCTTATTTAGAGCTTTGGGAGAAAGCTATTTCTACTCTTGCCAAACGTACTACAATTCCTATGGAAGATAGTACTTATTTTAAGGATCCCTTAGATAGGAATAATGAATCTTATCTTAGGAAGGCATATTAATATACTGGCTATATTCTTAGACCTGCTATCGCTATAGCTGATGTTGCTGCTGCTTCAACTTTTTGGTTGGATAGTCAAACACAGCAGTTATCGGATCCTGATTTAACTAACATTGTTCTTCTACTTCAAAATGCTAATCATTTCATTTGTGATGCTATATTTGATATTATTAAAATTGATAAATATATGTCTTTAGCTATTCTATCTGGGAAAGCTTTATGGCTTAAATCATGGAATGCTGATATGGTGTCTAAATCTAGATTACTATATTTATCCTTTCAGGGTAATAATTTATTTGGTTCTCGAATCTCAATTGGATTCTATTATCTCCACTATCACGGGGGGTAAGGGAGTTTTTCTGCCTCAAGATAATAAATCTAAGGGTAAATTTAAAGCTCCCAATTGGTTTTGTTCCTTTCGTCAGTCTAAGGAAAAAAAAAAAATCCTTCCCCTAAGGCCTCTGGTTCCAGTTGGAGACCATCCACAAATTGGAATAAGTCGAAGTCTTAAAAGAAACCAAATACAGCCCCTAAGACTGCATGAAGGTGCGGCCCTCAATCCAGTTCAACTGGTGGGGGTCAGACTAAAATTATTTCAAGACATTTTGGCAGATTCTGTCCAAAATCAATGGATTCAGGATATTTTTTCTCAGGGGTATCGAATAGGTTTCAGAATAAGACCTCCCATGGGAAGATTTTTCTTTCCCATGTTCCAACAAACCCTGTGACGGCTCAGGCTTTTCTGAAGTGTGTTTCAGACCTAAAGCTTTTAGGGGTGTTTGTTCTAGTTCCTCTACAGGTTTTGGGTTTTTATTCAAATCTGTTCATTGTCCCAAAGAAGGAGTATTCATTCAGACCAATTCTGGATCTGAAAACTTTAAATCATTTAGTAAGAGTCCCAACTTTCAAGATGGTGACTATAAGGACTAGGGTTGCACTGATACCGATACTAGTATCGGTATCGGTGCCGATACCACGTATTTGCATGAGTACTTTTACTCGTGCAAATGCACCGATACTTAAACCGATACCTCCACTTCCTACCCATATGCTATCTTGTGGCGTTTTTTTCAAACTGCAAGTTCCCATTTCATTTTAAACTGGAGTGGAGACTAAACTAAAAATTGTTTACTACTGTTCTGCCAATACAAATTGCTGTTATTTGTATTATTGTAGGAGAGATCACTGTACCTCGTTCAGACAAACCCCTGAAGTACTGGGCAGCTAATAAACAGATTTCCAGCTCTGGCTAAAATGGGCCAAAAATATCTTTCTGCCCCATGCAGTAGTGTGGAAAGTTCAACTTAGAGTTGAACCTCCATACAAATGTCAGATTGATGTTATATAACAGCCCTACAACCCAATTGCATAACCCCTTTAAATTTAATATTTTATTGTGATATTTTTTATTTATAAACATGTTCAGTGAACTTTGTGACAAATAAAACTGTTTTATTATTTCATAATGTCTTTTCAATTACAGTCCTTATAAAGAAGGAATCTTAAATAATTAGTCTGTATTGTGCTTGGTAAACTGTCACATGCCATTAAAAAAAAAAGTATCGGTAATTGGTATTGGCGAGTATTTGAAAACAAGTATCGGTACTTGTACTCGGTCATAAAAAAATGGTATCGGTGCAACCCTAGAATTCTATCAGCCAATCGGAATTAAGGTAGAAAAAATTCTATTGGCTGATGCAATCAGCCAATAGGATTGAACTTCAAATAGGATTGAGCTGGCATTCTATTGGCATCAGCCAATAGGATTTTTTCTACCTTAATTCCAATTGGCTGATTCCAATCGGAATTGAAGGGACGCCATCTTGGATGACGTCACTTAAAGGAACCTTCATTCAGTCGTTGGCCGTCGTTTGAAGAGGATGCTCCGTGTCGGATGTCTTGAAGATGGCCTCGCTCCACGCCGGATGGATGAAGATAGAAGATGCCGTCTGGACAAAAACTTCTGCCTGTCTGGAGGACCACTTCTGCCTGGTTGGATGAAGACTTCTGCCCGTCTGGAGGACCACTTCTGCCCGGTTGGGTCAAGACTTCTCTCGGTAGGGTGATCTTCAAGGGGTTAGTGTTAGGTTTTTTAAAGGGGGGATTGGTTGTGTGGGTGGTGGGTTTTATTGTTGGGGGGGCTAACACAGCCCCATTGATTCCTATGGGGAAATACATTTTATGTCTACACCTAACACTCTAACATGAACCCGAGTCTAAACACCCCTAATCTTACACTTATTAACCCCTAATCTGCCGCCCCCGACATCGCCAGCACCTACACTATATTATTAACCCCTAATCTGCCGGACACAGCCGCCACCTACATTATACTTATGAACCCCTAATCTGCTGCCCCCAACATCGCCGAACCCTACATTATATTTATTAACCCCTAATCTGCCATCCCCAATGTCGCCACAACCTAACTACATTTATTAACCCCTAATCTGCCATCCACAATGTTGCCACCACTATAATAAAGTTATTAACCCCTAAACCTAAGTCTAACCCTAATCTCCTCTAACTTAAATATAATTTAAATAATATAAATTAAATTACTACCATTAACTAAATTATTCCTATTAACAACTAAATACTTACCTATAAAATAAACCCTAAGCTAGCTACAATATAACTAATAGTTACATTGTAGCTATCTTAGGGTTTATTTTTATTTTAACTAGGTAGAATAGTTATTAAATAGTTATTAACTATTTAATAACTACCTAGTTAAAATAAAGACAAATGTACCTGTATAATAAAACTGAACCTTAGTTACAATTACACCTAACACTACACTATAATTAAATTAATTCCCTAAACTAAATACAATTAATTACAATTAAATAAAATTATCTAAAGTACGAAAACCCCCCACACAATTACAGAAAATAATAAAATAATTACAAGATTTTTAAACTAATTACACCTAATCTTATCCCCCTAACAAAATAAAAAAGCCCCCCCTACACTAAATTACAAATAGCCCTTAAAAGGGCCTTTTGCGGGGTATTGCCCCAAAGTAATCCTCTTTTACCTGTAAAAAAAAAGTACAACCCCCCCAACAGTAAAACCCACCACCCACACAACCAACCCTACTCTAAAACCCACCCAAACCCCCTTAAAAAAAACTAAGAAGATGCTCCGCGTCTGATGTCTTGAAGATGGACCCACTCCGCGCCGGATGGATGAAGATATAAGATGCCATCTGGATGAAGACTTCTACCCTTCTGGAGGACCACTTCTGCCCGATTGGATGAAGACTTTTGCCCATCTGGAGGACCACTTCTGCCTAGTTGGGTGAAGACGTCTCACGGTAGGGTGATCTTCAAGGGGTTAGTGTTAGGTTTTGTTAAGGGGGGATTGGGTGGGTTTTAGAGTAGGGTTGGTTGTGTGGGTGGTGGGTTTTACTGTTGGGGGGGTATTTGTACTTTTTATTTACAGGTAAAAGAGCTGATTACTTTGGGACAATGCCCCCACAAAAGGCCCTTTTAAGGGCTATTTGTAATTTAGTGTAGGGTAGGGCTTTTTTATTTTGGGGTTTTTTTTTATTTTGTTAGGGGGATTAGAGTAGGTGTAATTAGTTTAAAAATCTTGTAATTATTTTATTATTTTCTGTAATTTAGTGGGGGGTTTTCATACTTTAGATAATTTTATTTAATTGTAATTAATTGTATTTAATTTAGTTAATTAATTTAATTATAGTGTAGTGTTAGGTGTAATTGTAACTTAGGTTAGGTTTTATTTTACAGGTAAATTTGTCTTTATTTTAACTAGGTAGTTATTAAATACTTAATAACTATTGTACCTATTTACAATAAATACAAAGTTGCCTGTAAAATAAAAATAAACCCTAAGCTAGCTACAATGTAACTATTAGTTATATTGTAGCTAGTTTAGGGTTTATTTTATAGGTAAGTATTTAGTTTTAAATAGGAATTATTTAGTTAATTATAGTAATTTTATTTAGATTTATTGTAATTATATTTAAGTTAGGGGGGTTAGGGTTAGACTTAGATTTAGGGCAGCGATATTGGGGTTAATAAATGGTGTCTGCAATGTTAGGGACGGCAGATTAGGGGTTAATAATATTTAACTAGTGTTTGCGATGCGGGAGTGTGGCGGTTTAGGGGTTAATTTATTTATTATAGTGGCGGCGATGTCCGGTTTGGCCGATTAGGGGTTAAAATATTTATTTTAGTGTTTGCGATGTGGGGAGCCTCAGTTTAGGGGTTAATAGGTAGTTTATGGGTGTTAGTGTACTTTTTAGCACTTTAGTTAAGAGTTTTATCCTACGACGTTGTAGTGTAAAACTCTTAACTACTGACTTTTAAATGCGGTACCAGGCTTGACAGGAGAGGGTCTACCGCTCACTTTTTGGCAGACTCGTAATACCGGTGCTATGCAAGTTCCATTGAAAATATAGGATACGCAATAGACGTAAGTGGATTTGCGGTATTTCAAAGTCTGGCCAAAAAAGTGAGCGGTGAACCTGTTATTTCAAGACTCGTAATACCAGCGGGCGTTAAAAAGCAGCGTTGAGACCGACCAATGCTGCTTTTTTACCGTAATGCAAGACTCATAATCTAGCCGATAGTTAGCAAAAAAAATGTGGAAATTATATTAAAACTAGTCCTAAAGCCCATGCACATGGGCCATTTCTTGCAGTACAGCGCCTCCCCCCTCTCTTTTGCTCTCTCTCTCTCTCCCTCCCCCATCTCTTTTGTTCTCTCTCCCCCTCTCTTTTGCTCTCTCTCTCTTCCTCCCCATCTCTTTTTTTCTCTCTCCCCCTCTTTTTTGCTTTCTCTCTCTCCCCCTCATTATAAATTTATCTTGAACGCCTACTACTCTGCTCTTAATTTCCATAAGCAACACTACTTATCTCAAATCTTTCTTCAAACCCAAAACGTCTGTTCTCCACTTTCAATACTCTTCTCCGCCCTCCCCCACCTCCTAATACAACTTCTCTGTCAGCTCAAGACTTTGCCAACTACTTGAATAACAAAATCGACTACATCAGAAATGAAATCAGCTCTCAACATAATTCCATTCTCTCACCCCCTCAAATTCTCTCAATCAACCACAATCCACATAACCTTAAACTTAGCTCATTCTCCCCTGTTACTGAGGAAGAAGTTTCAGCACTTATACTGTGCTCTCACCTCACTACCTGTCCCCTTGACCCTATCCTCTCACAGCTACTCCCCTCCATCTCAGCCACCCTTACCCCTATACTCAACCGTACTTTCAACCTCTCCCTCAGCACCGGTATATTTCCTTCATCGCTGAAACATGCACTGGTCACACCTATCCTCAAAAAACCTTCCCTTGATCCTACCTCCCCATCCAACTACCGCCCTATTTCCCTCCTTCCTCTTGCATCAAAGCTTCTCGAAAAACTAGCTTATGCACGCATATCCCATTTCCTTACAATAAACTCCCTCCTTGACCCATTGCAATCTGGATTTCATCCCCATCACTCCACAGAGACAGCAATTGTTAAGGTTACCAATGACCTACAGCAAAATCAAAAGGCCACTTCTCTCTGCTTATCCTCCTTGATCTATCCGCAGCCTTTGACACTATTTACCACCCTCTCTTGCTCCAAACCATCCAATCCTTTGGCATCTGTGACACAGCCCTCTCGTGGCTCTCTTCCTACCTGTCAAACCGTACCTTTAGTGTAGCCTTCTCTGGGGCCTCCTCTGCCCCATCACCACTTTCTGTTGGATTACTGCAAGGCTCTGTCTTTGGTCCCCTTCTCTTCTCAATCTACACGTCATCACTAGGTTCCCTAATAAAGTCCCACGGTTTACAATATCATTTGTATGCTGATGACACGCAAATCTATTTCTCTGCACCAGACCTTTCTCCTTCCTTGCTAACCCTTGTCACTAACTGTCTTTCTCACATCTCCAACTGGATGTCCTCTCACTACCTCAAGCTAAATATCTCCAAAACTGAGCTCCTTATTTTCCCCCCTTCTTCTAAACTCTCCACCCCCAATCTCTCTATAACTGTCGACAACTCCATCATTACCCCTACCCCGCATGCTCAATGTCTCGGGGTCACATTTGACTCAGATCTTTCTTTCACTCCTCACATTCAGTCATTGGCTAAAGCCTGCCGCTTCCACCTTAAAAATATCTATAAAATTAGACACTTCCTTACACAAGACACAACTAAGATTTTAATCCCCTCTCTCATTCTCTCCCGCCTCGTTTACTGCAACTCTGTCCTCTCTGGTCTCCCCACCTACCGCCTAGCTCCTTTACAATCCATAATGAATGCCTTTGCCAGACTCATCTTCCTTACACGTCGCTTTTCATCTGCTGCACCTCTCTGCCAATCTCTTCACTGGCTTCCTCTTGCCTCTAGGATCAAACACAAAATTCTCATTCTGACATACAAAGCCCTCAATTGCACTGCTCCCCCCTATATCTCAGACCTTGTTTCCAGATACTCTCTCTCCCATCCCCTTCACTCTGCTCACGACCTCCTACTCTCCTCCTCTCTTGTAACCTCATCACACTCCCATTTACAGGACTTCTCCAGAATGGCTCCAATCTTATGGAACTCTCTGCCTCACTCCACAAAACTCTCTTCTAGTTTTAAAAGCTTCAAGTGCTCCCTAAAGACTCTACTATTCAGGGATGCATACAACCTACATTAACCTTTCTTTATACCAGTTCCTCTCCTCCATTGCTATGCCATGAACCCCCTTAGCATGTAAGCCTAAGAGTCCAGCTGTTTGTTGATCACCTTCTCAAGAGCTGACTACAACAGTGCAACTCTTGGCAGGGCCCTCTACAAATTTGATCCCTATAATTGTTTTGTTGTACTCCGTCTTTGTTAATAGCGCTGCAGAATCTGTTGGCGCTCTCCAAATAACCGATAATAATAAATAATAATCTCCCCTCTATTTTTCTCTCTCCCCCTTTCTTTTGCTCTCTCTACCTCCCCTCTCTTTTGCTCTCTCTCCTCCTCTCTTTTTCTCTCTCTCTCCCCCTCTATTTTATTCTCTCTCCCCTCTTTTGCTCTCTCTCCCCTCTCTTTTGCTCTCTCTCCCCTCTCTTTTGCTCTCTCTCTCCCCTCTCTTTTGCTCTCTCCCCCCTCTTTTGCTCTCTCTCTCCCCCTATTTTGCTCTCTCTCCCCCTTTATTTTGCTCTCTCTCTTTTACTCTCTCTGCCCCCTCTCTTTTTCTCTCTCTTCCCCCCTCTATTTTGCTTTCTCTCTCCCCCTATCTGTTTTTTTCTCTCTCTTTCCCCCTGTCTTTTGCTCTCTCTGCCCCCTTTCTTTGGCTCTCCCTTCCCATCTCTTTGACTTTCTCTCTTCCCCTTCTTTGGCTCTCTCTCTCCCCCTCTCTTTTGCTCTCTCTCTCCCCCTCTTTTTTGCCCTCTCTGCCCCCTCTCATTTGTTCTCTCTTTCTCCCCTTCTCTTTTGCTCTCTCTGCCCCGTCTCTTTGGCTTTCTCTCTTCCCTCTCTTTGGCTCTCTCTCCACCCTCTTTGGCTCTCTCTCCCCCCTATTTGGCTTTCTCTTCACCTCTTTTGTCTCTCTCTCACAGCCACAGCCACTCCCGGATGTCTACACCCCCATCGCGGTGCCCCGCCCGGCCATGCCCCATCATGGCGCTCCCGTAGGCCATGCCCACCAAGCTACACACCCCATCGCGGATCCTGTCTGGTCACGCCTCTAGTCACGCTCTAGTCTCTACTGCACATAACAGCTTCGGATAAACACACTTGGGGGGCTACTTATCAAGCCGTCTACTTTTCTGGCTTCGCCGGCCCAATACGTCCGCCTAAGCTCGCCTACCTTCGCCGCCGCGGACCTTGAATACGTTCGCCTAAGTTATCAAATAAAGCTGTCAAAAAGCCGCGGGGCGATGAGCAGCGGACTGTGACAGTTATCACTCATCCGATCTCGCTGCCCTTCGGCTTTTTCCCAGCTTTATTGCTAGCCTGTCACTAAGCACTCACACTAAACTACACTGTTCTACCCCCTATACCGGCGCCCCCGGAGGCCCCCGCAACTAAATAAAGTTACTAACCCCTAAACCGCCGCTCCTAGACCCCGCCGCAAGTCTTATAAATGTATTAACCCCTAAACCGCCGCTCCTAGACCCCGCCGCAAGTCTTATAAATGTATTAACCCCTAAACCGCCGCTCCTAGACCCCGCCGCAAGTCTTATAAATGTATTAACCCCTAAACCGCCGCTCCCGGACACCGCTGCCACCTACATTATACCTAGTAACCCCTATCCTGCCCCCCTATACCGTCGCCCTCTATTATAAAATTATTAACCCCTATCCTGCTGATCCCGCACCTCTCCGCAACTAAATAAATAGTTTAACCCCTAAACCGCCGCTCCATGAACCCGCCGCAACCTATAATAAATTTATTAACCCCTATCCTGCCCCCCACTACGCCGCCGCCACTGTAATAAAATGATTAACCCCTAAACCTAAGTCTAACCCTAACCATAACGCCCCCCTAACTTAAATATTAATTAAATAAATCTAAATAAATTAACTCTTATTAACTAAATGAATCCTATTTAAAACTAAATACTTACCTTTAAAATAAACCCTAATATAGCTACAATATAAATAATAATTATATTCTAGCTATCTTAGGATTTATTTTTATTTTACAGGTACCTTTCAATTTATTTTAACCATGTACAATAGCTATTAAATAGTTATTAACTATTTAATAGCTTATCTAGCTAAAATAAAGAGAAATGTACCTGTGAAATAAATCCTAACCTAAGTTACAATTACACCTAACACTACACTATACTTTAATAAATTATTCCTATTTAAAAATAAATACTTACCTGTAAAATAAACCCTAAGATAGCTACAATGTAATTAATAATTATATTATAGCTATCTTAGGATTTATATTTATTTTACAGGTAACTTTGTATTTATTTTAGCTAGTTAAAATAGTTATTAAATAGTTATTAACTATTTAATAACTACCTAGCTAAAAGAAATACAAAATTACCTGTAAAATAAATCCTAACTTAAGTTACAATTAAACCTAATACTACACTATCATTAAATTAACTAAATAAACTACCTACAAAGAACTACAATGAAATACAATTACATAAACTAACTAAAGTACAAAAAAATAAAAAAAGCTAAGTTACAAAAAATAAAAAATTAAGTTACAAACATGTTAAAAATATTACAACAATTTTAAGCTACTTACACCTAATCTAAGCCCCCTAATAAAATAACAAACCCCCCAAAATAAAAAAAATCCCTACCCTATTCTAAATTACATAAATTTCAAAGCTCTTTTACCTTACCAGCCCTTAAAAGGGCCATTTGTGGGGGCATGCCCCAAAAAGTTCAGCTCTTTTGCCTGTAAAATAAAAATACAACCCCCCCCCAACATTAAAACCCACCACCCACATACCCCTAATCTAACCCAAACCCCCCTTACAAAAACCTAACACTAATCCCCTGAAGATCATCCTACCTTGAGTCGTCTTCACTCAGCCGAGCCACCGATGGAACTGAAGAGGACATCCGGAGCGGAAGAAGTTAATCCTCCAAGCGGCGCTGAAGAAATCTTCCATCCGATGAAGTCATCATCCAGGCGGCGCTGAAGAAGTCTTCGATCCGGCCGATGTCATCTTCAAAGAGGCGCTGAAGAGGTCTTCTATCCGGGCGAAGTCATCTTCCAAGCCGGGTCTTCAATCTTCCTTCCGCCGACGCGGAACCACCTTCTTCACCGACGGACTACGACGAATGACGGCTCCTTTAAGGGACGTCATCCAAGATGGCGTCCCCTCAATGCCGATTGGCTGATAGGATTCTATCAGCCAATCGGAATTAAGGTAGGAAAATCTGATTGGCTGATGGAATCAGCCAATCAGATTGAGCTCGCATTCTATTGGCTGTTCCGATCAGCCAATAGAATGCGAGCTCAATCTGATTGGCTGATTGGATCAGCCAATCGGATTGAACTTGAATCTGATTGGCTGATTCCATCAGCCAATCAGATTTTCCTACCTTAATTCCGAATCTTTATTGGAAAAAAAGGCATCTAAGCTTTTTGTTTGGTTCAGACCTCTGGACAGCACTTTTTTATTGGTGGATGAATTTATCCACCAATCAGCAAGAACAACCCACGTTGTTCACCAAAAATGGGCCGGCATCTTAACTTACATTCTTGCATTTCAAATAAAGATACCAAGAGAATAAAGAAAATTTGATAATAGGAGTTAATTAGAAAGTTACTTAAAATTGCATGCTCTATCTTAATCACAAAAGAAAAAAAATGGGTTCAGTGTCCCTTTAACTGATTATCATGAAAATATGGAACAGCAATTGAGCAGATTTTCATTAAAAAAAATTAGGATTTGAATGTCTCAATATGTGATACAATCAAGTAACATTTTTTTTTGTGGGCTAAAATGGCAAATTATTCATTTCATCAATAGTTTTCACAGGAATACATATATCATTATCCAAAGAACGCAAATAAATCATTAGAACTTTGATTTCCTCTCACTCACTGGGAGTGGACATCTTTCTCTTTGCTACTTTTATTATAAAATTATTTATTTATTATTATTATTTGCATATTATTTTTATTTTACTGTCATCTTATTTTACTTTATCTCCTTTTTTCTTTTATGCTTCTTTCTCAAGTTTTCTCTTTACTGTTAGAGCCAGTAACCCTGTTCCCAAAACTGTTTACCGCTTGCCATTTTTTTACCAAGTGATCGCCGCATTGCATCTGCTTCTTTACTTTAACGGGCCCGTAGCCATTTTTGGTAAGGGCAACGCTCTAACAAAGGAAACAACATCACATCACGTGATCACGGCCATATTGAAAGCTCTATTCAGAGATCCTACTCCTCTCTTTTCTCGGCTTACCTCCATAGCTGATGGCTTCTTTATGTTATCTAAATGTATATGAAACTATAGCGCATTACAACACATCTATCTTTACAATTATTTCACTGATATACCCCCCTTTCTTTACAGAAAGTACCACTACATTTCCTAATCCAAAGGATTATTGAAGAAATACATATATCTCATATCCTTTTATAATACATATACCTTACATATTCTATTATTAATAAATACAAATCTTTGATGTTGTTGGCACCACCACATTCAATTTGCGGTACTTCCTGAGATCTGCATCTCCTTCTTTATGTGAATTTAACTACAATATATATATATATATATATATATATATATATATATATATATATATATTCCCAAAAGAAGGATATGCACACTTGCAGTCACAAATCACATGTACCAGGGTGCTCACATTTGTAAATGTAGTATTTCTCCTCATACAGCTCTCATTGAATTTTTAATGTAAAATGTAGCAAAAAAAAAGTGGAAATTATATTAAAACTAGTCCTAAAGCCCGTGCACATTGGCCATTTCTTGCAGTACAGGGGTCCCCCTCTCTTTTGCTCTCTATCTCTCCCTCCCCCATCTCTTTTGTACTCTCTCCCTCTCTCTTTTGTGCTCTCTCTCTCCCCCTCTCTTTTGCTCTCTCTCTCTCTCTCTCTCCCCCCTTTATTTTGCTCTCTTTTCCCCTGTCTTTTGCTTTCTCTCCCCCTCTATTTTGGTCTCTCTCTCTCCCCCTCTCTTTTGTACTCTCTCTCCTCTCTTTTGCTCTCTCTCTCTCTCTCTCTCTCTCTCTTGCTATCTCTCCCCCTCTTTTTTTTCTCTCTCTCTCTCTTCCCCTTTATTTTGCTCTCTCTAACTCCCCTCTCTTTTGCTCTCTCTCTCGTCCCCTCTCTTTTTTTCTCTCTCCCCCTCTCTTTTGCTCTCTCTCCACTCTCTTTTGCTCTCTCTCCCCTCTCTTTTGCTCTCTCTCCCCTCTCTTTTGCTCTGTCTTCCCTCTCTTTTGCTCTCTCTCCCCTCTCTTTTGCTCTCTTTCTCCCCTCTCTTTTGCTCTCTTTCTCCCCTCTCTTTTGCTCTATCTCCCCCCTATTTTGCTCTCTCTCCCCCCTATTTTGCTCTCTCTCCCCCTTTCTTTTGCTCTCTCTCTTTCCCTCTCTTTTACTCTCTCTTTCCCCCTCTATTTTGCTTTCTCTCTCTCTCCCCCTATCTTTTTCTTTCTCTCTCTCTCCCCCTGTCTTTTGCTCTCTCTGCCCCCTTTCTTTAACTCTCCCTTCCCATCTCTTTGGCTTTCTCTCTTCCCCCTCTTTGGTGGCTCTCTCTCTTCCCCCTCTTTGGCTCTCTCTCTCTCCCACTCTCTTTTGCTCTCTCTCTCCCTCTTTTTTGCCCTCTCTGCCCCCTCTCATTTGTTCTCTCTTTCTCCCCCTCTCTTTTGCTCTCTCTGCCCCCTCTCTTTGGCTTTCTCTCTTCCCTCTGTTTGACTCTCTCTCCCCGCTCTTTGGCTCTCTCTCCCCGCTATTTTGCTTTCTCTTCACCTCTTTTGCCTCTCTTTCACAGCCACAGCCACTCCCAGCCGTCCACACCCCCATCGCTGTGCCCCGCCGGGCCATGCCCCATCACGGCGCTCCCGTAGGCCATGCCCACCAAGCTACACACCCCATCGCGGAGCCTGTCCGGTCACGCCTCTAGTCACGCTCTAGTCTCTACTGCGCATGACAGCTTTGGACAAACACACTTGGCCTTTTATATTATAGGATGAATTAATAGAAGAAATTTTCTGAATTTTATTGTCTCCAAATACGTTTAAGTTATCCTTAGACTTTCTTTTTTAAACTGCATAGTAAGACTATATTTCAAATTAAATTAACTTATAACATATCATAAGAGGAGTTTTTGTCTAACAGTTTTATATAGATATCTGTAATGATTACATTACATTTGTCACCATGTCAGAGATGAACAAAACTAATTTTTCTTGAATATTGGGACAAGTATTAGAAGTATGTTATAATGAGTATGAACAATAATATTGTTAACAAAATCAGAATATTATTTTGTATTAGAAATGTGTCAGTCATATTAATATGAATTGGTAAAGAAGACATGATATGCAGAATGACAGTAATGAAATAACAAAAAAATAGTACTTTAAATATCTTAGCATATTTTTAGTTACTATACTGCAAATAAAAAAAAACAAAGTATATGGTTAAAGGGACACTGAACCCAAATTTTCTCTTTCATGATTCAGATAGAGCATGCAATTTTAAGCAACTTAATAATTTACTCCTATTATCAATTTTTCTTCGTTCTCTTGCTATCTTTATTGGAAAAAAAGGCATCTAAGCTTATTGTTTGGTTCAGACCTCTGGACAGCACTTTTTTATTGGTGGATGAATTTATCCACCAATCAGCAAGAACAACCCAAGTTGTTCACCAAAAATGGGCCAGCATCTTAACTTACATTCTTGCATTTCAAATAAAGATACCAAGAGAATTAAGAAAATTTGATAATAGGAGTTAATTAGAAAGTTACTTAAAATTGCATGCTCTATCTGAATCGCGAAAGAAAAAAATTGGGTTCAGTGTCCCTTTAACTGATTATCATGAAAATATGGAACAGCAATTGAGCAGATTTTCATTAAAAAAAAAAATAGGATTTGAATGTCTCAATATGTGATATAAGCAAGTAACATTTTTTTTTGTAGGGTAAAATGGCAAATTATTCATTTCATCAATAGTTTTCACAGGAATACATATATCATTATCCAAAGAATGCAAATAAATCATTAGAACTATTTTACTTAGATTACAAACTTCTGTTTCTTTGATTTCCTCTCACTCACTGGGAGTGGATATCTTTCCCTTTGCTACTTTTATTATCAAATTATTTATTTATTATTATTATTCTCATATTATTTTTATTTTACTGTCATCTTATTTTACTTTATCTCCTTTTTTCTTTTATGCTTCTTTCTCAAGCTTTCTCTTTACTGTTAGAGCCAGTAACCCTGTTCCCAAAACTGTTTACCGCTTGCCATTTTTTTACCAAGTGATCGCCGCATTGCATCTGCTTCTTTACTTTAACGGGCCCGTAGCCATTTTTGGTAAGGGCAACGCTCTAACAAAGGAAACAACATCACACCACGTGATCACAGCCATATTGAAAGCTCTATTCAGAAATCCTACTCCTCTCTTTTCTCGGCTTACCTCCATAGCTGATGGCTTCTTTATGTTATCTAAATGTATATGAAACTATAGCGCATTACAACACATTTATCTTTACAATTATTTCACTGATATACCCCCCTTTCTTTACAGAAAGTACCACTACATTTCCTAATCCAAAGGATTATTGAAGAAATACATATATCTCATATCCTTTTATAATACATATACCTTACATATCCTATTATTAATAAAAACAAATCTTTGATGTTGTCGGCACCACCACATTCAATTTGCGGTACTTCCTGAGATCTGCATCTCCTTCTTTATGTGAATTTAACTACAATATATATATATATATATATATATATATATATATATATATATATTCCCAAAAGAAGGATATGCACACTTGCAGTCACAAATCACATGTACCAGGGTGCTCACATTTGTAAATGTAGTATTTCTCCTCATACAGCTCTCATTGAATTTTTAATGTAAAATGTAGCAAAAAAAAAGTGGAAATTATATTAAAACTAGTCCTAAAGCCTGTGCACATGGGCCATTTCTTGCAGTACAGGGGTCCCCCTATCTTTTGCTCTCTCTCTCTCCCTCCCCC
Organism: Bombina bombina; assembly: GCF_027579735.1. Taxonomy (NCBI): domain Eukaryota; kingdom Metazoa; phylum Chordata; class Amphibia; order Anura; family Bombinatoridae; genus Bombina; species Bombina bombina. The sequence continues at coordinate 148,003,416 of NC_069499.1, read as the reverse complement.
ATCTCTTTGTACTCTCTCCCTCTCTCTTTTGTGCTCTCTCTCTCCCCCTCTCTTTTGCTCTCTCTCTCTCTCTCTCTCCCCCCTTTATTTTGCTCTCTTTTCCCCTGTCTTTTGCTTTCTCTCCCCCTCTATTTTGGTCTCTCTCTCTCCCCCTCTCTTTTGTACTCTCTCTCCTCTCTTTTGCACTCTCTCTCTCTCTCTCTCTTTTGCTATCTCTCCCCCTCTTTTTTTCTCTCTATCTCTATTCCCCTTTCTTTTGCTCTCTCTACCTCCTCTCTCTTTTGCTCTCTCTCTCGCTCCCTCTCTTTTTTTCTCTCTCCCCCTCTCTTTTGCTCTCTCTCCACTCTCTTTTGCTCTCTCTCCCCTCTCTTTTGCTCTCTCTCCCCTCTCTTTTGCTCTCTCTTCCCTCTCTTTTGCTCTCTCTCCCCTCTCTTTTGCTCTCTTTCTCCCCTCTCTTTTGCTCTCTTTCTCCCCTCTCTTTTGCTCCCTCCCCCCCTATTTTTCTCTCTCTCCCCCCTATTTTGCTCTCTCTCCCCCTTTCTTTTGCTCTCTCTCTTTCCCTCTCTTTTACTCTCTCTGCCCGCTCTCTTTTACTCTCTCTTCCCCCCTCTATTTTGCTTTCTCTCTCTCTCCCCCTATCTTTTTCTTTCTCTCTCTCTCCCCCTGTCTTTTGCTCTCTCTGCCCCCTTTCTTTGGCTCTCCCTTCCCATCTCTTTGGCTTTCTCTCTTTCCCCTCTTTGATGGCTCTCTCTCTTCCCCCTCTTTGGCTCTCTCTCTCCCACTCTCTTTTGCTCTCTCTCCCCTCTCTTTTGCTCTCTTTCTCCCCTCTCTTTTGCTCTCTTTCTCCCCTCTCTTTTGCTCTCTCCCCCCCCCCTATTTTTCTCTCTCTCCCCCCTATTTTGCTCTCTCTCCCCCTTTCTTTTGCTCTCTCTCTTTCCCTCTCTTTTACTCTCTCTGCCCCCTCTCTTTTACTCTCTCTTCCCCCCTCTATTTTGCTTTCTCTCTCTCTCCCCCTATCTTTTTCTTTCTCTCTCTCTCCCCCTGTCTTTTGCTCTCTCTGCCCCCTTTCTTTGGCTCTCCCTTCCCATCTCTTTGGCTTTCTCTCTTTCCCCTCTTTGATGGCTCTCTCTCTTCCCCCTCTTTGGCTCTCTCTCTCCCACTCTCTTTTGCTCTCTCTCTCTCCCTCTTTTTTGCCCTCTCTACCCCCTCTCATTTGTTCTCTCTTTCTCCCCCTCTCTTTTGCTCTCTCTGCCCCCTCTCTTTGGCTTTCTCTCTTCCCTCTGTTTGACTCTCTCTCCCCCCTCTTTGGCTCTCTCTCCCCGCTATTTGGCTTTCTCTTCACCTCTTTTGCCTCTCTTTCACAGCCACAGCCACTCCCGGCCGTCCACACCCCCATCGCTGTGCCCCGCCGGGCCATGCTCCATCACGGCGCTCCCGTAGGCCATGCCCACCAAGCTACACACCCCATCGCGGAGCCTGTCCGGTCACGCCTCTAGTCACGCTCTAGTCTCTACTGCGCATGACAGCTTTGGACAAACACACTTGGCCTTTTATATTATAGGATGAATTAATAGAAGAAATTTTCTGAATTTTATTGTCTCCAAATACGTTTAACTTATCCTTAGACTTTCTTTTTTAAACTGCATAGTAAGACTATACTTCAAATTAAATTAACTAATAACATATCATAAGAGGAGTTTTTGTCTAACAGTTTTATCTAGATATCTGTAATGATTACATTACATTTGTCACCATGTCAGAGATGAACAAAACTAATTTTTCTTGAAAATTGGGACAAGTATTAGAGGTATGTTATAATGAGTATGAACAATAATATTGTTACCAAAATCAGAATATTATTTTGTATGAGTAATTTGTCAGTCATGTTAATATGAATTGTTAAAGACATGATATGCAGAATGACAGTAATGAAATAACAAAAAAAATAGTACTTTAAATATCTTAACATATTTTTAGTTACTATACTGCAAATAAAACCAAAGTATATGGCTAACTGATTATCATGAAAATATGGAACAGCAATTGAGCAGATTTTCATTAAAATAAATTAGGATTTGAATGTCTCAATATGTGATATAAGCAAGTAACAATTTTTTTTGTGGGCTAAAATGGCAAATTATTCATTTCATCAATATTTTTCACAGGAATACATATATCATTATCCAAAGAACGCAAATAAATCATTAGAACTATTTTACTTAGATTGCAAACTTCTGTTTCTTTGATTTCCTCTCACTCACTGGGAGTGGATATCTTTCTCTTTGCTACTTTTATTTTAAAATTATTTATTTATTATTATTATTCTCATATTATTTTTATTTTACTGTCATCTTATTTTACTTTATCTCCTTTTTTTTTTATGCTTCTTTCTCAAGCTTTCTCTTTACTGTTAGAGCCAGTAACCCTGTTCCCAAAACTGTTTACCGCTTGCCATTTTTTTACCAAGTGATCGCCGCATTGCATCTGCTTCTTTATTTTAACTGGCCCGTAGCCATTTTTAGTAAGGGCAACGCTCTAACAAAGGAAACAACATCACACCACGTGATCACGGCCATATTGAAAGCTCTACTCAGAGATCCTACTCCTCTCTTTTCTCAGCTTACCTCCATAGCTGATGGCTTCTTTATGTTATCTAAATGTATATGAAACTATAGCGCATTATAACACATCTATCTTTACAATTATTTCACTGATATACCCCCCTTTCTTTACAGAAAGTGCCTGTTAACCACTACATTTCCTAATCCAAAGGATTATTGAAGAAATACATATATCTCATATCCTTTTATAATACATATACCTTACATATTCTATTATTAATAAATACAAATCTTTGATGCTGTTGGCACCACCACATTCAATTTGCGGTACTTCCTGAGATCCACATCTCCTTCCTTATGTGAATTTAACTACAATTTATATATATATATATATATATATATATATATATATATATATATATTCCCAAAACACTTGCAGTCACAAGTCAGATATACCAGGGTGCTCACATTTGTAAATGTAGTATTTCTTCTCGTACAGCTCTCATTGAATTTTTAATGTAAAATGTAGCTTGGGTTGACATCTTTCTGCTTATGGACAAAAACCATACCTCTCTGGACATGGCCATTTCTAATGTTAGAGGAGCATTATATGCCTCTAGAGAGGTTTTTGCCAGGGCTTGGAGGTACAGGGGCTGCCTCTCCAGCCATGTTAATTTCAGAGGCTCCTTCCAAAGACAAGTCTATACTACGCCACAGATCTGACATCTGCCTCCACAGCAAACCCAGAGATCTGAAGAAGGTAAGTCCCTCTTCATATTTTTCCCCTCAAAAGTTGGAGGCTGGCTTGTAATTTATTTCAGAACATGGCAATATACCTATTCCCTTTCCACCTCACACATGCAAACTCCATCACAATGGGGCCATAGAGAAAGCCACTCACAAGGGCTTCCTCAGCAATATGTTTTTGGCAAAGAAAAAAGGTGGAAGGTTTTGCTTTGTTATAAATTTAAAAGAGTTCAAACTATACTTTGTATAAAGACATTTCAAGATAGAGGGGATTCATCTCCTCATAAACACCTTACAATGAGGGGATTGGCTAGTCTGTCTAGACCTCATGGATTCTTACCACACAGTTCCCATGCACACATCCTGCAGACACTATCTCCAAAGGACCTCTGGCAATTTACCTGCCTCTCTTTCAACTTCGGTTCTGCCACCTGGTGTTTTAACAAAATAATGAGACTGTTGGTGGAGTGGCATTCCTCAGGTCTAGAGTGATCCTCCTTATAATATACTTAGACAGTATCCTTCTCTTATCCCAGGGCAAATCCCTCCTTCTCCAACTAAACTTGACTACATCCCTTCTCCAGGACCTTGGTTATGTGATAAATTCAGAAAAATCCCTCACAACTCTACTATAGAGTTTCTGGGATTCAACATAGCCTCTCTGAAACTCTTTCCCTTCCAAACTCCAAGATCAACACTATATGCAAATAGTTGCAGTTCTTTTCAAGGTCAAGGACAAGGTCTCATATTCCACTTCCTCAACTAGCCATAATTATAAGTCTGGGGTCATCTTTATTTCAGACAATTTTTCCCTTAATTTACAGGGCCATGCAGAGGCTAAAGCACTAAAATTTACATCACAATCCCTCTTACTCTAAGTTGACTCCCCCATACCAGGAGGTCAAGCAGGAGATATCATGGTGGCTCCACAATATGGAGGACTGGAGTGGAAGGGCTATGTTTGGTTCCCTACAAGACTAGATCATAGACTCTGACACCAGTCTGTTAGGGTGGGTAGCATCTTACAACTTTCAATCTGCTGGAGTCAAATGGACTCCAGAGGAATCCTCTCTACATATCAACTGTCTAGAGCTCATTGCTGGATTCTTTGTGATCCAATCATTCACAGATTCGTTAGTGAACTGCTTTGTTCTAGTACGTATGGGCGATATTTCAGCTGTCCAATATATCAACAAGCTTGGGGGCACCAGGTCACAGATTCCCAGAACCTAACAGAGCAGAATTTAACAGAACAATTTAACTAGTTCTCCTTTGAGCACAGGATATCAGTGGTGGTGGAGTACTTACCAGGTTTTCCAGGTACTGGAGGGATGCGAGTGACTGGAGGATGCAAAGACAGAGCTTCCTCCACCTTCAATCCCTCCATGGTCTCTTTTCTTTGGACCTTTTCATGTTCAGGACAAATGATCAGCTCCCAATTTACTTAAGTTGGCTCCCAGATCCGGGAGCGAGAGCCACAGGGCTTTTGTCTATGGTTCCCAGGGTTCGCCACCACATCCAAATAGTCCAAATAGTAATCATTACTCCATTCTGATAAGGTCATGCCTGGTTTCCAGCCCTATTAGAAATGTCAGTCCATCCTCTAGTGTTGAACAACAGCTTCCAGCTCTTAGCCTGGACAATTTCAGGGATCGGCTTGTGGACTCCTACAATATTCTTGAGTTCCAGGAACTAGAAGATCATACATAACAGCTTGGGCTGTCTGGTTTTCTTAGTGTGTGGATGAATAGCCCAATCCCTATTGGGCCCCTCCAGTAGTAGGGGCAAATTTACTTGCATACCTATATGACCAAGGCAAGGCCGACTGTACAATCAATCTCTTTCAGTCAGCTATTTATGTGTCTAATTCCCCTGTGAATAGTTAGAACCCTTAATATGCCTGCTTATGCAAGGTATTAGAAAAAAACTTACCCCTTTGACTAAGTACCAACAACTATAGGATTTCACCTTGTTTTTTTCTCTATTCAAATCTCAGCCTGTAAATGCCCAGCTCTCTTTTAAACAGTTATAAGCTAAGCAGGTTACCCTCCTTTCTCTTCTTTCCTTTTGAAATGTATCAGATGGATAATCTCTGGACAGAGATGGTTTTACTTTTTCTCCCTCAGGAGTATATTTCTCAGTTAATATATTAACTAAGGCTCTTTCTACTGTTGTTTCTTATCCCTACTTAGAGGAGTAATCACTTCTTCACTTCTGTTAGTAGCGGTGTGCCTTAGGGTATACTAAGCGCTCACGGCACCTTTCTGTGGTTCTTCATCAGGACATCTTCTTATTTTTTATGTTCAGCCTTTCTACCCCATATCTTCTTCTACCATTGCCAGATCGGTCAGATGGGATATGTCCCTAGCTTTAGTACCCTCTTCTTTCGGGGCTCAATTTTTAAGGGGTGCCTTGGTATCTCATGCTTTTCTGCAAGGTTATCCCTTACATGATTTTCTAAATCAGCACACTGGTCTTTTGACTCTATCCTTAGTAGATTCTATTTTAAACCTAAGTCTAATGCAGCTTTATCACTTTTAGATGTTTAGCTTTCAAATAGCAAAATAGGAGCATCCTGTCTTGCAATAAAATGAAGATTATGTTAGCCTTGGTTACACTATAGTCACAACTTTATTAAAGAAAGGAGGCGAGAATTTATTAAAGAAAGGAGACCTCGCATTCTATTGGCTAATCCAATCAGCCAATCGGATTGAACTTCAATCCGATTGGCTGATTAAATAGACCAATCTGATTTTTCCTACCTTAATTCCGATTGGCTGATAGAATCCTATCAGCCAATTGGAATTCAAGGGACACCATCTTGGATGACGTCATTTAAAGAACCTTCATTCAGTCGTCGGCCTTCGTCAGAAGAGGATGCTCCATGTCGGATGTCTTGAAGATGGACCCGCTCGGCGCCGGATGGATGAAGATAGAAGATGCCGCCTGGATGAAGCCTTCTGCCGTCTGGAGGACCTCTTCTGCCCCGATCGGATGAAGACTTCGGACCCTCTGGAGGACCACTTGTGCTCGGCTGGTTGAAGACGGCTCAAGGTAGGGTGATCTTCAGTGGGTTAGTGTTAGTTTTCTTTAAGGAGGGATCAGGTGAGTTTTAGAGTAGGGGTGTGTGGGTGGTGGGTTGTAATGTTGGGGGGTCTTGTATTTTTTTTTAAAAGTAAAAGAGCTGATTACTTTGGGAAATGCCCCGCATAAAGCCCTTTTAAGGGCTGGTAAAAGAGCTGATTACTTTTGTAATTTAGTATAGGGTAGGGAATTTTATTATTTTGGGGGGCTTTTTATTTTATTAGGGGCTTAGATTAGGTGTAATTAGATTAAAATTCTTGTAATATTTTTTTATTTTTTGTAATTTAGTGTCTGTTTTTTTGTACTATAGTTTAGTTTATTTAATTGTATTTTATTTTAGATCATTGTAGGTAATTTATTTAATTAATTTATTGATAGTGTAGTGTTAGGTGTATTTGTAACTAAGGTTAGGATTTATTTTACAGGTAATTTTGTAATTATTTTAACTAGGTAGCTATTAAATAGTTATTAACTATTTAATAGCTATTGTACCTAGTTAAAATAAATACAAATTTGCCTGTAAAATAAATATAATTCCTGAAATAAATACAATGTAACTATTAGTTATATTGTAGCTATATTAGGGTGTATTTTATAGGTAAGTATTTAGTTTAAATAGGAATACTTTATTTAATGAGTGAATTTATTTTGTTTTATTTAAATTATATTTAAGTTAGGGGGGTGTTAGGGTTAGACTTAGGTTTAGGGGTTAATAACTTTATTATAGTAGCGGCGACGTTGGGGGCTGGAGATTAGGGGTTAATAATTGTAGGTAGGTGGCGGCGATGTTAGGGAGGGCAGATTAGGGGTTAATCAAATTTATTATAGTGTTTGCGAGGTGGGAGAGCGGCGGTTTAGGGGTTAATACATTTATTATAGTGGCAGTGATGTCCGGTCGGCAGATTAGGGGTTAATAAGTGTAGGTAGGTGGCGGCGATGTTGGGGGCAGAAGATTAGGGGTTAATAAATATAATATAGGTGTCGGCGATGTTGGGGGCAGCAAATTAGAGGTTCATAGGGATAATGTAGGTGGTGGTGGTGTCCAGGTTAATAGTATAATATATAATGTAGGTGTCAGCGATAGCGGGGGCAGCAGATTAGGGGTTAATAAGTGTAAGGTTAGAGGTGTTTAGACTCGGGGTTCATGCTAGGGTGTAGACTTAGAAAGTGTTTCCCCATAGGAAACAATGGGGCTGCGTTAGGAGCTGAACGCTGCTTTTTTGCAGGTGTTAGGTGTTTTTACAACCAGCTCAGCCCCATTGTTTCCTATGGGGATTTCATGCATGAGCACATTTTTCCAGCTTACTGCTACCGTAAGCAATGCTGGTTGGAGCTTAATTTGGCTCTATGCTCTTTTCTTAGGCTCAGCCATTCAGAAAACTCGTAATACCAGCGTTGTCTTAAGGGTGTGCTGGAAAAAAAAGGCTTGTTAGCAACGCACTGCTTTACCAACAAAACTCCAAATCTAGCCGTAACAGTGCTAGTTTAGTGATAGTTGTGACAAAAAATCAAAAAACTTATATAAAATTAAAAAATGTTATTTGCAAAAAACTTTTAATGTGACATATACATTCCTTCACACAAAGTAAACAGGGATGGTATCCATATTTACAATGAAAATAGGCTGTAGTGTATTTTACACTGAACACCAAAATCTGTTTACACTGTTTACACTGAACGGTTCAAGCAGTTTCACAGTCAGATTAACGGTCAAGCAGCTAAATTCAATATGGCAGAGAATGGAAAACTTCCTTTTAAACTGGATTAAAGATAAAATCCTAGCATACTTATGTAATATAGTTTGCTAGACATAGAGGATGTTGTAAATACAAGCCTAAAATAAGCTACAAAAAGCTGTAATAATAAAAAAAAAACCCACACAATAAGTAGGATAAAAGCAAGCCACAACTCACTTGTCTGGCCAGACAATACCTGCAAACTCACAACCCGTTTCTGGGTCACGTCCCTTCCTCACCTGAGGAACAAATGGGCTAAAGCGATAATTATGCTCCCCTTTGAAAGACCAGCACACGCAAATGTGCGATAGCATTATGAGTTAGGTGCAATGCGCAACCACACATTTGGATTGGACGGAAGCATTGTGCTCAAGAGAGCGCGCTTCTGTAAGCTCCAATTGGAGCTTTGTTCTGATGCTGTCATACATGGCACAGAACCTAAGCGCAGCAAAGGGGGTAAGTAGTGTAGTGATAGGCAGCAATTTTTTATATATATATATATATATATATATATATATATATAATATAGAGAAAATAACTCATTGTGTAAACCATTTACAAATCTAAACAAGTCAGAAGGCTTGCTTTAAACCCAGAAACTCTCTGACTACACTGTTTCCAATGCAGCAAAGGAATCTGGGTAAGATATGCAAATGAGGTTCACAATGACTCACCTTTTTACTTTTAGCCTGCTTTTTAAGACAGACTTCCCTTTATGCCATAGCACTGCTGCATTACATAGCTTTAATGCTTAGCTAGGGTTAGTACAGTGATTTAGACCAATCCCAGGACAGATGTTTCGTAGTTATTGCCACTCATCAGCTGGGAGTAGGTTAAAGAAGGTGAGTCATTGTGAACCTCATTTGCATATCTTACCCAGATTCCTTTGCTGCATTGGAAACAGTGTAGTCAGAGAGTTTCTGGGTTTAAAGCAAGTCTTTTGAATTGTTTAGATTTGTAAATGGTTTACACAATGAGTTATTTTCTCTATATTTTGTATTTAGTGGAGGATTTTAAACTCACTTTTCGCCTCCCCATAATTTTAATTGTTGTTAGTTTTATATATATATATATAAAGTATATGTATATGCCTATATACATATATGTATGTGTTAATATGTGTATATACACATATTATCAAATATATATATATATATATTCTTCAACAAACTACAAGAGGAGAACAAGGATCATCAAAAATTTCCTATGGTCCTGAACAGATAGGGAATCAAGCACTCTTTTTGTAAAAATAGCTCAAAAGTATAGCGAAATTAGACGAATAAAATAAATCTCTGACCAGTACAAACACAAAGAACAGTAAATAATTTATTAATAGTACAGAAAGAAAGAAATCCTACCTGGCCTCAGTTATATGGTAGCAACACAAAGTAAAATATGTTGAACAAACAATATGGTACATGTGGACAATTAGAACCCTGAAGATGAGCACATCATAATCACAATATTGGCAAAAATACAATCCAAAGACACCTAGTGCACTACTACACCCAAGCTGTACACGGTACCCAAGTCAATACAAGGGATAATTACCGGACAGGTACATTTTTAGGGATCTAAGTAGTGATAGGTGCTTTGTAAATATTTCAGGAACAACAATAGCGGCAGTATAACAACAATTACAAAGAATTACATACAAGTATGAAGAATAACTATTGCAATGGTTATTAGCAATAAGATAGATAGTGGAACATAGCAATGAATCTTCCATAATGAATTGCCTCAGTACAGCAGTTACATAGAGACACAGCAGTTTACATAGAAATGCCTGCATATATAGAGATAAAATTCTCACAAGAGTGTATTGCTGAAAAAAACAACCAAATCACACCAGGATGATTTTCCACATATAGCGGTATTGTTTTCAGCCAAACTTAGCATAAGTCCAAGGTATGCAAAATGGGATAAGTGCTGCCAAAGCTGCATGCGTGTTAGTAAAGCATAGTACGTATTATTGCTGAAGATGTTGTATGAAAACAGCAAACTAGCCAAATGAGCAGTAGGAGTCAGTCCAGGCTAATCCCCCATATTTCATGTGAAAGCAGCTATATTTCTGTGTTAAACCGTAAGCATGCACTTATCTGATTCTGGAAGTGTCCACAATTGAGGTCCGCTATTTGTTATTAAGTTAACGGTTGCCTCCTGAGATACTGCCTTGTAATTGAGTCCCATGAAACAGTTTGCTGAGCCAGTTGAGTGCTACACGCTGAGACACTGCAGCGTGGTAGGACTGCGTGCTTACTTCCGGGTTGGTCACATGTGCGTCCGTGATCCAATGCCTACGATCCTGATCGTTTCACCCACAATGCCAAATAATAGACGGGGCTTCCTCAGGGCAGATGGATCTTAGCCCTGCAGGGAGGGAATATATCCACAAAGACTCCTCCCAGTTTTAACCAATTATGTACCTTAATCTTGATGCTAAACAATGTGTAACATACATACCAAACCTAACTGTTTCTAAAGAAGAAGAAAATAAATAGCAAATAATTGATGTGACATAATAAGTCAAATTAGTTAATGACGTTCCTAGATACAAAAAAATAAAAATAAAAAAATGAAAAATAAAAGATAAGCAAAAGAATGAAATAAGTAGTCTTTAATTAAGGTTGAAAAAATTGAAGCTTAGGGAGCAAGTAGTGATGTTAGAAAGCTATTTGAGTTAATAACATCCAAATACTCTAATATACTTGAATATTATAAACAAAGGGGCTTTTTTAAATGAAACTAGACATATCCAACTTTTCATTAAGACCAACCGGCGAAAGAGTGTTCAAAGTAAATATCCACTTACACTCTTTTTGGAGCAGACATTTATCGTTGTCCCCCCCTCTTCCATGCACAATACCTTTGTCTATACCTGTAAAGCGTAGACAACCTGGGTTGCTGTTATGTACAGCTTGGTAATGTCTCGCAATACTGCTAGATTGTATTTTACCTTTTATATCATCCTTTTTTCCTTTATACGATCTTTAAAGATATGTTTCATTTTGCCCACGTAGAACGCCGGGCAAGAACATTCCAGGAGATACACAACCCCCTCCGTATTGCAATTGAAGAAGTAATTAATCTGAAAAGATTTTTTACTATTGCCAGAAAATGTCTTGGTCCTTTTCATAAATTCACATGTCACGCACTTTCCACAAGGAAAGTTGCCATTAGGGATGTGCTTTTTAAGCCAATTTCCTTCTTTCCTTCTGTGGGTTTAAATTGGCTCGAGACCAGGTTATCTTTAAGATTTTTTGCTCTTTTTGCTGTAAGGCTGGGATAGGTCCCAACTTCTTCAGCAATGTTGCCATCACTTAAAAGGATTGGCCAATGCTTATTGAGAACTGACTTAATGGTTTGCCAATGACAGTTATATGTCGTGGTTAATCGTATTACTGACTTTGTTTGTTTAGTCTTCTTAAACAGGAGATCATCTCTATCGATTTTTATTGCGTGAATCATAGCTTTTTTAATCTTACGCCGTGAATAGCCACATTCAAGAAACCTGTCTTGCATGAGCTTTCCATGTTCCTCAAATTTCTCTTTCGACAAGCAATTGCGGCGTAGCCGAAGAAATTGGCCTTTAGGAATTCCTCCTATAAGGTGTCGGGGATGGTGACTACTTGCCAGTAACAGGCTATTAGTAGCCGTAGCCTTTCTAAAATTTTCAGTGACCAACATATTGTTCACATTTTTTACCTTAATGTCAAGAAAATCAATCTCAGATTTACTAAAGTGCATAGTAAGTCGTATATTTAGATCATTTTGGTTTAAACTATTGACAAACTGCAATAATTCAACTTGATCATCCTCCCAAATGAGGAATACATCGTCCACATATCTCAGCCAGAAATTGACATGTCTAGTGAACAACTCTAGTTGATAGACTGAATCCATCTCCCATGTGCCTAAATGTAAACAGGCATATGTGGGGGCACATGTGGCCCCCATGGTTGTTCCTCTCAATTGCTTGTAAATTCTGTTATTAAACATGAAAACATTATTATTGAGAATAAATCTTAGAAGGTCAACAATGAGCTCAGTATGTTTGGAAAATTTTGTACCTCTGCTTGACAGGAAACTTTCACAGGCTTTTATACCAGTATCATGTGGGATACTGGAATAAAGTCCCTCTACGTCCATTGTCACTAAAAGTGATTCTTTATCAACTGGCATCCCATTAATTTTTTTCAAAAAGTCAGTTGTATCAAGGACAAATGACGGTAAAGTCACCAGAAAAGGACGCAGAGCATGATCAATAAAGTGACCTACATGTTCAACCAGACTTCCGATGCCAGAAATGATGGGACGTCCAGGCGTATTCTTAATGTTCTTATGAATCTTAGGTATACAGTAAAATATAGACATAACTGGATTGTCCACCATTAAATAACCAAATTCTGTATTAGTAATTGTCCCATCATTTCTGGCATCGTTCAGAATTGTGAAAAGTTTTGATTGCAAGGTAGGCAGATGGTTGAAGTCAAGTTTAAGATATTGATCTTTATCTGACAGTTGTCTCATTACCTCCTTGCAATGCATAGTTTCATCCCATAGAACGACATTACCCCCCTTATCCGCTGATTTGTACACAACGTTGGGGGCCGTTTTTTAACTCTTTGAGAGCTTTTCGTTCTTTTTTAGTCAAGTTGTCATCAACAATGCCACTCAGTGGCAGTTCCTGTATCTCCCTTTCAACCAATTTGACAAATAAATTAACTGCAGGAGAGAAAGAAAGTTGCGGCATATAAGTGGATCTTTTCCTAAAATGAGAAGATAATTTAAAAGGTAAATCTATCTCTGACGCTAGAAAAGAATCTTCATCAGAGGTCGATTCCTGATATGGTTCATTAAGGTCCTGTAGCGCCAGCCTATCCTCAGTGGTCAAGCTAAGATCCTCAATTATATTCTTAGATCTATTATTAAACATTTGAGAAAGAACTACTTTTCTAGCAAATCTATGAAGATCTTTTAGAAAAGTAAACTTGTCAAATCCATTAGATGGACAAAATGACAAGCCACACTTAAGCACACTGAGATGGCAATTATTGAGGCGAAAAGAGGACAGGTTGATCACCTGCAGGTTATCAGATGAAGGTCCTTATCCCATTTTGCATACCTTGGACTTATGCTAAGTTTGGCTGAAAACAATACAGCTATATGTGGAAAATCATCCTGGTGTGATTTGGTTGTTTTTTCAGCAATACACTCTTGTGAGAATTTTATCTCTATATATGCAGGCATTTCTATGTAAACTGCTGTGTCTCTATGTAACTGCTTTACTGAGGCAATTCATTATGGAAGATTCATTGCTATGTTCCACTATCTATCTTATTGCTAATAACCATTGCAATAGTTATTCTTCATACTTGTATGTAATTCTTTGTAATTGTTGTTATACTTCCGCTATTGTTGTTCCTGAAATCTTTACAAAGCACCTATCACTACTTAGATCCCTAAAAATGTACCTGTCTGGTAATTATCCCTTGTATTGACTTGGGTACCGTATACAGCTTGGGTGTAGTAGTGCACTAGGTGTCTTTGGATTGTATTTTTGCCAATATTGTGATTATGATGTGCTCATCTTCAGGGTTCTAATTGGCCACATGTACCATATTGTTTGTTCAACATATTTTACTTTGTGTTGCTACCATATAACTGAGGCCAGTACACAACTAGACCTATTGCTATGTTTGGACAGTTAGGATTTATTTCTTTCTGTACTATTAATAAATTATTTACTGTTCTCTGTGATTGTACTGGTCAGAGATTTATTTCATTCGTCTAATTTAGCTATACTTTTGAGCTATTTTTACAAAAAGAGTGCTTGATTCCCTATCTGTTCAGGACCATAGGAAATTTTTGATGGTCCTTGTTCTCCTCTTGTAGTTTGTTGAAGAATATTTTTTTATAGGGTCTGCACCACATTAAATTTATAATCAAACACAACATAAATGTTTTCAAAATTTTTATATTTTTTTCCACGAAAAAAGACACATTTATAGTAGCTATTTGTCCTGTATTCCTTTTCTTTATATATATATATATATATATATATATATATATATATATATATATATATATATATATATATATATATATATATATATACATATACAGTATATATATGTACATAAGCATATACATATATTTACAAGGAACACACAGTTCCCATAGGATGCAATGCAAAGGTACTTTTCAGTGCCATTTTTTTCTAACACCCCTCAGCTGCCACTTTAAACCCCTAAAAACTGCCTAGTGCAATGCTACATTTTTTTCATAAAAAAACTAAAATACTCTCTATTTTAAGGGCATTTGGGGCACTTTTAGAAAATTAAACAGAGATCTGATCTCTGGTTAATTTTCTGAGCACTAATTGCTACCAAGAGCTTGCAGTAGCAATAACCAGACACTTGTAGGCACACAATAAATTAGCACTCCACTTGTAATCTAGCCCTTTGCTTTTTAATCAAGGCTTATAAACTATTTTACCTGATTGTTTACTTTTAAAATAAAATGTTAAAATGTTGCTTATTCTCATTCTCCAAACATACTTTTTAATAATACAAACATACTTTTTAATAATACAAATTAGCCAATTATGAACTACCCCCTTAAAGAGAAATGAAACCCCAAAACATTTTTTATATGATTTAGGTAGAAAATACAATTTTAAACATATTTACAGTTTACTTCGTTTACAAATTTGCTTCATTCTCTTGGTATCATTTGTTGAAGGAATAACAATGCTCGACTCGTTTCTAACTGAACATATGGGTGACTCAATGACAATCTGTATATATATATATATATATATGCAGCCACCAATCAGCAGCAAGAACCTAGGGCCTAGATTTAGAGTTCGGCGTTAGCCGTGAAAACCAGCGTTAGAGGCTCCTAACGCTGGTTTTAGGCTACCGCCGGTATTTGGAGTCACTCAAAATAGGGTCTAACGCTCACTTTTCAGCCGCGACTTTTCCATACCGCAGATCCCCTTACGTCAATTGCGTATCCTATCTTTTCAATGGGATCTTTCTAACTCCGGTATTTAGAGTCGTTTCTGAAGTGAGCGTTAGAGCTCTAACGACAAAACTCCAGCCGCAGGAAAAAAGCAGGAGTTAAGAGCTTTCTGGACTAACGCCGGTTCATAAAGCTCTTAACTACTGTACCCTAAAGTACACTAACACCCATAAACTACCTATGCACCCCTAAACTGAGGTCCCCCCACATCGCCGCAACTCGATTAAATTTTTTTAACCCCTAATCTGCCGACCGCCACCTACGTTATACTTATGTACCCCTAATCTGCTGCCCCTAACCCCGCCGACCCCTGTATTATATTTATTAACCCCTAACCTGCCCCCCACAACGTCGCCGCAAGCTACTTACAATAATTAACTCCTAATCTGCCGACCGCAAAGCGCCGCCACCTACGTTATCCTTATGTACCCCTAATCTGCTGCCCCTAACACCGCCGACCCCTATATTATATTTATTAACCCCTAATCTGCCCCCCTCAACGTCGCCGACACCTGCCTACACTTATTAACCCCTAATCTGCCGAGCGGACCTGAGCGCTACTATAATAAAGTTATTAACCCCTAATCCGCCTCACTAACCCTATCATAAATAGTATTAACCCCTAATCTGCCCTCCCTAACATCGCCGACACCTAACTTCAATTATTAACCCCTAATCTGACGACCGGAGCTCATCGCTACTATAATAAATGAATTAACCCCTAAAGCTAAGTCTAACCCTAACACTAACACCCCCCTAATTTAAATATAATTTAAATCTAACGAAATTAATTAACTCTTATTAAATAAATTATTCCTATTTAAAGCTAAATACTTACCTGTAAAATTAATCCTAATATAGCTACAATATAAATTATAATTACATTGTAGCTATTTTAGGATTAATATTTATTTTACAGGCAACTTTGTAATTATTTTAACCAGGTACAATAGCTATTAAATAGTTAAGAACTATTTAATAGTTACCTAGTTAAAATAATAACAAAATTACCTGTAAAATAATTCCTAACCTTAGTTATAATTAAACCTAACACTACCCTATCAATAAATTAATTAAATAAAATACCTACAATTACCTACAATAAAACCTAACACTACACTATCAATAAATAAATTAAATACAATTTCTACAAATAACTACAATTACATAAACTAACTAAAGTACAAAAAATAAAAAAGAACTAAGTTACAAAAAATAAAAAAATATTTACAAACATAAGAAAAATATTACAACAATTTTAAACTAATTACACCTACTCTAAGCCCCCTAATAAAATAACAAAGACCCCCAAAATAAAAAAATTCCCTACCCTATTCTAAATTAATAAATTTAAAAGCTCTTTTACCTTACCAGCCCTGAACAGGGCCCTTTGCAGGGCATGCCCCAAGAAAATCAGCTCTTTTGCCTGTAAAAAAAAACATACAATACCCCCCCCCCCCACATTACAACCCACCACCCACATACCCCTAATCTAACCCAAACCCTCCAAAGTCTTCCTCCTATCCGGCAAGAAGAGGACATCCGGACCGGCAAACATCTTCATCCAAGCGGCATCTTCGATCTTCTTCCATCCGGTGCGGAGCGGGTCCATGTTGAAGCAGCCGACGCGGATCCATCCTCTTCTTCCGGCGTCTCCCGACGAATGACGGTTCCTTTAAGGGACGTCATCCAAGATGGCGTCCCTCGAATTCCGATTGGCTGATAGGATTCTATCAGCCAATCGGAATTAAGGTAGGAATATTCTGATTGGCTGATGGAATCAGCCAATCAGAATCAAGTTCAATCCGATTGGCTGATCCAATCAGCCAATCAAATAGAGCTCGCATTCTATTGGCTGATCGGAACAGCCAATAGAATGCGAGCTCAATCTGATTGGCTGATTGGATCAGCCAATCGGATTGAACTTGATTCTGATTGGCTGATTCCATCAGCCAATCAGAATATTCCTACCTTAATTCCGATTGGCTGATAGAATCCTATCAGCCAATCGGAATTCGAGGGACGCCATCTTGGATGACGTCCCTTAAAGGAACCGTCATTCGTCGGGAGACGCCGGAAGAAGAGGATGGATCCGCGTCGGCTGCTTCAACATGGACCCGCTCCGCACCGGATGGAAGAAGATCGAAGATGCCGTTGGATGAAGATGTTTGCCGGTCCGGATGTCCTCTTCTTGCCGGATAGGAGGAAGACTTTGGAGCCTCTTCTGGACCTCTTCAGCACCGGATGCCAGGACAGATCGGTGATACCTGTTGAGGTGAAGACAAGGTAGGAAGATCTTCAGGGGCTTAGTGTTAGGTTTATTTAAGGGGGGTTTAGGTTAGATTAGGGATATGTGGGTGGTGGGTTGTAATGTTGGGGGGGGGTATTGTATGTTTTTTTTTTACAGGCAAAAGAGCTGATTTTCTTGGGGCATGCATCCATTTATTATAGTAGCGATGAGCTCCGGTCGTCAGATTAGGGGTTAATAATTGAAGTTAGGTGTCGGCGATGTTAGGGAGGGCAGATTAGGGGTTAATACTATTTATGATAGGGTTAGTGAGGCGGATTAGGGGTTAATAACTTTATTATAGTAGCGCTCAGGTCCGCTTGGCAGATTAGGGGTTAATAAGTGTAGGCAGGTGTCGGCGACGTTGAGGGGGGCAGATTAGGGGTTAATAAATATAATATAGGGGTCGGCGGTGTTAGGGGCAGCAGATTAGGGGTACATAAGGATAACGTAGGTGGCGGCGATTTGCGGTCGGCAGATTAGGGGTTAATTATTGTAAGTAGCTGTCGGCGACGTTGTGGGGGGCAGGTTAGGGGTTAATAAATATAATACAGAGGTCGGCGGGGTTAGGGGCAGCAGATTAGGGGTACATAGGGATAATGTAAGTTGCGGCGGTTTACGGAGCGGAAGATTAGGGGTTAATAATATAATGCAGGGGTCAGCGATAGCGGGGGCGGCAGATTAGGGGTTAATAAGTGTAAGGGTAGGGGTGTTTAGACTCGGGGTACATGTTAGAGTGTTAGGTGCAGACGTAGGAAGTGTTTCCCCATAGGAAACAATGGGGCTGCGTTAGGAGCTGAACGCTGCTTTTTTGCAGGTGTTAGGTTTTTTTTCAGCTCAAACAGCCCCATTGTTTCCTATGGGAGAATCGTGCACGAGCACGTTTTTGAGGCTGGCCGCGTCCGTAAGCAACTCTGGTATTGCATTTGCGGTAAAAATGCTCTACGCTCCTTTTTTGGAGCCTAACGCAGCATTTTTTTGGACTCTCGATACCAGAGTTAATTTTATGGTGCGGCCAGAAAAAAGCCTGCGTAGCGTTAACAGCCCATCTACCGCCAAACTCCAAATCTAGGCCTAGGTTTTTTGCTCCTCCTAACCTTTCCTTAACAAACTTTTCAGCAAAGTATAACAAGCTAAAGAAGCAAATTAAATAATAGAAGGAAATTGGAAAGTTGTTTAAAATCACATGCTCTTTCTGAATCATGTAAGAAAAAAAATGTGGGTTTCATGTCCCTTTAATGGATATCAGAATTTTCTTTTTTTTTTTCAGATTTGACAATTTGAGAGAGATAATTGATATCAGATTCATGTTTATTACGTTTTCATTAATAACATAAATTCTACACTGTGCAAAAATAAATGTTTTAGTTTGTCTTTAAATGAAAGAAACATGGTTTATATTTAATAAGAAACAAAGCAAGCGGTGCTTACCCCCTGGCAGTATGATGGGCTACCTTCTTCAGCGATCCTATTCAGCGTGTCTTCAGCGTGTGCACCATTCGCATTCCTACGGATGCCGATAGGAGCCAGATCCAGACGTCTCGGTCCAATGACGTCAGCAAAATTGAGACATACAATGAGGAGACCGGCTAACCATCCGCCACAAAACCAAAGGAACAGTGAGTAAGATGCAACAAAAGCAGGTTTATTATCATAGGTACAGAAAGTGCTTTTAAAAACAAAAAAGGGCATGCAGAAAAAAGCACCATACGGAATGCTCCGTAGGTTACAGTGCAGTAACAAACATACGCGTTTCGTGAGGGGCTGCCTCACTTGTTCACTGCTTAAAGATGTGTACTGGTCTGTAAGCTTAAATAGAGAGGTGTCATGTTAATTAGACAGGTGTATTACATTGAATACTTTAGGTGTAATGTGTAGACTGATTTTTTAACCCCTCATATACATAGGCTGCAATAGACAGTGTCAGTACAGGACAGCAATGTTGTACAATTGTTTTCAGTAAGGAATATATATGAATGCAATTTATAATAAAACAGTTATGGTTGTAAGCTTATTTTGTGCATCAAAAATATAAAATTCTTACCACAAAAACAATATGTTAAACAACAAATAAGAAAAATAAAAAAAGACAATAAAAGAATAATCAAAGAAAATGAATGAAAGAAGTCTCATTATATACAATGTCAGGATGTAGTATACTATACAAACAAATTAACGTCTGACTCAATGTTTAAACCAGAGGGTGTCCTGGTGTTCATGTTAAAGATCCACCTGACCTCCTTCTTGCTTAACTGGTATTCCCTGTCCCCCCCTCTCTTGGAGAAGGGGACATGGTCTATTGCCTGAAAAAATGCTAGGGAAGAATCCCCCTGATGGTCAAATTTAAAATGTGAGGCCACTGAGGTGAAAATATCTGGGTCATTTATATCTCTGATATGCTCCAATACTCTGTCCCTCAAACTTCTTTTAGTTTTTCCTAAGTATTGGACCTGGCAGCCTTTACATGTCATGAGATACACTATGTGTGTTGAATTACAATTAAGATTGTACCTAATTGTATATTGTTTCCCTGTGGTATATGATTGAAAAAAATTCCCTTCCATAATATGGTCACAGGTGATACATCTAGTGCCTCTACATTTAAAACAGCCTGATCTAGAGGGTAACCAAGTACTTCTTTTAATTTCAGGTAAAAAAGAAGGGGATACATAGTTTTGAATGCTCTTTGCCTTTCTGGACACAAATTTCACACCACTGGAGATCACTTTCTCCAGAACAGGATCAGTTTTCAAAATAGGAAGACATTCTTCTACAATGTCACAGATCTTTCTGTATTCCAAACTGTATGGAGTACTGAAGACCACCTTATTGGGTAAATCAGGAATGCTAGAAGATAATTTACTGTCCTTCCTATATTGCAAAAGGGACTCACGTGGCATGTTGTCTACAACTTGTCTAGTTTTTAACAATAATTGGTTATTGTATCCCCTGTGTTGGAGTCTACTACATAGATCCTCACTCTGCTTTTTATATAGGGTCTCACTAGAGCAAATTCTCTTTGCCCTAATAAATTTTTATTTTGCCCTTAGGGATAGCTTTGAGTACATGTTGAGGATGACAAGATCTATAGTTAAGAATGGTATTACCACTAGTCGGTTTTCTATGTAAATCTGTCACAATTGACCCATTAACGACTGATACTTCAATATCCAAGAACTCAATCTTTGTTGTACTCTGACATCCAACAAAACTCAGGTTAAGATCATTGCAATTTAAATACTCCATAAATTTAGATGCAGACTCTTCATCTCCATCCCACACCAAAAGCAGGTCATCAATATAGCGTCCAAAATAAATTATGTGTTCCCTGAAGGGGTTACCATCCGCATAAACGTGGAGCAGCTCCCACCATCCCATATAGAGATTGGCATAGGAGGGGGCGAATTTCGCCCCCATAGCTGTTCCACGTCTCTGCAGATAGTAAGACCCCTCAAACAAAAAATAATTATGTGTTAATAAAAACTCCAAAGTCCAAATTATGAACTGTTTGAGATCCTCTGAAAAACCAGACATTCTGTCCAAAATATTTGAAATTGATGTAAGACCTGCCTGGTGTGGGATGGAGGTGTAAAGTGAAGCCACATCCACTGTAATGAATCTATAAGTAGGTTTCCAATTAATAGTTTGTAGGGCATTAAGCACTTGTGTGGAGTCCCTAATATAACTTGTTAGTTGGGCCACTAGGGGTTGTAGAAAGGAATCTATCAACTCAGAAGTGGGCTCCAAGAGGGAGCCCACTCCGGAGATGATAGGCCTACCAGGAGGATGTGTTGCATTTTTATGCAGTTTAGGGAGAAAATAAAAGATAGGTACATTGGGATTTTTAATAAGGAACTGTTCAAGTTTTCTTTCTGCTATAACTCCTATAGATTTACCTTGATGTAAAATTTTTTCAAGTTTCAATCTGAATTTTGCTGTTGGATTAGAATCCAATTTACAGTAAACCTCAGTATCCCTCAACTGACGTTTTGCCTCAAACAGATAATATTCCCTGTCCATGACGACCACATTGCCGCCTTTGACTGATGATTTTATCACAATTGTATCATTATCTTGCAAAGATTTTAATACTTTGTATTGATTACCATTCAAATTGTTCTTATTTTTGCTTTTATTGTGAGGAGGGGAATTATTTCTTTGATCATTTTCTATCCTTTGTGCAAGGGACTTCAATTCATTTTCAATTGTTCTCTGAAATACATCGATATTTTTGCCCCTTGCATGCACAGGATAGAAAGAGCTTTTGCTGGCTCCAGCCAATTCAGGACATCTAACTTGCTGTGAGTGACCTGAATTCTCGCCTTCTTGTATAAGGCCCACTAATTCATTAATAGTGCAATGGTCAGTAAAGTCTAAAACAGTGTTAGATGTAGTTAGTTGATTAGTTGTTTCTTCCTGCCTGTTTCCCTCACTCTCAAATTCCTTATCTACAAAAAAGTGTTTTTTTAGTACCAATTTTCTTACAAAACTATTTATATCCAGTATGGTGTCAAAAAGGTTAAAGTGTGTGGTGGGGGAAAAATTTAAACCCATACTCAAAACTTCTAGTTCCGAGTCATTTAATTGGTACTGTGAGAGATTTACCACATTTTTCAGATGTACTTTCTGATTTGGGTCCGATTGGTCCTCATGTGGTATCTCTTTAATTCCTTTTCTTTTTCTACCCCTACTACCTCTCCTTGTTTTTTTCTTTTTTGTTTTACTCCCTGAGCTTGCTCGTTTTTTGAAGGCTCTAAGGGGTCTGTAGGTATATTCAGGACCGAGGCAGTACCTATCTGATCTATCCCTTCCTCATTAGAATCAATATCAGTTGTATCAACCTCATATTCAGTTTCTTGAAACCTCACATGTTTTTTAGCCTTGTTATCATTTTTTCTACTAAACAAAAATTTAAAGAAGCAAGAAAGGTTGGAAATAATTAACCTAATTAAAGCTACACAAACTGATTTACAACTATTGCAAGCAGATCCTGTATTTAAGGAATACGACATGAAGTTTGAGGCCAATATGTTAAAATTCTCAAAAGAACTTTGGGATTTTAAAAAAACTAAGCTGTCTCGTGATAAAAGGGACTATGAAGCAAATAGAGTGTATAGATGGACTCAGACAACATTTAGAAACTCTAATGATAGAAAGTCCTTTTTGTTTAGTAGAAAAAATGATAACAAGGCTAAAAAACATGTGAGGTTTCAAGAAACTGAATATGAGGTTGATACAACTGATATTGATTCTAATGAGGAAGGGATAGATCAGATAGGTACTGCCTCGGTCCTGGATATACCTACAGACCCCTTAGAGCCTTCAAAAAACGAGCAAGCTCAGGGAGTAAAACAAAAAAGAAAAAAACAAGGAGAGGTAGTAGGGGTAGAAAAAGAAAAGGAATTAAAGAGATACCACATGAGGACCAATCGGACCCAAATCAGAAAGTACATCTGAAAAATGCGGTAAATCTCTCACAGTACCAATTAAATGACTCGGAACTAGAAGTTTTGAGTATGGGTTTAAATTTTTCCCCCACCACACACTTTAACCTTTTTGACACCATACTGGATATAAATAGTTTTGTAAGAAAATTGGTACTAAAAAAACACTTTTTTGTAGATAAGGAATTTGAGAGTGAGGGAAACAGGCAGGAAGAAACAACTAATCAACTAACTACATCTAACACTGTTTTAGACTTTACTGACCATTGCACTATTAATGAATTAGTGGGCCTTATACAAGAAGGCGAGAATTCAGGTCACTCACAGCAAGTTAGATGTCCTGAATTGGCTGGAGCCAGCAAAAGCTCTTTCTATCCTGTGCATGCAAGGGGCAAAAATATCGATGTATTTCAGAGAACAATTGAAAATAAATTGAAGTCCCTTGCACAAAGGATAGAAAATGATCAAAGAAATAATTCCCCTCCTCACAATAAAAGCAAAAATAAGAACAATTTGAATGGTAATCAATACAAAGCATTAAAATCTTTGCAAGATAATGATACAATTGTGATAAAATCATCAGTCAAAGGCGGCAATGTGGTCGTCATGGACAGGGAATATTATCTGTTTGAGGCAAAACGTCAGTTGAGGGATACTGAGGTTTACTGTAAATTGGATTCTAATCCAACAGCAAAATTCAGATTGAAACTTGAAAAAATTTTACATCAAGGTAAATCTATAGGAGTTATAGCAGAAAGAAAACTTGAACAGTTCCTTATTAAAAATCCCAATGTACCTATCTTTTATTTTCTCCCTAAACTGCATAAAAATGCAACACATCCTCCTGGTAGGCCTATCATCTCCGGAGTGGGCTCCCTCTTGGAGCCCACTTCTGAGTTGATAGATTCCTTTCTACAACCCCTAGTGGCCCAACTAACAAGTTATATTAGGGACTCCACACAAGTGCTTAATGCCCTACAAACTATTAATTGGAAACCTACTTATAGATTCATTACAGTGGATGTGGCTTCACTTTACACCTCCATCCCACACCAGGCAGGTCTTACATCAATTTCAAATATTTTGGACAGAATGTCTGGTTTTTCAGAGGATCTCAAACAGTTCATAATTTGGACTTTGGAGTTTTTATTAACACATAATTATTTTTTGTTTGAGGGGTCTTACTATCTGCAGAGACGTGGAACAGCTATGGGGGCGAAATTCGCCCCCTCCTATGCCAATCTCTATATGGGATGGTGGGAGCTGCTCCACGTTTATGCGGATGGTAACCCCTTCAGGGAACACATAATTTATTTTGGACGCTATATTGATGACCTGCTTTTGGTGTGGGATGGAGATGAAGAGTCTGCATCTAAATTTATGGAGTATTTAAATTGCAATGATCTTAACCTGAGTTTTGTTGGATGTCAGAGTACAACAAAGATTGAGTTCTTGGATATTGAAGTATCAGTCGTTAATGGGTCAATTGTGACAGATTTACATAGAAAACCGACTAGTGGTAATACCATTCTTAACTATAGATCTTGTCATCCTCAACATGTACTCAAAGCTATCCCTAAGGGCCAATTTATTAGGGCAAAGAGAATTTGCTCTAGTGAGACCCTATATAAAAAGCAGAGTGAGGATCTATGTAGTAGACTCCAACACAGGGGATACAATAACCAATTATTGTTAAAAACTAGACAAGTTGTAGACAACATGCCACGTGAGTCCCTTTTGCAATATAGGAAAGACAGTAAATTATCTTCTAGCATTCCTGATTTACCCAATAAGGTGGTCTTCAGTACTCCATACAGTTTGGAATACAGAAAGATCTGTGACATTGTAGAAGAATGTCTTCCTATTTTGAAAACTGATCCTGTTCTGGAGAAAGTGATCTCCAGTGGTGTGAAATTTGTGTCCAGAAAGGCAAAGAGCATTCAAAACTATGTATCCCCTTCTTTTTTACCTGAAATTAAAAGAAGTACTTGGTTACCCTCTAGATCAGGCTGTTTTAAATGTAGAGGCACTAGATGTATCACCTGTGACCATATTATGGAAGGGAATTTTTTTCAATCATATACCACAGGGAAACAATATACAATTAGGTACAATCTTAATTGTAATTCAACACACATAGTGTATCTCATGACATGTAAAGGCTGCCAGGTCCAATACTTAGGAAAAACTAAAAGAAGGTTGAGGGACAGAGTATTGGAGCATATCAGAGATATAAATGACCCAGATATTTTCACCTCAGTGGCCTCACATTTTAAATTTGACCATCAGGGGGATTCTTCCCTAGCATTTTTTCAGGCAATAGACCATGTCCCCTTCTCCAAGAGAGGGGGGGACAGGGAATACCAGTTAAGCAAGAAGGAGGTCAGGTGGATCTTTAACATGAACACCAGGACACCCTCTGGTTTAAACATTGAGTCAGACGTTAATTTGTTTGTATAGTATACTACATCCTGACATTGTATATAATGAGACTTCTTTCATTCATTTTCTTTGATTATTCTTTTATTGTCTTTTTTTATTTTTCTTATTTGTTGTTTAACATATTGTTTTTGTGGTAAGAATTTTATATTTTTGATGCACAAAATAAGCTTACAACCATAACTGTTTTATTATAAATTGCATTCATATATATTCCTTACTGAAAACAATTGTACAACATTGCTGTCCTGTACTGACACTGTCTATTGCAGCCTATGTATATGAGGGGTTAAAAAATCAGTCTACACATTACACCTAAAGTATTCAATGTAATACACCTGTCTAATTAACATGACACCTCTCTATTTAGGCTTACAGACCAGTACACATCTTTAAGCAGTGAACAAGTGAGGCAGCCCCTCACGAAACGCGTATGTTTGTTACTGCACTGTAACCTACGGAGCATTCCGTATGGTGCTTTTTTCTGCATGCCCTTTTTTGTTTTTAAAAGCACTTTCTGTACCTATGATAATAAACCTGCTTTTGTTGCATCTTACTCACTGTTCCTTTGGTTTTGTGGCGGATGGTTAGCCGGTCTCCTCATTGTATGTCTCAATTTTGCTGACGTCATTGGACCGAGACGTCTGGATCTGGCTCCTATCGGCATCCGTAGGAATGCAAATGGTGCACACGCTGAAGACACGCTGAATAGGATCGCTGAAGAAGGTAGCCCATCATACTGCCAGGGGGTAAGCACCGCTTGCTTTGTTTCTTATTGCATATATTGTGTCCATTAGCGGTAGCTCAGCGGGCAGTATACATAGGCCTTTCTAGAAGCCTGGGCTTGTATTTACAGTGCGATCCCGGTGTTGGTTACTGTGCGGTGCTGAAGATACATTCCTTATTTATTGGCTATACTGAAATTAACAGGATTTGGAAAAGGTTTTTTTCTACAAGGTACAGTGCTTGTGTTTTTGTTTTTTTGTGGGCAGCAGATCATGACAGAAGTGCAGGATAGCTTTGTTTTGCGAGACTTAGAAGCGTCTCTTTATTCTTATGATCAGGATGTGGAAAGTATTACTAGTGACAATGAAAACACCATTGACAGTTTATTTTTTCATATTGATGAATTACGTAGAAAAGACATAAAACTGGATTTGGATATAAAGACTTTCTTGTTATACAAAAAATACCAACGAATTCCAAGGGGTTTAAGGATCAAAAAATTTCCATCTTTTTCAGTAAATGATCCTGTCTTTATCTCTAAATGGAACAAAATCCTTAACGACTGCTCCTTTGCCTTAATTGATCTGCTTGTGGAATTTAAGAAGCAAGAAAGGTTGGAAATAATTAACCTAATTAAAGCTACACAAACTGATTTACAACTATTGCAAGCAGATCCTGTATTTAAGGAATACGACATGAAGTTTGAGGCCAATATGTTAAAATTCTCAAAAGAACTTTGGGATTTTAAAAAAACTAAGCTGTCTCGTGATAAAAGGGACTATGAAGCAAATAGAGTGTATAGATGGACTCAGACAACATTTAGAAACTCTAATGATAGAAAGTCCTTTTTGTTTAGTAGAAAAAATGATAACAAGGCTAAAAAACATGTGAGGTTTCAAGAAACTGAATATGAGGTTGATACAACTGATATTGATTCTAATGAGGAAGGGATAGATCAGGTAGGTACTGCCTCGGTCCTGGATATACCTACAGACCCCTTAGAGCCTTCAAAAAACGAGCAAGCTCAGGGAGTAAAACAAAAAAGAAAAAAACAAGGAGAGGTAGTAGGGGTAGAAAAAGAAAAGGAATTAAAGAGATACCACATGAGGACCAATCGGACCAGAATCAGAAAGTACATCTGAAAAATGTGGTAAATCTCTCACAGTACCAATTAAATGACTCGGAACTAGAAGTTTTGAGTATGGGTTTAAATTTTTCCCCCACCACACACTTTAACCTTTTTGACACCATACTGGATATAAATAGTTTTGTAAGAAAATTGGTACTAAAAAAACACTTTTTTGTAGATAAGGAATTTGAGAGTGAGGGAAACAGGCAGGAAGAAACAACTAATCAACTAACTACATCTAACACTGTTTTAGACTTTACTGACCATTGCACTATTAATGAATTAGTGGGCCTTATACAAGAAGGCGAGAATTCAGGTCACTCACAGCAAGTTAGATGTCCTGAATTGCCTGGAGCCAGCAAAAGCTCTTTCTATCCTGTGCATGCAAGGGGCAAAAATATCGATGTATTTCAGAGAACAATTGAAAATAAATTGAAGTCCCTTGCACAAAGGATAGAAAATGATCAAAGAAATAATTCCCCTCCTCACAATAAAAGCAAAAATAAGAACAATTTGAATGGTAATCAATACAAAGCATTAAAATCTTTGCAAGATAATGATACAATTGTGATAAAATCATCAGACAAAGGCGGCAATGTGGTCGTCATGGACAGGGAATATTATCTGTTTGAGGCAAAACGTCAGTTGAGGGATACTGAGGTTTACTGTAAATTGGATTCTAATCCAACAGCAAAATTCAGATTGAAACTTGAAAATTTTTTACATCAAGGTAAATCTATAGGAGTTATAGCAGAAAGAAAACTTGAACAGTTCCTTATTAAAAATCCCAATGTACCTATCTTTTATTTTCTCCCTAAACTGCATAAAAATGCAACACATCCTCCTGGTAGGCCTATCATCTCCGGAGTGGGCTCCCTCTTGGAGCCCACTTCTGAGTTGATAGATTCCTTTCTACAACCCCTAGTGGCCCAACTAACAAGTTATATTAGGGACTCCACACAAGTGCTTAATGCCCTACAAACTATTAATTGGAAACCTACTTATAGATTCATTACAGTGGATGTGGCTTCACTTTACACCTCCATCCCACACCAGGCAGGTCTTACATCAATTTCAAATATTTTGGACAGAATGTCTGGTTTTTCAGAGGATCTCAAACAGTTCATAATTTGGACTTTGGAGTTTTTATTAACACATAATTATTTTTTGTTTGAGGGGTCTTACTATCTGCAGAGACGTGGAACAGCTATGGGGGCGAAATTCGCCCCCTCCTATGCCAATCTCTATATGGGATGGTGGGAGCTGCTCCACGTTTATGCGGATGGTAACCCCTTCAGGGAACACATAATTTATTTTGGACGCTATATTGATGACCTGCTTTTGGTGTGGGATGGAGATGAAGAGTCTGCATCTAAATTTATGGAGTATTTAAATTGCAATGATCTTAACCTGAGTTTTGTTGGATGTCAGAGTACAACAAAGATTGAGTTCTTGGATATTGAAGTATCAGTCGTTAATGGGTCAATTGTGACAGATTTACATAGAAAACCGACTAGTGGTAATACCATTCTTAACTATAGATCTTGTCATCCTCAACATGTACTCAAAGCTATCCCTAAGGGCCAATTTATTAGGGCAAAGAGAATTTGCTCTAGTGAGACCCTATATAAAAAGCAGAGTGAGGATCTATGTAGTAGACTCCAACACAGGGGATACAATAACCAATTATTGTTAAAAACTAGACAAGTTGTAGACAACATGCCACGTGAGTCCCTTTTGCAATATAGGAAGGACAGTAAATTATCTTCTAGCATTCCTGATTTACCCAATAAGGTGGTCTTCAGTACTCCATACAGTTTGGAATACAGAAAGATCTGTGACATTGTAGAAGAATGTCTTCCTATTTTGAAAACTGATCCTGTTCTGGAGAAAGTGATCTCCAGTGGTGTGAAATTTGTGTCCAGAAAGGCAAAGAGCATTCAAAACTATGTATCCCCTTCTTTTTTACCTGAAATTAAAAGAAGTACTTGGTTACCCTCTAGATCAGGCTGTTTTAAATGTAGAGGCACTAGATGTATCACCTGTGACCATATTATGGAAGGGAATTTTTTTCAATCATATACCACAGGGAAACAATATACAATTAGGTACAATCTTAATTGTAATTCAACACACATAGTGTATCTCATGACATGTAAAGGCTGCCAGGTCCAATACTTAGGAAAAACTAAAAGAAGGTTGAGGGACAGAGTATTGGAGCATATCAGAGATATAAATGACCCAGATATTTTCACCTCAGTGACCTCACATTTTAAATTTGACCATCAGGGGGATTCTTCCCTAGCATTTTTTCAGGCAATAGACCATGTCCCCTTCTCCAAGAGAGGGGGGGACAGGGAATACCAGTTAAGCAAGAAGGAGGTCAGGTGGATCTTTAACATGAACACCAGGACACCCTCTGGTTTAAACATTGAGTCAGACGTTAATTTGTTTGTATAGTATACTACATCCTGACATTGTATATAATGAGACTTCTTTCATTCATTTTCTTTGATTATTCTTTTATTGTCTTTTTTTATTTTTCTTATTTGTTGTTTAACATATTGTTTTTGTGGTAAGAATTTTATATTTTTGATGCACAAAATAAGCTTACAACCATAACTGTTTTATTATAAATTGCATTCATATATATTCCTTACTGAAAACAATTGTACAACATTGCTGTCCTGTACTGACACTGTCTATTGCAGCCTATGTATATGAGGGGTTAAAAAATCAGTCTACACATTACACCTAAAGTATTCAATGTAATACACCTGTCTAATTAACATGACACCTCTCTATTTAGGCTTACAGACCAGTACACATCTTTAAGCAGTGAACAAGTGAGGCAGCCCCTCACGAAACGCGTATGTTTGTTACTGCACTGTAACCTACGGAGCATTCCGTATGGTGCTTTTTTCTGCATGCCCTTTTTTGTTTTTAAAAGCACTTTCTGTACCTATGATAATAAACCTGCTTTTGTTGCATCTTACTCACTGTTCCTTTGGTTTTGTGGCGGATGGTTAGCCGGTCTCCTCATTGTATGTCTCAATTTTGCTGACGTCATTGGACCGAGACGTCTGGATCTGGCTCCTATCGGCATCCGTAGGAATGCAAATGGTGCACACGCTGAAGACACGCTGAATAGGATCGCTGAAGAAGGTAGCCCATCATACTGCCAGGGGGTAAGCACCGCTTGCTTTGTTTCTTATTGCATATATTGTGTCCATTAGCGGTAGCTCAGCGGGCAGTATACATAGGCCTTTCTAGAAGCCTGGGCTTGTATTTACAGTGCGATCCCGGTGTTGGTTACTGTGCGGTGCTGAAGATACATTCCTTATTTATTGGCTATACTGAAATTAACAGGATTTGGAAAAGGTTTTTTTCTACAAGGTACAGTGCTTGTGTTTTTGTTTTTTTGTGGGCAGCAGATCATGACAGAAGTGCAGGATAGCTTTGTTTTGCGAGACTTAGAAGCGTCTCTTTATTCTTATGATCAGGATGTGGAAAGTATTACTAGTGACAATGAAAACACCATTGACAGTTTATTTTTTCATATTGATGAATTACGTAGAAAAGACATAAAACTGGATTTGGATATAAAGACTTTCTTGTTATACAAAAAATACCAACGAATTCCAAGGGGTTTAAGGATCAAAAAATTTCCATCTTTTTCAGTAAATGATCCTGTCTTTATCTCTAAATGGAACAAAATCCTTAACGACTGCTCCTTTGCCTTAATTGATCTGCTTGTGGAATTTAAGAAGCAAGAAAGGTTGGAAATAATTAACCTAATTAAAGCTACACAAACTGATTTACAACTATTGCAAGCAGATCCTGTATTTAAGGAATACGACATGAAGTTTGAGGCCAATATGTTAAAATTCTCAAAAGAACTTTGGGATTTTAAAAAAACTAAGCTGTCTCGTGATAAAAGGGACTATGAAGCAAATAGAGTGTATAGATGGACTCAGACAACATTTAGAAACTCTAATGATAGAAAGTCCTTTTTGTTTAGTAGAAAAAATGATAACAAGGCTAAAAAACATGTGAGGTTTCAAGAAACTGAATATGAGGTTGATACAACTGATATTGATTCTAATGAGGAAGGGATAGATCAGGTAGGTACTGCCTCGGTCCTGGATATACCTACAGACCCCTTAGAGCCTTCAAAAAACGAGCAAGCTCAGGGAGTAAAACAAAAAAGAAAAAAACAAGGAGAGGTAGTAGGGGTAGAAAAAGAAAAGGAATTAAAGAGATACCACATGAGGACCAATCGGACCAGAATCAGAAAGTACATCTGAAAAATGTGGTAAATCTCTCACAGTACCAATTAAATGACTCGGAACTAGAAGTTTTGAGTATGGGTTTAAATTTTTCCCCCACCACACACTTTAACCTTTTTGACACCATACTGGATATAAATAGTTTTGTAAGAAAATTGGTACTAAAAAAACACTTTTTTGTAGATAAGGAATTTGAGAGTGAGGGAAACAGGCAGGAAGAAACAACTAATCAACTAACTACATCTAACACTGTTTTAGACTTTACTGACCATTGCACTATTAATGAATTAGTGGGCCTTATACAAGAAGGCGAGAATTCAGGTCACTCACAGCAAGTTAGATGTCCTGAATTGGCTGGAGCCAGCAAAAGCTCTTTCTATCCTGTGCATGCAAGGGGCAAAAATATCGATGTATTTCAGAGAACAATTGAAAATAAATTGAAGTCCCTTGCACAAAGGATAGAAAATGATCAAAGAAATAATTCCCCTCCTCACAATAAAAGCAAAAATAAGAACAATTTGAATGGTAATCAATACAAAGCATTAAAATCTTTGCAAGATAATGATACAATTGTGATAAAATCATCAGACAAAGGCGGCAATGTGGTCGTCATGGACAGGGAATATTATCTGTTTGAGGCAAAACGTCAGTTGAGGGATACTGAGGTTTACTGTAAATTGGATTCTAATCCAACAGCAAAATTCAGATTGAAACTTGAAAATTTTTTACATCAAGGTAAATCTATAGGAGTTATAGCAGAAAGAAAACTTGAACAGTTCCTTATTAAAAATCCCAATGTACCTATCTTTTATTTTCTCCCTAAACTGCATAAAAATGCAACACATCCTCCTGGTAGGCCTATCATCTCCGGAGTGGGCTCCCTCTTGGAGCCCACTTCTGAGTTGATAGATTCCTTTCTACAACCCCTAGTGGCCCAACTAACAAGTTATATTAGGGACTCCACACAAGTGCTTAATGCCCTACAAACTATTAATTGGAAACCTACTTATAGATTCATTACAGTGGATGTGGCTTCACTTTACACCTCCATCCCACACCAGGCAGGTCTTACATCAATTTCAAATATTTTGGACAGAATGTCTGGTTTTTCAGAGGATCTCAAACAGTTCATAATTTGGACTTTGGAGTTTTTATTAACACATAATTATTTTTTGTTTGAGGGGTCTTACTATCTGCAGAGACGTGGAACAGCTATGGGGGCGAAATTCGCCCCCTCCTATGCCAATCTCTATATGGGATGGTGGGAGCTGCTCCACGTTTATGCGGATGGTAACCCCTTCAGGGAACACATAATTTATTTTGGACGCTATATTGATGACCTGCTTTTGGTGTGGGATGGAGATGAAGAGTCTGCATCTAAATTTATGGAGTATTTAAATTGCAATGATCTTAACCTGAGTTTTGTTGGATGTCAGAGTACAACAAAGATTGAGTTCTTGGATATTGAAGTATCAGTCGTTAATGGGTCAATTGTGACAGATTTACATAGAAAACCGACTAGTGGTAATACCATTCTTAACTATAGATCTTGTCATCCTCAACATGTACTCAAAGCTATCCCTAAGGGCCAATTTATTAGGGCAAAGAGAATTTGCTCTAGTGAGACCCTATATAAAAAGCAGAGTGAGGATCTATGTAGTAGACTCCAACACAGGGGATACAATAACCAATTATTGTTAAAAACTAGACAAGTTGTAGACAACATGCCACGTGAGTCCCTTTTGCAATATAGGAAGGACAGTAAATTATCTTCTAGCATTCCTGATTTACCCAATAAGGTGGTCTTCAGTACTCCATACAGTTTGGAATACAGAAAGATCTGTGACATTGTAGAAGAATGTCTTCCTATTTTGAAAACTGATCCTGTTCTGGAGAAAGTGATCTCCAGTGGTGTGAAATTTGTGTCCAGAAAGGCAAAGAGCATTCAAAACTATGTATCCCCTTCTTTTTTACCTGAAATTAAAAGAAGTACTTGGTTACCCTCTAGATCAGGCTGTTTTAAATGTAGAGGCACTAGATGTATCACCTGTGACCATATTATGGAAGGGAATTTTTTTCAATCATATACCACAGGGAAACAATATACAATTAGGTACAATCTTAATTGTAATTCAACACACATAGTGTATCTCATGACATGTAAAGGCTGCCAGGTCCAATACTTAGGAAAAACTAAAAGAAGGTTGAGGGACAGAGTATTGGAGCATATCAGAGATATAAATGACCCAGATATTTTCACCTCAGTGACCTCACATTTTAAATTTGACCATCAGGGGGATTCTTCCCTAGCATTTTTTCAGGCAATAGACCATGTCCCCTTCTCCAAGAGAGGGGGGGACAGGGAATACCAGTTAAGCAAGAAGGAGGTCAGGTGGATCTTTAACATGAACACCAGGACACCCTCTGGTTTAAACATTGAGTCAGACGTTAATTTGTTTGTATAGTATACTACATCCTGACATTGTATATAATGAGACTTCTTTCATTCATTTTCTTTGATTATTCTTTTATTGTCTTTTTTTATTTTTCTTATTTGTTGTTTAACATATTGTTTTTGTGGTAAGAATTTTATATTTTTGATGCACAAAATAAGCTTACAACCATAACTGTTTTATTATAAATTGCATTCATATATATTCCTTACTGAAAACAATTGTACAACATTGCTGTCCTGTACTGACACTGTCTATTGCAGCCTATGTATATGAGGGGTTAAAAAATCAGTCTACACATTACACCTAAAGTATTCAATGTAATACACCTGTCTAATTAACATGACACCTCTCTATTTAGGCTTACAGACCAGTACACATCTTTAAGCAGTGAACAAGTGAGGCAGCCCCTCACGAAACGCGTATGTTTGTTACTGCACTGTAACCTACGGAGCATTCCGTATGGTGCTTTTTTCTGCATGCCCTTTTTTGTTTTTAAAAGCACTTTCTGTACCTATGATAATAAACCTGCTTTTGTTGCATCTTACTCACTGTTCCTTTGGTTTTGTGGCGGATGGTTAGCCGGTCTCCTCATTGTATGTCTCATGGTTTATATTTAAACTGCTAATGAATTAAACATATATTTTGCTTTGAGCTACTGTGTGATATCTTCATTGAATTTCTGCCAGTTTTTTAAATGCATTCACATTACATTTCACTTTTTACATTGATGTGATTTTTATTCATTACTTCTGAATAAGATTGTGTAAATCATGAGTGTTTGTAAAAGACCCATTGCCTTAATTTGCAGCAAAAACACTAAAGAGACAGTAAGAATTTCCATAAGTATTCCAGAACAGACTGAAATAGCATATTAAAGTTTAGAATTGTATATAGTAAATACAGTCACCTCAACATAACATTCCATTTCAGCAGACTTGGCTCATAATTTGATCACATTTCTTTATAACCTAAAGCTACAAAATATTGAGATAAAGACTGGAAACCTTATTCATAAAGCTCTCAAATGCATATAAAATTGATATGTAGTCACTACCAAATTGTTTAGAAATATTAAAACACTAACTTTTATCATTTAAAACTGTTTAAATTGTAATTAAATGGGTCTCTAAGAACTTTTTAGTTAAAGGGACAGCCTACACCAGCATTTTTATTGTTTAAAAAGATAAATAATCTCTTTATTACCTATTCCCCAGTGTTGCATAACCAACACAGTTATATTAATATATGCTTTACATATGTGATTACCTTGTATCTAAGCCTCTGCAGACTGCCCCCTTATCTCAGTGCTTTTGACAGACATGCAGTTTAGCCAGTCAGTGCAGACTCCTAAATAAGCACACAGGAGTGAGAACAATGTTATCTATATGACACACATGAACTAGTACTGTCTAACTGTGAAAAACTTTCAAAATGCTCTGAGCTAAGAGGCGTTTTTCAACAGGTTAAAAATCAGCTTGAGCCTACCTAGGTTTAGATTTTCAAAAATACCACCAAGGGAACAAAATAAATTTAATGATAAAAGTTAATTGAAAAGTTGTTTAAAATTGCATGCTCTATCTGAATAATTAAAGGGACAGTCAAGTCCAAAAAAACTTTAATTTTTCAAATAGGGCATGTAATTTTAAACAACTTTCCAATTTACTTTTATCAACAATTTTGCTTTGTTCTCTTGGTATTCTAATTGAAAGCAAACCTAGGGAGGCACATATGATAATTTCTAAGCCCTTGAAGGCCGCCTTATTTATTTACTTTTCACAGCAGGGGAGACAAGCTCATGTAGGCCATATAAATAGCATTGTGATCACGCCCGTGGCTAGTGGCAGACACTGCACTAATTGGCTAAAATGCAAGTCACTAGATAACTAAAAGTCATGTGATTAGGGGCAGTCAGAAGATGCTTAGAAACAAGTTAGTCACAGAGGTAAAAAGTGTATTAATATAACAGTGTTGGTTTTGTAAAACTGGGGAATGGGTAATAAAGGGATTATCTATTTTTTTAAACAACAAAAATTCTGGTGTTGACTGTCCCTTTAAAGTTTCATTTTGACTAGACTGTCCCTTTAACCTTCATTATGCAGTCAAAAATAAATCAGTTAATGTTTTCACCAAATTTATAAGAAACCTTTTAAAAGTATCCTTGATAATTTGAAGGAAGACACAGAAGTCTCAATTTATTAATGTGTGGGTCGACAGGTTCCCTATTGGGGAATCTGACAGCTTGTGATTGTGTGTAGTGGCCCAAGCAGCTGCTCGTGCTATGCCTGCTTTTGCATGGTGTGAGAAAAGGGGCTTTCAATTACCCCAGTAAGACTAGTCCATGGTAATTTTAAATGACCAGCAAAGAGCTGGTGAAGAGGTTAAGAAACAACACTTCATAAAGGCCCACTCAATGCTGTAGAATTGCATAATTAACAAGTGCATAATAAAAAGACAATGATTTAAAACCTACTCGAATTTCAAATAAGCAATAGATTTATTTTTCTGACAAATGTATTTTTTCCCTATTGTTTCCGGCCCCTGTATCATGTGACCGACATCAGCCAATCACAGACTAGTATACGTATACCCTGTGAACTTGTGCACTTGCTCAGTAGGAACTTGTTGCCCAAAAAGTGTGCATAAAAAAGACTGTGCAACAATTTGATAATGGAAGTAAATTGGAAAGTGTCTTAAAACTGCATGGTCTATCTGAATCATAAAAGTTTATTTAGACTTGAGTGTCCCTATAACTATTAGCCGTAGCCTGCAGTGAATCTGTAAATTAAATAAAACCTATTTGTGAAAAATTACTGCATCTCAAAAATACTGCAGAATTCATAATTATACCCAATCTTGGTATATTCTAAAAGGTTTGAGCCGTTGTCTATTATATGGTTTATGAAGCAGCATCTATCTCTTAACAGTTTACCATCGTGAAGAATAAAAGCATCACAAAAAGCCTTCCAAACAAAAACTACCCACAGTGTTTCACACCACTGATATATATGCCAAAAAAATGAATAAATAAAAAGTCACTAATGACACAAGATAATTCCCAAAGACAATAGGGTCTTTATCAATTCTGCATATAGAAATTAGGTATAATCATTACATTTAAAGGGACTTTGAGATGGTAATATAAAATGATATCTCCAAAAAGTGAGTACATCCCTCACATTTTTGTAAATATATTATGATATCTTTTCATGTGACAACAACAAAGAAAGGACACTTTGCTGCAATGTAAAGTAGTGAGTGTACTGCCTGTATAACAGTGTAAATTTGCTGTCCCCTCAATATAACTCAACACACAGCCATTAATGTCTAAACTGTTGGCAACAAAAGTGAATACACCTCTAAGTGGAAATGTCCAAATTGGGCCCAATTAGCCATTTTCCCTCCCCAGTGTCATGTGACTCGTTAGTGTTATAAGGTCTCATTGGGCCCAATTAGCCATTTTCCCTCCCCGGTGTCATTTGACTCGTTAGTGTTACAAGGTCTCAGGTGTAAATGGGGAGCAGGTGTGTTAAGTTTAGTGTTATCGCTCTCACACTCTCTCATACTGGTCACTGGAAGTTTAACATGGCACCTCATGGCAAATTACTCTCTGAGAATCTAAAAAAAAGAATTGTTGCTCTACATAAAGATGGCCTATGCTATAAGAAGATTGCCAAGACCCTGAAACTGAGCTGCAGCACGGTGGGCAAGACCATACAGCGGTTTCACAGGACATGTTCCATTCAGAACAGGCCTCGCCATGGTCAACCAAAAAAGTTGAGTGTACGTGCTCACCGTCATATCCAGTGGTTGTCTTTGGGAAATATACGTATGAGTGCTGCCAGCATTGTTGTAGAGGTTGAAGGGGTGGGGGCTCAGCCTGTCAGTGCTCAGACCATATGCCGGACACTGCATCAAATTGGTCTGCATGGCTATTGTCCCAGAAGGAAGCCTCTTCTATAGATGATGCACAAGAAAGCCTGCTAACAGTTTGCTGAAGACAAGCATACTAAGGACATGGATTACTGGAACCATGTTCTGTGCTCCAATGAGACCAAGTTAAACTTATTTGGTTCAAATGGTGTCAAGCATGTGTGGCGACAACCAGGTCAGGAGTACAAAGACAAGTGTGTCTTGCCTACAGTCAAGCATGTGGTGGTGGGAGTGTCATGGTCTGGAATTGCATGAGTGCTGCCGGCACTGGGGAGCTACAGTTCATTGAGGGAACCATGAATGCCAACTTCTACTGTAACATAGTGAAGCTGAGCATGATCCCCTCCCTTCCAAGACTTGGCCACAGGGCAGTATTCCAACATGATAACGACCCCAAACACATCTCCAAAATCACTGCCTTGCTAAAGAAGCTGAGGTTAAAGGTGATGGACTGGCCAAGGATGTCTCCAGACCTAAACCCTATTGAGCATCTGTTGGGCATCCTCAAATGGAAGGAGGGGGAGCGCAAGGTCTCTAACATCCACCAGCTCCTAGATGTTATCATGGAGGAGTGGAAGAGGTCTCCAGTGGCAACATGTGAAGCTCTGGTGAACTCCATGCCCAAGAGGATTACGGCAGTGCTGGAAAATAATGGTGGCCCCACAAAATATTAACACTTTGGGCCCAATTTGGACATTTCCACTTAGGGGTGTACTCACTTTTGTTGCCAACGGTTTAGACATTAATGGCTGTGTGTTGAGTTATTTTGACAGCAAATTCACACTGTTATACAGGCTGTACACTCACTACTTTACAATTACATTACAAAGTGTAATTTCTTTAGTGTTGTCACATGAAAAGATATAATAAAATATTTACAAAAGTGTGATGGATGTACTAACTTTTGTGAGATACTGTATATACATACTTTTTTCTAAAAAAATGGCAAAACCAGGTTTGCCCTGCGCAATGTCTTTAGTCCCTTAGACTGAAACCGGACCTCACATCAGCTCCTATGGTTTTAAGTGTGTGTCTCTGAAGTTTTTTGCAACAATTGTTTGTGAAAGAAAATTGCTACAATAAATTCACAGTGTTTTGGAAGTATTGGATGGATCCGCCTCTTCTTTTCTACTGTATATACATACCTATATATATATGGAAGGATGGGATGTGAGGAAGAACCCTAGCCTCTCAAATGAAAGAGTGGATAAGGGACTAGCCACACAAAGAAAGTCGCACTGTGTGTTAAACTAGCTTCAGTGTAGATGGGGGATCCAGAGAAAGCAGCTGAAATCTCAAAGTATGAAGGAATACCTCACCCTAAGAAAATGGTGGGTACCCCTACAGTAAAAAGTGGAGAGTAGGAAGTAGAGAAAAGCGCTGTTCAAGGATCTAGTCCCAAGTGGCACTTAAAGTTGGTTGTCTAAAAAATGTATGTTATTCAAACAGCCCCTTATATGCAATCATAAAATAATTTGTGAATATGAATATCACTAAACCGCATATGTGATTTAAAAGGGTACATGGGGTAAAAAACAAGTGAGGGGAGCTGTGAGTATTTCAATACATAAATAATATGTGTTACCGTGACCTTTAAATGAGCTTCTCGTATTGGTTTCAAAATTCAATCATAATATATATTGCGCTGCGATAAGGTAAACAAATAGGTGAAAATTGGGTGAAAAATAGTGAAAATATGACTACAAGAGGTTAAAAAACAAAATATTTAATTGTTGCCATACAAAACAATATTGGACTAGATCATATATTCTGATAGGATAATAAGTGGTAAAGAGCTCTATTACCTTGCGTATATTATATATTAAAATTCCTTAATCACAAGTTAAAATTGACAATAAATTCACAATAAATTCATGCTATAGTGTTCAAAGCATATGATAAAAACAGATTAAGTTAAAATAATTAACGTAGGAGGTGGAAATAAATGTTCATCTGATGAATTGCAAGTATCTTTTGATGTGACTTTAAATGTGACTTTTAGTTGGAAATGAAATTACTCACAGTTTGCTTGAAATAATTTTTCCAGGTGTCTGATTGGTTGAAACAGACAAGCCTTTATGTGAATAAAAAAAAATAAAAAAAAAATTGCTGTAGTTAAAACTTGTAGATCGAAATTGTAGATGAAGATAACAACTACTGGATGGTAAAGATGCTGAAACTGTTTACCTAAACTGGGTTTGCAGGAGTTTCAGTTGTTGATAAAACTTGGTTCTATATGTAACGTAGGAGGTGGAAATAAATGTTCATCTGATGAATTGCAAGTATCTTTTGATGTGACTTTAGATGTGACTTTTAGTTGGAAATGAAATTACTCACAGTTTGCAGGAAATAGTTTTTCCAGGTGTCTGATTGGTTGAAACAGACAAGCCTTTATGTGAATAAAATAATTTTTCCGCTGTAGTTGAAACTTGTAGATATAAATTGTAGATGAAGATAACAACTACTGGATGGTAAAGATGCTGAAACTGTTTACCTAAACTGGGTTTGCAGGAGTTTCAGTTGTTGATAAAACTTGGTTCTGTATATTTAAACTGTTATCTAAGACTTGGTTTGCAGGAGTTTCAGTTGTTGGTATGACTTAATTATAGAAACTGTTTACCTTGTATTTATTTGCTGGAGTTTCTATTTTTCTGGTTGCGTGATGTGTTTGAATGCCTCTCTTTGTAGGTGTCTGTTTGTAGCTGAAACTATATACCCTCCCAGGGTTTGCTGGAGTTTCAGTGATTGATGGTTGGTCTGTAGTGAAACTGTTTACCTAGGAAAGGTTTGCAGGAGTTTCAAACCACCTGTTGGTTATAAAAAATCTTTTCTTAAGAGTTGCTGGAGCTGTATACATTTTTCAAGGTTTGCTGGAGCTTCAGGTCTGGTGAGTGTCCACTTTAAGTCTTGTGGTGCTCGGTGTATAGCAATCACCAGTAACGGATTTTTTTGTGTTCAATCCTGGGTAGTCTCAGATGCAGACTTGAGTTGTTGGAGTGCACACTAGGGGCAAATCTACGCGTTTCGGCTTCAGCCTTTATCAAGATGCCCAAGGTGTGCTGGTCTTGAGTTTTTAAAGGTGTAGGTGTGATTTCATTGGAGCAATTTGAAATCTGGATCAGCCAATCAGCAAATTGATTGGTAACTACATAGGTTTGTAGCAATTAGTTTTATTATGTTGAAAAAAGGACCTTAGTTTTACCTTGAACATAGGAAAATTGATAAATAAAATATGACATTTATAAAATAGGAAACAATAATAAAAATTTTTGATAATTTTAATGGACATTTTTTTTGAAATGTAAAAATGTTTAAAAAACTTTTTAAAACTTGTAGATATTAGAACAATTAAATATTTGTTGCCTCTTATAGTTGGGATTTAAAGAGTTTTTTTTTTTTTTTTTTTTGCAAAAAACATATTTTAAAATTAATTGTGCGTGTCTAATTTCATTGATACAATATTTTTATTGTTATATTCTTTTCTTTGATGCATTGTTTTGGACAGTTTGGTAAATGTACCATTGCTTTAATTTTATTTGGATTTTATGGACTTATATTGGTCTCCCTTTAAATTTATATCTTTGAGTGCTAATGCGGGAGGTTCTTATATTCAAGTATAGAAAGGTATTAATTTAAAGAGGAATTTTAACTTATTCTATATGTGAGGATCAATTTATTTCACCTAAAATTTATAGGTGTAAATTTGTAATTTATAGTACAGATTAGTATGACGTTATTGGCTGTTTTTTTAAATGAGAAAATTAAGATCAAATTCCATATTTAGTCCGTGGGGGTGTAGAGTTTTAAAAGAGTGGATATATTCTGCTTCTTTTCTCAGAAGTAGATTTTCTATGTTTCCCCCTCTAGGGTTTAAAATGATTTTCTGAACACCCCAAAATTTCATGTCTAGTATTGCCATTATGGCATTCTGTAAAGTGTTTGTATAGAATTGTATTAGTAGCTTTATGCTCAATGTGATGTAAGTGTTCTCTAATGCGATCTCTTAGCATTCGACTAGTTTGGCCAAAATATTGATGGCCACATAAGCATTGTATGCAATAAATTACATTTTTGTCTGAGCAGCGGATAATTTCTTTAATATTAATATATTGTTTCGTGTTGCTTGATTGTAAAGATTTAGTTTTTGTACTGTGTTTGCATGATTTGCAAGTTGGGCAGGGGAAGAATCCTTCTACTTTTTTATTCAAGATGTTTTTGGTACCTTGGATGTTTCTTTCTTTATTTTTAAATTCGCTGGGGGAAAGAATATTTTTAAAATTTTTAGCTTTTTTAAAAATGATATCTGGTCTGTTTTTTAGTTTGTGTCCAATAATCTGGTCTTGTTTTATGTAGTGCCAGTGTTTATTTAAGATTTTTCTAATCTCTTGATGTTGGGAATTGTATTGTGTTATGAAGGGTATGAAGAGAGGATCTTCCTCTCTGTTGACATAATCTTTTTTTATTTTTGGTTTAAAATTTGATCTCTGTTCATTTCAAGGACTCCCAATTTGTTTTTTTCTAGAAATTGTGGGTCGTATTTCTTTTCTTGAAATCTTTTTGTTAGTATTTCTGATTGTGTTGTAAAATGATTTATATCTGAGCAGTTTTTTCTGATTCTAATGTATTGATTTTTTGGAATATTTGTTTTCCATTTCGGGAGATGACAACTGTCATTATGAATGTAATTATTGGCATCAGTTTTTTTGAAAAAAGTTTTCGTGGTGATTTCATTGTTTACTATTTGTATTTCTATGTCAAGGAAGTGGATATTATTAGTGCTTGATTCGTGTGTGAAACTAAGGCCTAATGAATTGCTATTTATATCTTCTATGAATAGTTCGAGTAATTCTGGTTCCCCTTTCCAAATAAGGAACAGGTCGTCTATATATATCCAACAACTCAAGTCTGCATCTGAGACTACCCAGGATTGAACACGAAAAAATCCGTTACCGGTGATTGCTATACACCGAGCACCACAAGACTTAAAGTGGACACTCACCAGACCTGAAGCTCCAGCAAACCTTGAAAAAGGTATACAGCTCCAGCAACTCTTAAAAAAAGATTTTTATAACCAACAGGTGGTCTGAAACTCCTGCAAACCTTTCCTAGGTAAACAGTTTCACTACAGACCAACCATCAATCACTGAAACTCCAGCAAACCCTGGGAGGGTATATAGTTTCAGCTACAAACAGACACCTACAAAGAGAGGCATTCAAACACATCACGCAACCAGAAAAATAGAAA
The DNA here is from genome assembly GCF_027579735.1 of Bombina bombina. Taxonomy (NCBI): domain Eukaryota; kingdom Metazoa; phylum Chordata; class Amphibia; order Anura; family Bombinatoridae; genus Bombina; species Bombina bombina. The sequence goes on along the minus strand of NC_069499.1, from coordinate 147,960,317 downwards.
CTCCAGCAAATAAATACAAGGTAAACAGTTTCTATAATTAAGTCATACCAACAACTGAAACTCCTGCAAACCAATTTTAATTTATTGCATACAATGCTTATGTGGCCATCAATATTTTGGCCAAACTAGTCGAATGCTAAGAGATCGCATTAGAGAACACTTACATCACATTGAGCATAAAGCTACTAATACAATTCTATACAAACACTTTACAGAATGCCATAATGGCAATACTAGACATGAAATTTTGGGGTGTTCAGAAAATCATTTTAAACCCTAGAGGGGGAAACATAGAAAATCTACTTCTGAGAAAAGAAGCAGAATATATCCACTCTTTTAAAACTCTACACCCCCACGGACTAAATATGGAATTTGATCTTAATTTTCTCATTTAAAAAAACAGCCAATAACGTCATACTAATCTGTACTATAAATTACAAATTTACACCTATAAATTTTAGGTGAAATAAATTGATCCTCACATATAGAATAAGTTAAAATTCCTCTTTAAATTAATACCTTTCTATACTTGAATATAAGAACCTCCCACATTAGCACTCAAAGATATAAATTTAAAGGGAGACCAATATAAGTCCATAAAATCCAAATAAAATTAAAGCAATGGTACATTTACCAAACTGTCCAAAACAATGCATCAAAGAAAAGAATATAACAATAAAAATATTGTATCAATGAAATTAGACACGCACAATTAATTTTAAAATATGTTTTTTGCAAAAAAAAAAAACTCTTTAACTCCCAACTATAAGAGGCAACAAATATTTAATTGTTCTAATATCTACAAGTTTTAAAAAGTTTTTTAAACATTTTTACATTTCAAAAAAATGTCCATTAAAATTATCAAAATATTTTATTATTGTTTCCTATTTTATAAATGTCATATTTTATTTATCAATTTTCCTATGTTCAAGGTAAAACTAAGGTCCTTTTTTCAACATAATAAAACTAATTGCTACAAACCTATGTAGTTACCAATCAATTTGCTGATTGGCTGATCCAGATTTCAAATTGCTCCAATGAAATCACACCTACACCTTTAAAAACTCAAGACCAGCACACCTTGGGCATCTTGATAAAGGCTGAAGCCGAAACGCGTAGATTTGCCCCTAGTGTGCACTCCAACAACTCAAGTCTGCATCTGAGACTACCCAGGATTGAACACGAAAAAATCAGTTACCGGTGATTGCTATACACCGAGCACCACAAGACTTAAAGTGGACACTCACCAGACCTGAAGCTCCAGCAAACCTTGAAAAATGTATACAGCTCCAGCAACTCTTAAGAAAAGATTTTTATAACCAACAGGTGGTCTGAAACTCCTGCAAACCTTTCCTAGGTAAACAGTTTCACTACAGACCAACCATCAATCACTGAAACTCCAGCAAACCCTGGGAGGGTATATAGTTTCAGCTACAAACAGACACCTACAAAGAGAGGCATTCAAACACAGCACGCAACCAGAAAAATAGAAACTCCAGCAAATAAATACAAGGTAAACAGTTTCTATAATTAAGTCATACCAACAACTGAAACTCCTGCAAACCAAGTCTTAGATAACAGTTTAAATATACAGAACCAAGTTTTATCAACAACTGAAACTCCTGCAAACCCAGTTTAGGTAAAGAGTTTCAGCATCTTTACCATCCAGTAGTTGTTATCTTCATCTACAATTTCTATCTACAAGTTTCAACTACAGCGGAAAAATTATTTTATTCACATAAAGGCTTGTCTGTTTCAACCAATCAGACACCTGGAAAAACTATTTCCTGCAAACTGTGAGTAATTTCATTTCCAACTAAAAGTCACATCTAAAGTCACATCAAAAGATACTTGCAATTCATCAGATGAACATTTATTTCCACCTCCTACGTTACATATAGAACCAAGTTTTATCAACAACTGAAACTCCTGCAAACCCAGTTTAGGTAAACAGTTTCAGCATCTTTACCATCCAGTAGTTGTTATCTTCATCTACAATTTCGATCTACAAGTTTTAACTACAGCGAACATTTTTTTTTAATTTTTTTTTATTCACATAAAGGCTTGTCTGTTTCAACCAATCAGACACATGGAAAAATTATTTCAAGCAAACTGTGAGTAATTTCATTTCTAACTAAAAGTCACATTTAAAGTCACATCAAAAGATACTTGCAATTCATCAGATGAACATTTATTTCCACCTCCTACATTAATTATTTTAACTTAATCTGTTTTTATCACATGCTTTGAACACTATAGCATGAATTTATTGTGAATGTATTGTCAATTTTAACTTGTGATTAAGGAATTTTAATATATAATATACGCAAGGTAATAGAGCTCTTTACCACTTATTATCCTATCAGAATATATTATCTAGTCCAATATTGTTTTGTATGGCAACAATTAAATGTTTTGTTTTTTAACCTCTTGTAGTCATATTTTCACTATTTTTCACCCAATTTTCACCTATTTGTTTACCTTATCGCAGCGCAATATATATTATGATTGAATTTTGAAACCAATACGAGAAGCTCATTTAAAGGTCACGGTAACACATATTATTTATGTATTGAAATACTCACAGCTCCCCTCACTTGTTTTTTACCCCATCGATCCCTCACAGTTGTTTGAAGGAACAGCTGTTTATCAGGGTTGAGCTGTCTCAATCCAATAGGTGCACTCACTCTTAACTGTTTTTCACATTTAAAAGGGTACAGAAATGACATACTTATTAAATATAATCACAATGGTACATCTAGTGAATTAGTGATTGATTATATATATATGTATATATGTATAAATCACACCATAGCTGGTAAGTCCATCAAAGAATTATGTCAGAACAATGGTAAAGAAATGCACACTAAAGATATCCGGTAGGTATTGCACTTACTAGAACAGACCTCAATCATATGAGGTAAGTTGCCGCCTCTTTAAATGGGAAACTTCAAAAGGTCTGAAGTGGCTGACTTTGTTTGGCCCGATGTATGTATCCTTCTCCTCTTAGAGCATGGAGTCTGTGTCCTGGTAGATACTTTCAAACTTTGTCCTTTAGAGATAATTCCTCTCAGTCTCTCAGGAGAGTGTTTGCAGTTTCCCTTTACTCCCAGCAGTAAAGGGAAACTGCAAACACTCTCCTGAGAGACTGAGAGGAATTATCTCTAAAGGACGAAGTATATATATCGACCATGTGCCCCCTCTTTCTAGGGGGGGAGATCGAGATAAGGCACTGCTACAGAAGGAGGCCAGATGGACATATCAACTGCAGACATTAGTGCCAAAGGGTCTGAACACCCACCTGGACTGGCAGGCTTTCCTATAGATGGATGTTTACAAATCCACCCCTGGATTAACCTCAGCTGTCGTATTGTGGGTAGAATACCCCTAACATACTTCAGTTAATGAGAGTCCTTTGATCTAGATAATATGAGAGTCTTGATCCATTGGCTTATGCTTTGCTCATGCCTTATAATGTTTACCATGTATCATGTTTGCATCTTTAACTTTTTTGTTTTCATTTATAACTTTTTGTTTTTATTTATATCTAGGGATGGGCGAATGTGCAAATTTTCGAATTTTGAATGTAGAACGAATGTTATTACCGAAATTCGAATTCTAAATTCGAATGTCGATAAGAACGAATATTCTTAAAAATTCGAAAATCGAATGTTATTTACAGTTTTCGAATGTCACTTTCGAATTCGAATGTTTATAATTATATCGAATGTCTACATTCGAAATTCGAATTTTTCGAATTCTAATATAAATTCAAATTTTTCGAATTTGAATATAAATTCAAATTTTTCGAATTCGAATATTGCATAATTCGAATATTACATTTAAAAGCATTAGAAATACTATTACAATCTAAATTCGAATTTTTCGAATTCGAATACACGTATTGCATAATTTGAATATTACATTTAAAGAAAAAGCATTAGAAATACTATTACAATCTAAATTCGAATTTTTCGAATTCGAATACACGTATTGCATAATTCGAATATTACATTTAAAGAAAAAGCATTAGAAATACTATTACAATCTAAATTCGAATTTTTCGAAATTCGAATATTGCATAATTCGAATATTACATTTAAAGAAAAAGCATTAGAAATACTATTACAACCTAAATTCGAATTTTTCGAATTCGAATACACGTATTGCATAATTCGAATATTACATTTTAAGAAAAAGCATTAGAAATACTATTACAATCTAAATTTGAATTTTTCGAATTCGAATATTGCATAATTCGAATATTACATTTAAAGAAAAAGCATTAGAAATACTATTACAATCTAAATTCGAATTTTTCGAATTCGAATATTGCATAATTCGAATATTACATTTAAAGAAAAAGCATTAGAAATACTATTACAATCTAAATTCGAATTTTTCGAATTCGAATACACGTATTGCATAATTCGAATATTACATTTAAAGAAAAAGCATTAGAAATACTATTACAATCTAAATTCGAATTTTTCGAATTCGAATACACGTATTGCATAATTCGAATATTACATTTAAAGAAAAAGCATTAGAAATACTATTACAATCTAAATTCGAATTTTTCGAATTCGAATATTGCATAATTCGAATATTACATTTAAAGAAAAAGCATTAGAAATACTATTACAATCTAAATTCGAATTTTTCGAATTCGAATATTGCATAATTCGAATATTACATTTAAAGAAAAAGCATTAGAAATACTATTACAATCTAAATTCGAATTTTTCGAATTCGAATATTTTCGAATGTAATCGTAAAATTCGAAACCGAATATTCGAAAATCGAATGTTAGAATGTTATGTAAACATTCGAAATTCGATTCGAACGAACGAATGTGTTAAAATTCGTGCCGTTTTTCGAATGTTGCGAAACATTCGCCCATCCCTATTTATATCTCTTGTTCATGTCTTGTCAGCATTGATGTGTGTGTCACCTGACCTTGCCTGCTTGCATTTTGCAACTCTTGATGATACACAGGCCGTCAATTAATGCTTTTCTTCAGATTAGTGACATACCCACCTTCTGTGACAAAACTATGGCTTATAATTGATGTTTCAAAATTACCCTCTTTGTTTCTATCCTTGTCCACCATTTGACTGATATTGCCCAAAGCTGAGACGGCTGTATAGCCTTTTGTGCCATTCCTTTGTCCGCATTATATGTACAATGATATACCAATATTGTCTTTGTACCTTGCTATTTAACCGTATAGCTTGCATATTATGCTTTTGATCTTTACCAGCTTTTGTTTAATCAGGTACCGCCAGTGCTATATGCCTTTTTGTTTACTTATGTTGCTATGGCAACTGATCGTAGTTCATGTTATGCATTGACACATTACTGGTCTCCTCTGATTGGCTGTTTTGGTACCACATGACACGCACGCTTTATTGTTTGTGTTTGTTGCTATGGCAACCTAGTGCGGTGCATGCGATACATCAAAACAGCAATCTCTTGCTTTGCTTCTGTTTAAATGTACGTTTGTTCAGTTCCTACATTATTGGGCCATGCTTGTTTAATGTTTATTCTTATCTTCTTTTAGTGTGCACATAATTGTTCTTTGCTGACCAGACTCAAGTTGCCCGGGATGATGACGTCACCTGTTTGGGGGCGGAGCTACCCAGGAGAGCGTGGATGCCTGGCCAGTTCACTTTGGTGGTTTGCTGTACTTAAGGGGTGTTTGGTAAGTAATTTGTAACACTTTTTTGGTCTGAGGACGGACTATATTATGTCCGAAAACGTTCACTGAATAAAAGTGCCTGCTTAAGGATCCCTTGGAGTGCGCTTCTTTCCATATGTCTATATATATATTGTATGTATATATATATATATATATATATATATATATATATATATATATAAAAAAGTCTGCAATATAATTTCATTGTTTTTTTTGTCCCATTTTCCTGTAATTCTATTTTGAAATGGTGATGACCTTTTAAGTTACTGTTAGAAATGGAAGTGGCTGCTCACTCTAGTGACCTATTAATAACTTTCACTAATTGGCCACATCAAAGAAAGTAACCTAAGTTACAACATGGCAGCTCCCATTGTTTTATAGACACTTAAAATTTAAAATTTAAACATATTTTGTTAATATTTAAACAGCTAATGAAACTTAAAAAAAAAATACATCTACATGTTATCAGGGGGTCACTATTTTTGCAGGAGGAACTAAGTTCCCCCTGGATAGAGAACAGAAGACACTGTTCTGTAGACACTGCTGCTGCTGGTGGGAGAAGCTGGAGCACAGTCTGGTTAGAGGGATAATGAGGCAGAAAAAACAGAGTAAAGGGTAGCGCTGATGTAGCTTAGAGACTAGTCGGATAAAATTGGGTGTTCGAGTGGTGTGGATAGGTGTATATTAACACTAGTGAGGGAGGAGGCTGAAATGCTCTGTAGAAACAGTGCTAACTAAATTGGCTATTTATTAAACAAGGGGTCATGTGGAGCGCTAAATAATAAAAGCACTAGATGAAAGACGGTGTAAATGAATATGTAAATGAATGTAGGATTTAAAATAACCTCTATGTAGAACTAAATATAAATGTACACCAAGTCTAACATAGCAGTAAATGTTTTAATTATAAATAAAATCAAATACAAATACTATAGGAGTATAAAAGGTGCCGGCACCAAAATGGCAGGATTAAAAATGCATATTACAGTCTATGAAAATCTACAACTGATACACAAAAGACTGAGATATATATAAGAGGCTAAAAGATACAGTATGTGATTAGATACAATTTATATTGTGGGCACAAATTGATACCAATGGATATATGTATCCTAATTGAAGTCAGTCTCGTGAGCAAGATGTTTTAAATGACAAACATATGTTTCCCAATATAGTTGATGTTGTTTACCGTATTGGTGTATAGGATTACCGTCCTCAAATAGCAGGATAAACTTGTATAGGGAAATAAAACTGTTTACAGCCGTAGATGGTGAATGAAAGACCGCTCCAGCTGTGATTTCCAATGTGATGTGGGTGGCAAGCGGTGTTGCTAATAAACTGCAGTAGCAAAGTACAAAATCCTATTGCATCTGGATAGCCTGTATGTTGCCGTGGCTAAGTTGCAGGTAAGTCCTGGGGCCGAGGTATTTGCTGGCAGCCGAGACTTAACTTACAGGCTGTACCTCCAGGTCCTATTACCTGTTCCGGTGTGGAGAATCACAGGCTTGGAAATCCGTTGAAGTATATTAGTAACTTGATAGACTTAGTGAGAACTCGGTAAATAGATTCTGGGTGAGGAATTATGCACATGTATACACCGTTTAACTTTAAAGACGGCTTTAATGCACCTCGCCTACTATAACCGGGTTCCCCAAATGGATAGTGTGCAGATGAGCAAAATCATGTATACATGTGCAGAATTCTTCACCCAGGATCTATTTACCGAGTTCTCACTAAGTCTATCAAGTTACTAATATACTTCACCAAACGGTGAATAACTAAAATATGTTAGAATAACTAAAATATGTAAATGTTAGCGCCATTTGAACTTACCGAACAACCATCCCTCTGGCATCTCTCCATTCTCGAACTTTTGATACAGTCCAGTCTGCCTTAGGATGGAAGAATCATGACAGGAGCCAGGATAAATGGATCTTACACTTATAATTCTCATTTTTGGATCACACACCATCTGTACATTCAGAGAATGTCAAGATTTTCTGTTCCTATGAATCTCCTTCCATAAACGTGGTGGTCTTAGTGCAATATGGGTACAGTCTCTGGCCCCAAGTACATTTGGCATACCTGCCATACAATAGAATTGAGACTTTATAGATTGCCACTCTTCTGTGGTAGATGGTAGGCAAACATATTCTGGGAATAAATGCATGAGTGCATCATTAACTTTTGTAAGATGACACAAAAAGGCTGATTGATTGAACCCAATAATTACACTGGACACGGTCTGAAATGATCCGGTGGCAAAAAAGTGCAAGGCAGCAAGGACCTTGAGGAGTCGGGGAATGGCCATTGAACGTGCTGTCACTGGCTCTAGAAAATTTGCAATTTGAGCATATAAAGTTAAAATTGACTGACGATCCAGACTGAACCTGTGAACAACCTCTCTATCGGAAAGGCCATCTAAAGGAACCCGAGGAAGGAATACACGCTTGCATTCTCCTTCTTCTAACAACATTTTCTATGGCATCAGCTTCTCGATTCTGCCTTCTCCCCCATCAGACAAAGAATATATAGTTGAAGAAGTATTTCCATGGCTGGCATGATCAACAGTGAGTAAAGATTCAAGTCTATTGACCTTCTTTTATATGATTTGTAGGTGTCTATCTTATAGACCCTATTGTTTAATATTGTGCTCGCCACCTAAATGCTGGCTAGGGATAATTCACGAGACAGATGCAGAAAAAGTAGCGGGTGGAGAAATAGATTGTTTAATAATTATTGTTTATTGCAAGATTTATGTAGAGCAAGGAATTTTATGCTACAAAAAAGTCTAGAATATAAGAGTTGCGGACAAGTTCGCTCGATACTTGTAAATGTCATTTTTTCACTGATTTCGGGGGTTGGTACATACGATCTTCTATCCACATGCAGAAATTTAGATGGAAAATCTCACGAACACCTCTCTGATAGCTTAGTACATGGAGCCCATAATATCCTGCAATGTAAATGTTTTTTCACTGTAAGAAAAGCTTAAAGGACCAGTAAACACAGCAGATTTGCATAATCAACAAATGCAAGATAACAAGACAATACAATAACACTTAGTCTGAATTTCAAATGAGTAGTAGATTTTATTCTAACAAGTTTCAAAGTTATGTATATTTCCACTCCCCCTGTACCATGTGATAGCAATCAGCCAATCACAAATGCATATACGTATAGTCTGAGTTCTTGCACATGCTCAGTTGGAGCTGGTGACTCAAAAAAAGTGTAAATATAAAAGACTGTGCACATTTTTTTAATGGAAGTAAATTGGAAAGTTGTTTAAAATTACATGCTCTATCTGAATAATGAAAATTTAATAAAACCTGAGTGTCCCTTTAAATATATTTAAAATGGTTTAGATACATTTCTGTCTAGAAACAGAATTCACGGATATGACTGCTTGTGTTAAATGGGCCACAAAACTGTAGCTTTTTAGTAAGTATTTTAAGATTTGTATAGGTTAACCTCAATTGACTACTGTCTTTTTCAACCTCATCTACTATGTTACTATTTTACAATGCATTCTCATTCTATAAACCATACTTATAAATTAAGAAAATAATTTTGGTTGAAGTACTACCTCTTCAATTATGACACCAAAATCGATCTATTTCCTAACCTTTTTTCCTCCTGTACTTAATACTCTTTCCTGTATTGTCTTTCAACATCTCAAAATAAGTATTCTTATTGGCTTTTCTAACACTATGTCAATGGGCGATATGTCATTCAGGTCCGCGCTATTCAAAGCATTGACAGACCAACAAGAAACTTCCTTTCTGGCCTCATTGGTCTTGCAACCCGTTGGTCTGTTAATATATTCTAAAAAAATATGTTAGTCCTGTTCAGTTCCAGCATTTGTGGTTATGTGTTTTTCATAAAAATTATTAGGGATTGTGGCTTCTGTAAAACTCTGCGGACATTGCAGGAGGCTGTATTTGAAGTGTTCCTACAAAGCACAGACAGTAAGTTAATTGAAACAAAACACAATTTCTGTGTAGGAGCATTTCAAATAACATCAAAAGGAAGACAGACGACCAGGTTAGGCAATGATGATTGCGTTTAATGGTGCTAGTAAAACTTTTCAGGTAAATACAAAAACGTAGAATAACCACAAACATGTGCAACAAGATTACTCTTACGCGTTTCGTGTGTGCAAACACACTTTGTCACTTCAAATAATACATACCTAACTGAAACTAAACCTAGACTTCCTAGACTACATGGCTGACACCATATAACTAACCTGCAGGGCTGCCCTTGGAATATATCACACTACGGGCAATATATACCAAGTAAAATGCAGGTTATTCCCCTGAAATGCCCAGCTAACTCCCACAAAAAACGCCTAAATGTCTGTCATGTTTTCACCAGACCTGACTAATAAAGAGAAATAACCCACCTTCCTATTATAACTATAGGAGGTATTTTAATAAAATTACTATACACAATGTTTACATGATATATGCATTTTCCTGTATAATGCATATTAATTTAAGTATTTTATAGATTTTAAACATGTTTTTTTTAAACACAGAAACAAAACATGTGTAAAATGTATGTAATACAATACTTAAATTAATATGCATTATACAGGAAAATGCATATCATTTAACCCTTTGGAGTGCTAACGACAGCTCTGAGCCATCGCAAATTGTCCCAGTCAGGTGCTGACGATGGCTCAGAGCCATCGCTAGCCCTTACCCACGTTGATGGCAATCTGGGGGCTCTCACCTACTCCCACCCGGCGATCTGGCCTGAATAGTGAGAGGCATCACTGGGGATCCAAGATTCGCATGGTGACATCACGCGCAATGATGTGATGACGCAACTTTATTTAAACTTAACAATGGACAATTCTCAGGCATCTAAACAGCTACAGACCCCCACGACCGTTGGAAAGGTAATTGCCTAACCTTTGCACCGTTATAAGTCTTGGGGATCTGGAAAAAAGTAAAAAGGTAAAAAATAATTATATTTTAAAAAAGTTGGAAAAAAAAGCTCAAATCAAGCTTAACACCCAGGTGAGTAATGACAGCAGCCAAAGAGTTAAATACTATATATACATATAACACTCCTCTAAACTATTAACCCCTTAAGTGCCCGTACTCCAGCACATCCTAACACCACTACACTATTAACTCTTAATCTGCCATAATCGATTGACCTACTAAACCCATACCCTTTTAACCCCTAAACTGTCAATCCCCCCTAAATTGCAACAACCCCCCACCTCTAGAAACACCCTAATCTATTAACTTCTAAACTACCACAACCCCTCAATGCAAACTAGCCCTATACTACTCAACTATCTAACAGCTAACCCCCCAAGACCCCTTACATAAAAGCTATTCTTTAAAAAAAACTATCCTAAAAATACTTGTAAGCTTAAAGGGACAGTCAAGGCCAAAAAAAACTTTTATTTTTCAAATAGGGCATGTAATTTTAAACAACTTTCCAATTTACTTTTATCAACAATTTTGCTTTGTTCTCTTGGTATTCTAGTTGAGAGCAAACCTAGGAAGGCTCATATGATAATTTCTAAGCACTTGAAGGCCGCCTCTAATCACATGCTTTTGTATTTGCTTTTCACAACAGGGGAGAGTAGTTCAGGTAAACCCTATAGATAGCATTGTGATCACGCCCGTGGGTTGTGGCAGACACTGCACTAATTGGCTAAAATGCAAGTCAATAGATAATAACTAAAAGTCATGTGATTAGGGGCGGTCAGGAGATGCTTAGATACAAGATAGTCACAGCAGTAAAAAGTATATTAATATAACAGTGTTGGTTATGCAAAACTGGGGAATGGGTAATAAAGGGATTATCTATCTTTTTAAACAACAAAAATTCTGGTGTTGACTGTCCCTTTAAATAAAAACTCTATCCTAAAAAAAGATTGCCCTGAAAAGGGCATTTGGTAGGGCAGTGCCCTAAAGTGAACATAGCCTTTTTGCCGATAAAAAAGCTCTATTTAAAAAAAAAACAAAATCTAATAGATTATAAATGTTGTACATTGACTGCTGGATTAGAAAAGGTGCTCATTAATATCTGTATTTAATTAGCTACAGGAAAGGAGATAGGATAACGAAGATTTACATTATTTTAAGGGGTTTATCCAAATACTTTAAAGCAAAGCAAATGTTGCTAACAAAATATTAAAGGGACAGTCAACACCAGAATTTTTGTTGTTTTAAAAGATAGATAATCCCTTAATGATCCATTCCCCAGTTTTGCAAAAACAACACAGTTATAATATTACATGTTTTACCTCTGTTATTACCTTGTATCTAAGCCTCTGCAGACTGCCCCCTTATTTCAGTTGTTTTGACAGACTTTTGAGCCAATCAAGACTCACTCCTCTGTAAATTCACATGCATGAGCTTAATGTTATCTATATGAAACACATGAACTACTGCCCTCTAGTGGTGAAAAACTGTCAAAATTCATTTAGATTAGAGGCGGCCTTCAAGGTCTAAGAAATTAGCATATGAACCTCCTAGGTTTAGCTATCAACTAAGAATACCAAGAGAACAAAGCAAAATTGGTGATAAAAGTAAATTGGAAAGCTGTTTCAAATTATATGCCCTATTTGAATCATAAAAGTTTTTTTTGGACTTGACCGTCCCTTTAAGGGCTAGATTACAAGTCAAATGTTAGTTTGCCCTAACACTCCCACAAATCAGCTAAGAGTAAGTTTTTTGCGGGTCGGGTAGCACAAATAAAAGTTTTTTGCACAATCACTAACCTGAAGCATGCAATAGATTTCAATAGAGCTTGAAAAGAGGAAATAAAACACTAACAAGTTGTACAAACCTGATTGTGTTATCTCAAGTGCATTAACATAAAATTAAATATTAATATTTCCCATTCCAATGTTCTTCACATAGCAAAATATGTTCTATTTATTGTTAAATACATATTTCTTTATTTATCTGATTTTTTTTGGCAAAATATATATCTATACATATATATATATATATATATATATATATATATATATATATATATATATACACACACACACAGATATATAAATATTTAAAAATAATTTAATTTAAAAATTAAATATGAATATTACATAAATATGATGTTTTCATCTGCATGACTGCAAATTGATCCACCAATGCACTTTATATATATACTAGTCGATAAGCCTGCCCAAAGGGCAGTCTAATTTTTGTTTAAGCTACAGATGTAGAAAAAACCTATTTTGTAACTCTTCTTTTATATAAATAAGTGGGAAAGCCTGCCAAGAGGGCAGTATTTTGTGGAGACGGAACCACCCTGCAATTTTCAAAATCCACCTGGATGCAGTGTGGATTAAAAAAATGGCAGGGTGGTGAAAGAATCCACCTGGATGCAGCTTACGCTGCATCCTGGTGGATTCTTTCACAACCTTGTCATTTTCGAAATCTACCTGGATGCAGCTTAAGCCGCATCCAGGTGGATTCTTTCACCACCCTGCAATCCAGGTGTATTCTTTAACCACCCCTTTTGCACTCTCTCCCCCCTCTTTTGCACTCTCCCCCCCTATTTTGCTCTCTCTTCCCCTTCTCTTTTGCTCTCTCTCCCCTCTCTCTTTTGCTCTTTCTCTCCCCTCTATTTTGCTCTCCCCCCTCTCTTTTGCTCTCTCTCCCCTCTCTTTTGCTCTCTCTCCCCCCTCCCTTTTGCTCTCTCTCCCTTCTCTTTTGCTCTCTCTCTCCCTTCTCTTTTGCTCTCTCTCCCCTATCTTTTGCTCTCTCTCCACTCTTTTTTGCTCTTTCTCCAGCTCTCATTTGCTCTCTCTCCCCCTCTCTTTTGTTCTCTCTCTCCCCCTATCTTTTGCACTCTCTTTCCCCCTGTCTTTTGCTCTCTCCCCCTCTCTTTTGCGCTCTCTCTTCACCTCTCTTTTGCCCTCTCTCTCCCCCTCTCTTTTGCTCTCTACCCCCTCTCTTTTGCTCTCTCCCCCTCTCTTTTGCTCTCTCTCCCCCCTCTCATTTGCTCTCTCTCCCCTCTTATTTGCTCTCTCTCTCCTCTCTCATTTGCTCTCTCTCCCCTCTCATTTGCTCTCTCTCCCCCTCTCTTTTGCACCCTCTCTCCACTCTCATTTGCTCTCTCTCCCCATCTCTTTTGCACTCTCTCCCCCTCTCTTTTGCTCTCTCTCTCCCCTCTCTTTTGCTCTCTCTCTCCCTCTCTTTTGCTCTATTTCCAGCTCTCACTTGCTCTCTCTCCCCCTCTTATTGCTCTCTCTCTCCCCCTCTCTTTTGCGCTCTCTTTCCCCCTCTCTTTTGCTCTCTCACCCCTCTCTTTTGCTCTCTCTCCCCCTTTCTTTTGTGTTCTCACTCCCCCTCTCTTTTGCTCGCTCCCCCCTCTCTTTTGCTCTCTCCCCCCTCTTTTGCTCTCCCTCCCCCCTCTCATTTGCTCTCTCCCCCCTCTTTTGCTCTCCTCCCCACCTTTATTTTGCTCTCTCTATCTCTCCCTCCTCCACTCTTTTGCTCTCCCTCTCCTTTGCTTTTACTCTAACACCCCCATCATTTGCTCTCTCCCCCCTCTTTTGCTCTTCCTCCCACCTCTCATTTGCTCTCTCTCTCTCTCCTCCTCTCTTTTGCTCTCCATCTCCCCTCTTCTTTGATTTTGCTCTCCCTCTTACCTCTCTTTTACTTTTGCTCTCCCTCTCCCCTCTCTTTTGCTCTCCCTTCTCTTTTGCTCTCCCTCCCCCCTCTCATTTGCTCTCTCTCTCTCCTCTCTCTTTTGCTTTCCATTTCCCCTCTCTTTT